>NC_134337.1:1546397-1884113 GCF_964195595.1 Calonectris borealis
CTGAAAACTGTGGGAAGGAGAGGAGGTTTTTTGTTTGCGGTAGAAACTTCATTTCTTCTAGGAGAGCTTCCCGCACTGTTGTTGGAATGGCATTGTGTGCTGCATAATTTGTCCCAAATTGCATTGGTGTTTGCAGTCAAGGCCAGAAAGATCCGTAAGTGCATATATGTATATGTGCACGCACATGTACATACATTCGAAGATACATGTGAAAGTAACCCTACCTGCTTTTAATTTAGTTCTTCTCCAGCATGAATGTCCTTGATGTCTTTTCCTTTAATTTGCAGATATTCTTCTGTATTTCCATTCAACTTAGAGGTTTATATCTGTTTTTTTTAGCCTATTCAAGAGCAATATGTAGTTGAAGTTAATACTGGTCTTGGCCAGAGGAGTCAATCTTAATGACCTGCCAGTGAAGAGACAATGCTCCAAACTCTGAAAAGACTTCAGAAGGCAGGACTCATTCTTGTGAAGTACCAGGGGTGGCATGTCCCTCTTCAGTGTTCCCATGTGCTTGTATCCGGGTACAGTATTTTGAGCAGATAGTCCCAACTGAACCAGGCTACAGCAGCAGACCGTTCATAGGGTTGAAGGCAATAGTTTTCCTGCATGACTCTAAATGCTGTGTTAATTCTTGAAATGGTAAAAGTAGAAAAACCAAATCTTTGCTTCTAAAGATGCTTGCAAATAAATAAATAAGATGTCAGTCCTGGTCAGAGAAAGAATTACCATCATTGATGCTAGAATTTCTGAAGGCAGGAATGTGGAGCTGTCAGGTAGCAGTGCAGAAAGAACTGTCACCTTCATCAATTCTGCAGCTTGCTGCCTTCATAAGGCTGACACCTTAATACATCCGTTAGAGTTGTATCTTTCTCCGCTATCTGTTCTCCTGAAGTCCAGAGACTCCTGGTACCAGTATCCCTGTCCAGGTTTAGCACAGTTCATAACTGCTGTCATCCATTCCTTGGCACTGACACGTATCAAGGAGCAGAATTCTTGACTAACCCAGTATTGGGTCTGCCAGTATCGGTTTTAGTTGCGTCTGTGGCTGGTCTTCAGGAATTCATAGAATAGCTTCGAGACGATGGCCGGGCCTAAGGCTGCATAGTCATTTAACACGGCATAGTAATGACCCTACTTGTGCTGCTCCTTGTGATACCGCTGTGGCTGCCCTTCCACAGTCCTTCGCTCTCGCTGTCCTCTTCACCGTGACAGAGGTGCTGTTTGAGTACAGGAATAAGATATGAGGGATATGCTTCTTGAGTCATACTTCACTCTCTTCTTCTGGAATCCTCCCAGTTGCTTTATGATTTAGGAAAAAAAGAACAATGTTGGGTCAGCTTTACTCTGCCAGCTCATGAGGAGTCTTGGGAGAATGTGATTTGTTTGTTATCATCTTTTCTAAATACCTTTTCTAACATCGTTCTTTTTAAGGGATTGAAAGGCATTTTCATCTTTGTGGTGCAGTGAGCCAGCTTCATTGTGAACCTGAAACAATGCCTGTTGGAACACATAGGCATAACCTTGATTCTTCTCAACTGGCTTGCATTGGGTTAAACTGTTGCTAGAAGTTCTTCCTACTCTGGATATGGATTTTTTTTTTTCCTTGATGTCTTTTGTGTCTCTTAGAGTTGCGTAATTTGGAAGTTTAATTTTTGCTTACTATATGTTGCTTTTATGGCAATTATGCACAAGACAGAAAGAACTTTGGCTGTTAGATCCAAGAGAGAGTTTGTGTTCATGGTAAAAGACAAACAGCTTATATTTTGAAGTTGTGCTGGAATTAGCAGAACTTCACTGAGGACTTCTTCAGTCTTTTTGTTTCTCCAGAATATTTTAAGTATGTGCTCAGAAATGTAGGCAGTTAAAAACTTAGGTCTGGAGGAGGGACCTGCATAAAATGTGAAGGCTCAGGAAGGTACATAATCTTTGCTTTCCTTCCTCGTGATATACCCTTCTTTTGAGATGGTGTATTTTAAAGCAGAAGACTGAAAATGTAACATACAAGATTGCTTATATTTAACTTTTTTTAATAATCTTGCAGGGGGGAGCCTAAAACGTGGTATGGAGCCCCAGGGTATGCAGCTGAACAGTTGGAGGATGTAATGAAGAAGCTTGCTCCAGAGCTATTTGAATCTCAGCCAGATCTCTTGCACCAACTTGTCACCATAATGAACCCGAATACTTTGATGGCCCACGGAGTGCCTGTATGTTGTTGGACTCCTGTGCTACTCCCCCAAACCCAACCCTCTTTCATTTGCACTGAATTCTACTTCAAAGCTGATAACTGAAGCCACTTTTATTACAGAGATGGTGTGGTAGTTTCCATGTGTGTTGTATCTTCCTTGTCTAGTATAATGTGCCAGTATGAACAGATGGGCAATGGAATCGTTGCTTTTGGAATTGTGTGGCAAACTCTTCTCTGGAGATCCACCTTAGTGTATTTCTATTTCTGTATCTCAGCTGGAAAGTTTAGTCTCGACCTTTGCAACAATGGCAGGAGCTCTTCCTATGTCTGTCTAATCAGACACAATTTTTTTTGGCATAGAGTTTCTGGCAAAACACATTCTTCCTTTGTTTGTCATCCACATCCTCTTATTTTTCCTGGATAAGTTCTTAGGTATTTAAAAACATTTTTCATCAGTTTCCATCATATTCCATACTAGATTATTCATGGGAATTATGTCCCTTTACAACTTAATTAGCTTTTGACTAGCTGACCTTGGGACTTAAAGGAAAATCTGGAAAAAGTGGCAAAATTTGTGGTGTCTGCTATGCTGTGAGAGACTCCAAAATGGAAAGATGCAGGAAGACCTGCCTGCTCTCTTGCTGGTTATCTAGCCCCAAAAGTATTAGATCTACAGCAGTATGAACTTTTGAGTAGGTTCCAAATTTCTCTTCCCCTTCAGCTACACGGTGAAGAGAGCCTTGCCTGTGCTTTACCTGCGTAACTGTCAACAGAGCGAGCAAAGTGCGAAAGGCACCGACAGCTGACTTAAAATGGCTTAGAGTGCGGGTATGGCTGAATGAAACCCCTTTGCTTTCTAGGGTTTTACATGACAAGTTACCAAATGCCAGTTGTAATTCTTGGGCTTATGTCTTAAAACTATCCGAAGTCATCATAGAAGTTACTAGGAGTTGGAAATCCATATTCTCTTCAGAGCCTTCAGTTCTATTTAGGCTTGACCTAATGCTTGTCTGTCTTTTCTCCTAGGTTTATCGAACGAATCAGTGTGCTGGAGAGTTTGTGATCACCTTTCCGAGAGCTTATCACAGTGGCTTCAATCAGGGTTTCAATTTTGCTGAAGCTGTGAACTTCTGCACAGTTGATTGGGTATGTTCCAAAAAGTTTTTCATCAAGTATGCAGTTCCAAAGTTGTTCCTAGCTAATGTACAGCTCTAATATTTTACTGCTGATGTACAAATCTAGTCCACAGATCAGAAGGAGCCTATTACTGGAAGCATAATGCTTTGCTGAAGGTATTTCTTTTATGTAGTGAACTGTGGGCTTTCTCTGGTTCCTAAGGGTCGGTTTGAAATTATACATTAGGGCTGATACATCTTTTACAGCGGGAGGTAGGCAAGGTCCTGTGCATGCCTAGAAGCACCAGTGCTGATAGAATCTAATCCTTTTGTGTCCCCAAATTCCATTCAAATCATCAAGAGCTGGAATGATATTTTTCTGTTTATTGCACTAGGAATTCTCTAAGAGGTGCTTTCTACAGCTGAAAAACAAAGCCTACTTTAGCTTCTGTGATTAAATCGCATGATACATTTAACACACATTAAGAACAGTTGAAGACTTTCATAGTTCTTTTGGGGAAAAAATAAAAACAATTGTATCTGATGTGAGTACATCCTCTTGGATAGCAGAGGCGCTGTAGGTTGTTAGGGAAGAATGCCTTAATGAGAAGGGAACAGAAAGTTTTAATGTTCAAACAGAAGGTTTACAGACCAGTACTTTATTCCCAGTAAGCTTCACTCAGCTCATTGAAACAACAGGGATAGTCACACATTACAATTATTAGGTCATAGTAATTTATTAAGTTTTTTGTCTTTTTTTAAAATAAAAACAAATGGAGGATAGTTGCTCCAAAGTTACAAGTAATCATTTCTCCTTCCCAGTGGATTTTGCAGTCACAGTGTTGCCTGATCTCAGAAAGAGCCTTTGAAGCTACTGATATTTCAAATTACTCCTCTTCTGATGTTTTGTTTTCCCCAAAAAGGTCTTAGCTATTTGTAAATATAGCCCATCTAAAAATATTGCTAGATTTAAAAAACATCACTTAGAAGTAGGAGATGTCTAAAATTGGAAGAAAGCTTTCTGCATTGTGACTGTGTTCGCGTATCGGTTGGTTTAGTTTTGGTTTTCCTCTTGTCCTTCCATGAATTTCATACTGGACTCTAACACGTAACCTCATTGTAACCTGAGCATTGCTATCCGCCTGGCAGCCTTAAAGTAAAGCTCTCAGTAACCTGCCCAGCTCATAATGAATTGTTTACTCTGCCTGGGGTTAGTTAGGGACTTTAATGGTCCATGGAGTCAGCAATTTCTCATGCGGCGGCACAGTTCGTGTCCTACATAAACCAGACATACCGTTTGAGAAGAAGGTCCGGCGTGCCCTGCAACCTGCCCTTGACAGGGCATCCCTCGAGTGGTAAGAGTAGGACAAGTGTATATCCTCTTCCCTTTGATGCTCTCCTAGCCTCTGTGTATTTTTAGCTTGGGTCTTCCTGAGCCTACTGCGGTTTAGTGATTTAGTTACCTCTAATTATGGTCTCTTCCAGATAGCGCGTTCCCCCGTGAACCCAGCTAAACAACTTGCACCCACAGTGTCCACGGTAAAGGAGTTATAAGCAGTCCTGGTTTACAAGAACTCAGGGTCTTGATTTCTCGAGTTTTACATTCTGCATTATCAATATTGTTGCTAGAAGGATTTGTCTTGGCCTTTCATTTGGATAGGTTTTGATTAGTAGCATAAAAAGTTAGTATCTTAATGTAATTTTCAAAACGAACTCTTCATTTATTTAATGTTTTTCAATGCAGCTACCATTGGGTCGCCAATGTGTGGAACATTACCGTCTGCTAAACCGTTACTGTGTGTTTTCTCATGATGAGATGATCTGTAAAATGGCTTCCAAAGCAGACGTTCTTGATGTTGTGGTAGCATCTACGGTTCAGAAAGACATGGCTATTATGATTGAAGATGAGAAGAGGTTGCGCGATAAGGTTGATAAACTGGTGAGTTGTAGGAAATAATATTATACTGAATGAAGGAAGATTTGAAACAGCAGTGTGAAAGACATGCTGGCACTCGTACTGTGCTGTCAGTGGCTGAGAGCTACGTAGTCCCTTCCTGAGCAGCACTGTTGATTTCAGAGGACTACTTGGGTAAAGAATCATTTATTGTGAATCTTGTTTTAGCATCTGCCCATTAGTACTGTTCAGAATGTCTCCTTTAAAATAATACTTGTTCTTTTTGTAATTTAGTCAGAATAGCTGGTTTTTCATTAACGAAGATTTCTGTCTACCTGGTTTTAATATCTTCTGTCTAAACTTCATTATTCCTTTGGTAAATTTAGCTTCTGATGCTTTGGCTTGGAATAATCACCTCTTCATTAGACTTTGAAGTGATGTAACATACTCTTTCGCAGGGAGTGACTGACTCGGAGAGGGTGGCTTTTGAGCTGTTTCCTGATGACGAGCGACAGTGCTTAAAGTGTAAAACCACCTGTTTCATGTCTGCTGTTTATTGTCCCTGTAAGCCCGGATTATTGGTATGCTTGTACCATGTCGAGGATCTCTGTTCCTGTCCCACCTACAAATATAAGCTGGGGTAAGCTTTAGATAGCAAATAACACTGTGTTCTGGAGATATTTATTATATGTGTAGATACTGCGGTGTGATAATCTGGTGCCTACTCTGTTTTATTAATGGTGCTAGCCTCGGTATTGTGTTTCTCTCAGTCCTTTGCAAATACAGCGTCCACAAAACAAAGTGCCTTTTTTGTGCTCGTATACAAAGACACTTTCTTTTTGGCATTCACATCTTCTTGCTCTATAATGGCAAAAATCGCTGGATAAGTTAGTTTGCTTTTTTATTTATAGCAACAAGGTCATTATCCCTTACATCCAGTCCTTGCCAAGTAATATTTTTTTGCTTTTGTTAGCTTTCCGTCCTGTTGTCATCTTTCCTTTCCTGTCGTTTGTTATGTTTTTGTCCTACATGAATGTAGCTTGTCCTAAGACAATTTCACAATTGCTTCAATTGTAATGTTGAAATTGCTTTTTGAAGGAATTGCAACGTTGAAATTGTCTTAGGAGGAACCTGGTGTGGTTATGTGTCTTAATTATATAACCCTGGCTGCACAGTGGATCATTTCTGTGTTGTACAGACCAACACATCTTGATGCCCTCCCTTCCGTGCTCCCGCTCCCCCCCAGTTTTTGCTGAAGAGTTTGAATTCTGTGCTGCTTGTAGGTACCGCTATACCCTGGAGGAACTCTATCCAATGATGAACGCGCTGAAGATGCGTGCGGAATCATACAACGAATGGGCTTCCAATGTTAACGAAGCTCTGGAGGCAAAAATTAACAATAAAAGAAGTAAGTATCTTACCTTTTGCCTACAACACATAATTTTAACTGGCTAATTTTTCTGGTTTTGGTTTCTGAAACTTAGCAAATTTTGTCTTATAATTATGTGACAATCAAAGGAAATCATATATAATTTAATGTTTTAGAGCAAATATTTTAGCTGTTACAGTCCCAGAAATTATGCTAAACTGTCTCTGTGTGAGAAGATTGTAAATCACTTTGACACAAAATATAACTGAAGTTGAAATAGAAATATATTTAATGTGTTATTCAGCCTTACCATTTAAAATCCAGCACAAAGGGGGACTTTTGTTAACTTAGTATCTTTCCCAAAAGGTCTCATCAGTTTTAAGGCTTTGATAGAAGAATCAGAAATGAAAAAGTTTCCGGACAATGATCTACTGCGACACCTCCGACTAGTTACGCAGGATGCGGACAAATGTGCCTCAGTTGCACAGCAGCTTCTTAACGGAAAAAGACAAACCAGGTAAATGTTACCGTATGTGTTTGCAACAGAATTGAGTCGCTGAAGATAGATGTCAGTGGCCAGTGATAGATGCCAGTGTTCTGTAAGACTTAAAAATGAAAGCAATCTTTTTGTCTTCTCAAGAGGGCCATCTTTTAGAGGGAGATTCACCTTTCCTGCGTGTAACAAGTTAAACATCCTGAGCTTTCAGTCTCTTCTTTGGCTCTGTTTGACAGTTGGGCAGTAAATTCATTTTAACGTTCCCCAAAAGGAAAAATTGGTGTGGTGTTTCCAGACGACGCAACACCCAACAAGATGTCTTTGTGCCATGGGGACTGAAAATGTGTCGGTGGTGCATATGTCATTATATTACGCTTTATGGAAAAATAAAGTGTCTTAACTTCCTGAGCTGATGATGATGGGAATACTGTATGAGATCTCTGAAAAATACTTGCTCTTTCTTTGGCAGCACTTATGTTAAATCTTTTAGACAGGTTATTTGCTTGAGGAATTTGAAGATAGGGCAGCGTTTGCATAATACATTCTTTGTGAATTGGGTGTCTGGCTGCCTGGGCCTGCTAGCACTCTCCATGTCTGAAATGAGTTGAAAGGAGTCGGAAGATCCGGAAGGACAAGGCCAGGTCTCCTCATTGCATCAGTTTGTGACTGTATCAATGCACTAGCCCTTCTCGTGGGGATCACAAATTACCATCTCCTGTTGCAGATTCTCCACCCAGACTTACAACGGCTGTATCTAGCCTCGTGGGATGATAGGTTTCTAAGAAAATCTCGTGTTTATATATGCGGAGGACAATATTGCTCAAGTCCAACAATCTTAATAGCATGAAGTACTTCAGGAAAAACTGTTTCTCTCTTTTCCCATCTGGACAACTTTCACCTGTCTCTGCTGCTTTGAACAACGTGGTGTTTGTCAGAGCAGTTCCTCTTTGTGCTGGTATAACTGCACGTGTGTGGTTTCTGCATGTTGCCTGCCTCAGCAGGTATCTTGTAGCTTGTCATTCCCTGTGTTCTTGCAGTACTTTAAAGGCTGACTTCGAAGGACTTTGGCAGAAAAATATTCAACTACCATTTAGACGTTATTTTTGTAGCTGCAATTTCCCTTCCTAGTCATCCTTGTGTAAGTCTTTGTAGCAAGGACTTGATAAAAATTCAACTTCACTGTCTTGCACAAGAGGATGAAGCCTCTGTCACAGCAACATAAAAATACTACAACAAGAAATGAAAAATTCAGCACTCCAACAGACACAATTTCTGCCAGATGGGTAATTTCCAACCCAGAGATTCGTGGCATTGTTATCGAAGGCTTTATCCACTCCTAATCTCTTCCTTCACTTAGTGTTGAGCCGTCTCTTCTCGTTCTGGCATTCCCAGTCCACGTCTTCTCCCATCCTTGGTATTTGCTCAGGCCTCCTGATGATGAACTTGGAGCACCAGCCAGGCCCTTTCCAGCTGTTCTGTGCCAGACGAGCTCTTCCAAAAGTCTTAACATGTACCTGACTTCGCTTGGCCTGGAAAGAGTGGGGAGCAATTTTTATCTTCATCTCTTTGACTAGGTCTGTTCTTTCGTCACCGTGACAGTGTATCAAGCTTTCTCACAGCTGTACTTGCCGGCTCCTTCAGCGTTACCAGCCGGGGTGAATAATCCTCCCAGTGTTGCACTGCACGGGATCGAGGCAGTGCTTGGACTGCATTTCTCATTTGCTCCGAAGTGGTTTTAGCCCTTCTCTCACCATTTCTGCTTTGAGCTTTTTACGGCATATTTCTGGGAAAAGTCCAGTTGCATGTCTTCATAATTAGAGTTTTAAAAACCCATGTTATTTCATGCCAAAGGACAGTGTAGCCCTCGTTCCTCTCTGGCACTAGGATGTAGGTGACGCTGGAAGGGAACAGTGCGACAGCAGGGCAAGTGCAAAGGGATGTTCTCACTCTCCGTCCCCTTCCTTCTCCAGGCCTCATGGTACCTTTTCTGCTTCTTGGAGTCTCCAAGAGCTTAGAGATCTTTGTGCTTAATAACCCTGGATGGAGGTGGGCTTTTCTTCTGTGAATGCCGCTTTTTTTTTTTTTTTTAGGCTCATGTAATTTCTGGTTGTCAAAAACATCTCGTGATAGTCAGTTTTGCAGTTTAGATATGTATATGTGTGTGTATGCCTACGAATATATACATAAATATTTATTTTTAAAACTTGTAACTTTTCCTGGAAGATACTGCAGAACTTCCACAAAAAATAGTAAAACATTGTAGATCATAAAACAGCCTGTGTTGTACCTGAGACTTTTAATGAGTTTTATTCAGCTTGCTATGAATTTTGGAACTCTCAATGTGATCTTGCATATCCTTTAAAAATACCTATTTTTAACATAGAATGGTAAATTAAAATTTATTTTATAGTGTTCACATTCCACTCATGCTGGCATATCCTGCTGTGATGTTGTTTTCCTCTTTTGTTTAAATGACATATCGTGGGTTAAATTGGAGCCAGCATTGTAAGAGATTTCTTTCCTTTTCTGTTCAGAAAGGTTCTCAGACCTAGTTAATATTGGCTTGAGTTTAGAGAGGTTTTTAATATTGGCCAATTTGTTAACACTTATAAGCCACTCATTTGATACAAAGCTTTTAGATAAAAATGAAAATGATGATTTCAGCGTAAAGAGGATTTTTCAGAAGTGCCTACACAACCTGTGAATATAAAACCCATTCAAAATTGGGATTTGTTCTCTTTTGGTATGGGCATGGGGAGAGCTTGCTACAATAGCTATTGCAACATAACTGAATAGTTTATCCGCAATTGCTTTGTGTTCTGGAAAAAAGCCCAATTTTATTCCATAATAACCAGTGCTCTTCCAAGGCTGAGTAGTCGTTCCAGAATACTATTTAATATGAAAGAGTGTTTTCAACAATAGCTTATTCTGCTATAGCTAACTGAAGTTTTCCCATGTATGTAAGCCCTAGGCTGCTTGGATGTTTTTGAATATTCTATTATTTGTGAGTCAAGTTTGACTTACAAGAAATCATAAGCAGATTTTTGGGAAGTTTAGATATTTTTATTATTTTTTTAGTGGCATCCAACAAAGTTGAATTGTGTGTAATTGCAGGTACCGCTCTGGAGGAGGAAAGTGTCAAAATCAGCTGACTGTGAATGAGCTCCGGTTGTTCGTGCGGCAGCTGTACGCTCTACCCTGTGTCCTCAGTCAGACACCATTACTGAAGGTAACTCGGAAAATTCTAGGGGAAAGAACACGAGCGTGTGTCAGTGATGTCTTTGCACTGCACTAATCTCCTAGTGTCTATTTGCTCTAAGAATAAATACCTTTAAACTGGCAAGCCTGGGTGACTTGTGCACATGAGTTGCTTAAGAATGGAGCGCTCTAACCTGCTGGTGTTCATTGTCAGTAGATTTTTATACTACATAGGGGAATCAAAATGTTAATGTTGTATGAAATAATACAAAAAAAGCAGCAGGATGACCTGGGTAACTACAGATTAAAAGTTTGAGCCCAGTTAACTAGTCTCCTCTTAAGAGTGAAGCCAGGTTTATTCCTGGTTTATATTCCAAACTCCGTAATGCTTTGAGTGACCGTTCTCCCATTCACATCGCTTTCCTTCTTTGTTAATCCAGAATCAGCTCTCTCATGGTCTTGTAGATGCCTCCTCGTGCTTTGCACCCACGTTCCAGGAAACGACACAGATACCCCTAGCCAAAGCTGCCAGCCTAGGCTACTACCTCAGTCCTTGTTCTAGCAGAGTACCTGCTGCTGACGGGGAGTCAGATCACTGTCTCCCACCACCATCAGCTAGTGCTGATTATTGGCTCACCAGATGATCAGCACTCAGACAAGTTGAAAGTAATTCAAGATTCGGTTTCGGAATTTGCCAAAATGTTGCATATCACACTGAGGGGTAATCAAAAAAAAAAAGAAGAACATAAATTCTGGGCAGCTGCAATTCCTGTCTTAAAGGGGAATGGCTTTGCATATTTGTGACTCTTAGAACGAGGAGATGCAGTGGCCAGCTCCGGAACCATAGTTTGCAGATGACACCAAGCTGGGCGGGAGTGTTGATCTGCTGGAGGGTGGGAAGGCTCTGCAGAGGGACCTGGACAGGCTGGATCGATGGGCTGAGGCCAATGTATGAGGTTCAACAAGGCCAAGTGCCAGGTCCTGCACTTGGGCCACAACAACCCCAGGCCACGCTACAGGCTTGGGGAAGAGTGGCTGGAAAGCTGCCCAGAGGAAAAGGACCTGGGGGTGCTGGTTGACAGCGGCTGAACGTGAGCCGGCCGTGTGCCCAGGTGGCCAAGAAGGCCAACGGCATCCTGGCCTGTATCAGAACTGGTGTGGCCAGCAGGAGTAGGGAGGTGATCGTGCCCCTGTACTCGGCACTGGTGAGGCCGCACCTCGAATCCTGTGTTCAGTTCTGGGCCCCTCACTACAAGAAGGACATGGAGGGGCTGGAGCGTGTCCAGAGGAGGGCAACGAAGCTGGTGAAGGGCCTGGAGCACAAGTCTGATGGGGAGCGGCTGAGGGAACTGGGGTGTTCAGCCTGGAGAAGAGGAGGCTGAGGGGAGACCTCATCGCGCTCTACAACTCCCTGAAAGGAGGTTGTAGCGAGGTGGGGGTTGGTCTCTTCTGCCAAGTAACAGCGATAGGACAAGAGGAAATGGCCTCAAGTTGCGCCAAGGGAGGTTTAGATTGGACATTAGGAGAAATTTCTTTACTGAAAGAGTGCTCAGGCCTTGGAACAGGCTGCCCAGGGAAGTGGTGGAGTCATCATCCCTGGGGGTATTTAAAAGACGTGTGGATGAGGCGCTTAGGGACATGGTGTAGTGGGCATGGTGGTGTTGGGTTGACGGTTGGACACGATGATCTTAGAGGTCTTTTCCAACCTTAATGATTCTATGATTCTATGATTAAGTGTCCACACAAGGCTGAGAGAGACCAGACAGTATCATGTAACGTTGAATCAGAATAGACCAGTTCAACCCAGCTTTATGAGTACTGCTTTTGAAGCTTTATCAGGCTTGGAATGTGTGAATCAGATTTTATGTAATCCTATTTACAGTTACTTGTTTATAGCATTGTCACTCTGTGAAGTTATCTAACTATTTAAAAAGCAGAAGTTTAGAAATGCCAGACATGCAAACAGTTCTTCTCCATCTGGCATTCTTGAACAGGGAAATATCAAACACATATGGTCAGGGTATTCTTTTATATCGTTCTCAACAATCCTAAATTATATGTAGTCATGCAAATTAGGCTGTTAATATAAATGACCAACAGTTACTGGAGATCAGTTCACAATTTAATATACCTCTAAAAAGGCTTTATTTCCATTATGGGTGAGATTGCCTACCCTGGCAAACAACCTCATTGGCAAAATACCAAGATGTCAGCTGTGAAGGAAGAACTTACTGCTGGAATAGCATTTCAGCCAGTACTAGATACAGAATAATTCCAGCCTTTGCAGAGAGATTACTCCGACTACGTGTCCATTATCCTGGGTGAAGTGCCAAACAGCCACAGAGGAACCTTTTTGGGGTAATTAGCTGTTGAACATATGGAGAGAGAGAAGGTGTTGCTCTGCATGAAAGAGTAAAATGCCTGTGGCTTACTGGGACTGTGTGTTCAGCTCAAAAACCTTAACAGTGCAGCAGAAATGAACCCCAGAAGCTCCATGCTCTTCCCACCTTTCTTCAAAGGCTTCCTTATCTTAACCTTGCTGTTCTTCAGCCTTCTTAATCATTCCAGAACAAAACCAGAAAACAGCACTGATGGAACACTTAAAATTTCCCTTTAGATCCTTTCTATTCTTCTGAGACCTCTTTTTGACGCCTGTCTCTTAGTTCAAAGGAGTTTGGAGTGGAATTCCCTTGTTCTATGATCCTCCAGCTGGTGGACCTGTTATGTATGAGGAGATGCTGATATATACACTGTGTGTTGAAGATACACTGTTTAAGTCTTCCAAATGTCATGATAATTTGCCATGCGCGTTGTGTGCATTGCAATGTTGTTTGCCAGGCGGCTTGCACTTAAATGTTTAAGCTTGCACTTAAATGTTTAAGAGATTTGGCAGTGGGTTTTCTTCTGATTTATTGTTGCATTTGTATATTTCAGGATCTTCTTGATCGTGTGGAAGCTTTTCAACAGCAAAGCCAAAAACTCCTTTCTGTAGAAATGCCTAGTGCTGCAGAACTTCAGGAGCTGTTGGATGTCAGCTTTGACTTTGACGTTGATCTACCCCAACTGGCTGAACTGCGGATACGTCTGGAACAGGCACGCTGGCTCGAGGATGTGCAACTGGCTTCCTCGGACCAAAACTCTCTTACTCTAGATGATATGAGACGTCTTATAGACTCAGGTGTTGGACTCGCTCCCTACCCAGCGGTTGAGAAAGCAATGGCGAAGCTGCAAGAGCTCCTTACTGTATCTGAACACTGGGATGACAAAGCCAGAAATCTGATAAAGGCCAGGTAGAAGCTAAATCTTAGTGTTTCGTTTTGTAGTTCCATGAGCTGTTCGAGATGGAAATAGTTGGCCTTACTTCTGAAGGGGCTCCTCTTCGTTCAACCAGTTCACAACACAAAGGCAAAACTTGTGCTATCCAGAAGGGAAAGGGATGGAGAAGGGGGATGAGTGACTGACTGATTTTAAACACTGGTGTTGGCTTGCAGTGTTTGCGGTGCTCCACTATCATTGTGCAAGTTCTCCTTTCGCCACAAGGAAGGGTTTTAAGACACCTCTTCCTTCCTTTCTACCTTCTTCCCTCCTCCAGTGTCAGGCTGGAGGATGCATGTCCAGATGGAGCTTAGATGTATACCACCAACTGGTAAAATTTGTATTATATGGACTACTTCTAACATTGAGGAGATTTTTCCAGATCAGTTGGTGCAGGGGAGAAGGGAATAAGGCAAATGCATCCTTTCTGAGAAAAATTTTCTTGCTTATTGCTTTGACCTTCTGATTTATAAAGTCAGTCTACTTAAAGTTTAGAAAGGTGGCACAAACTTGTATGCAAGGTTTCTTCCCTCAGGATTCCTGATTTGTAAATTTTTTTTATTTTTTAAATTTTTGCCCCAGCCTCATAATTATGAAACCATTTGAGCGTTTCTTACTCATTAGTAACCATAGTATTTTAAAATGGTAACTTCATAGAGCACAAAACTGGAATAAGCTTGGTTTTACCCTCCAAAATAGAGATGCAGTTGAGGTTGTACTTTTCTAGAACGTCAGAATCAAATTGTGAAATACAGAAAAGCCATCTCTGCTTTTTTAACCTCCTAGTGTGGAATCTCTTAGTTGGTACTGTTTTGAGGTTCAAGGAGCATCCAAAGGTCTATAATTCAAAAGTTAATGAATGTTAAATATCCCTTAAGCCCAAATGTGTGAATATTAAAAAAAAAAATAGACAACAGATTCTTTAATATTTTTAACATTTCTAGTAGGGAGTCTATAGCAGGCAAATTTCTAAAAGCATACGTGCATCGCTAATGCCCTGCTTGTACCGTAAGCAGCTCTAGTGCTGGACATAATGTCATTATTTGCTGTAGCCCTTCAGTTTTAATAAGCCAAATGAGTAGAAGAGCCCCAATTGTACTGCAGTGTTTTACATTCTGGGATGTTTTGTTTCCATAGACCACGGCAGTCCCTGAGCAGTCTTGTAGCAGCAGTGAAGGAAATAGAGGAGATCCCAGCCTATCTCCCAAACGGCGTCGCCCTGAAAGATGCGGTGCAGAAGGCCAAAGACTGGCTGCAGGAGGTGGAAGCTCTGCAGGTACGTAAACTGCTCTCCTGCTTCTGGGTGAGTGGGAGTACCTGCTTCAGGTCAACCCCCCCACGCTCTGCCCGCTGTGTGCGCTTGGCGCTTCAGCATCCCGCTGAATTAGGAGTGCTTAATCTGTGACATCTATCGCCTTAGACACGGTGCAGTTATGGTCTGATGAGTGCTGTTGTTTTTACCTCTGTTTCTGGACCTGATTTGTATCCCTTCACCTCCACAATTAACTGGCTGCAATAAAATCTATAAAGGAGCTATTAACAAAAATCTGAAGTTAAAAATGTATTATACTATGGAGCTTTACCTTAAGGTAAATTTTGCTCCGTCACGAATAACAATGGTCATATTACCTGGTAATCATATTTTTGTGCACCATTCTGCAGATGAAAGAAAAATACTGTCTTTGTAGCATTTTTATGAAGATCACTTTCTTGTTAAATAAGGTTAACTGTTTTGCATGCTAGTGGAAGTCATTTTGCTAAGACGCTCCAACCACTGCCCTAACTTAGAGGAATGTGTCATCTTTTCAGAGAGTGCTTTCATAACATCAGCAAGCTAAAGAACAGCTATACTGTAAAAGATGATCACCATCTTACTGCACTCCTGTAACACATAGTATGGAGCAGGTGACACAGTCGAAGTTCTGCTTGCTGACTCCTGAATAAACAAATCCCCTGAAGTCACCAACAATATCTCTTCACAGCCTTCATTTGCTTGGCTAAACAAATAATTTTCCTCTAGCATCTTCTAAAAAAACCCTACGATTTCTTGATCGAGGAGTATTCCTGATCAGACAAGTGTCCTGTCCTTGTAGTTTCTCCAGTTTTGAATGCACCTTCCTGGAGCATGCCTCGTGTGCTGTGCTGCAGGTAACGCCTCCCCAACACCCGATGATACAAGGATATAAATACTTACTGGTCGTGGAACCCCCTCTTCTGAGGCCCCATAGAATTTATTTGCTGTTTCCACAGCTCTATCGTTAGTGATATTTCAGACATCCTGTGATTGAGAGGTATTCCCTCATTTGTTAAACACTAACCATGGCCAGTCTCAAGGCTGTTTCTTGTTCTATTCCTGTATGGTTGGCCTTTGATTTCATAGATTAAAATACTTGTAATTTTGTAGTAGTTCTGTTGGAATTTTGAGAGGGAAGTTACTTGGTTTCCTCTTCTTCCTTCCCTCGTCTCTTCATCCTCTTCCATTTTTTGAGGCTCCTTCCAGCTTTGTGTGACTTCCATTTCCATGTTCACACTCGAAATAAGTCTTCAACTGAGCAAAAAGCTGACGGCAGAGATTGCAAACCAGAGTCTTCTAAACAAAAGATGTATACAGGTTTTCACCTTGGCTTCTAGCACTTCCCATTTGAATCTTCTTTTTTTTTTAACCTTTCAGACCTTTTAACCTTTCCACCTTTATGTGTGGACCCAGTTTCCTTTCCTGTGTTTTTACGTTCTTTGCTTCTTTCACAGTTCAATGGCAGCGTAACTCTCCCCGCTTCTCACTTCCCGCTTCCCCTCTTCTTCCCCAATCTGCCCGATTGCTCGGGCAGCCAGACACCGGGCTCGGGCCAGCCCAAGCGGGGGGTCGTAGCCTGGGCCGACCCTTTGAAGTGGTTCGTGGCTCGGCCTCACAAGTACTCGTGCGAGGGGTCAGTGGGACCGCACAGCTCAGGACTGGGGTAGCCTTGATTTCGCTTTGATATAAGTTGCCAAGTATTTTCTTAAATTTTCATTTGTCCTCATGTTTTTTCCATAAAGTGAACTCTGATCTGACTTACTAGTATTTTCAGGCCTATCTGAACTAAATTCTTTTGAGTCAAGAAGCTTTTATGTAAGAAATTAGTTGTCCTGGGCTAATTTTGAAGGAACAAAGTTCATGTAATACTAACTTTTGAGGGCTGTCTTGAGAGGACTTAAGTGAATTGTTCTTGGCGTTTGCCAATTTCTTGGTTTCGATTCTGAAATCCTGCCTGCTGCCTATGGAAGAATGTGTCTGTATGTGCCAAAAATTTTTGCTTCAGTTCTGCGAAGATTTTGGTAAATGCCTGCAGTCGTGACTTTGCAGGAAGTTCTTGGTATCAGTACTTTGAGGTTTGCTGCTGGGGATGTTGGGGTCGTTCTGGATGAATAGTTCTCGAGTCCCACATCCCCGCCTATTTTAGAAATTACCTCTCAGTGCTGCTGTACTGCTGGACCTCTTGTAACTGGGCTGCCTTAGGTGTGGGCTGCTCAGTGAATGACCAGAGCTCGCTGTAAAAGGGCCTGTTGGATACTTGAGATGGTTCCTTGCTCTTGGCGTGCTGGGGACTGGGTTAGACTTGCCTTCTGGGTCTATTTTAAAATTATTTTGATTTTCTGCTATGAATGCAGATTGTTAGATTGGGAGTCTGCTTATATTGTTGGCAGTCTTTTTTTTTTTTTTAAAAAAAAAACCTGTCATTTGGTAAGTGTTCTCTCCTCTCCCCCCACCCCTCAAATGTTTTATTAGTTTTGTCTGTGTACTTAATGACCAGAGCATGAGAAGCACAAATGTTGGAATAACAGCTATGGAAGTGACTGAAGTGTCTAAGCAGTAAATTCTTTTTTACAAGCTCTACCTTCAGTTAGTCTAAATAACTTGCTGTGATTCATGGAAGTGGTATGTCTTATATACATCCAGCACTTTTTAATTTATAATCTGACAGGTTGGAGGACGTGTACCTGTACTGGACACACTGGTGGAACTTGTCACAAGAGGTCGATCTATTCCAGTGCATCTGGACTACCTGCCGAGGCTGGAGTCCTTGGTGTCAGAAGTTCAAGCGTGGAAGGAGTGTGCAGCTAACACGTTTCTGTGCGAGAACTCCCCCTATTCTCTTCTGGAGGTAAGAGACCTCAGCTCTGGAGAAAACCACCACTCACACCACAGCAAAAGCACATCTGAGTTGCAGTATTAACTCACGAAATAGCAGTAAATATTAAGTATATTTGCAGAATTGTTTTTTGATTGTATTACTTATTTTAATGTAATTTTTATTAGATTGACCTATGGTTTTAATGATAATTTTAAACTTTTAAAATGCGTAAGATTTAGCTATACTTTCTCTATTCTTTTTAATCAGTGGCTAACGAGAGCATGCTGTGCCACAATCTGACATTTTCCGTATAAACATGGGAATATTGACATATTTGTGGCACTGAATTTACTTCAGCGCGTCAGGCCGCAGCCGCTGGGGAGCAGGTTGATGCCCGCTTCGCCCCCCTCAGCGCGGTGACAGCCAGACCTTTCATGGGGCTGTGCTGCGGGCGAGGCCGTAGCCGCTTTAGCTGGCCCTCGGGGTCTGTCGCTGCGTGTGTGCGAACACGGCAGCTCTTGCGCAGTCCACGCGCTCTGGCTGCGCGGAGCCCTCCCACCCCAGCCCTCCCCCGTCGGGCAGGGCAGCCCCCGGAATCCTCTGCTGTGTTCCAGGGCTTGCAGCGTAAATCGCGCGGAGGCTGTTCGGTGCATCAGCTGTCTCTGTACACCAGCAGGCTGAACGAAACATGGAGGTGTTTGTGGTCTCCCCATTTTTTAAAACTGGATTTTTAACCTTCCAGCTCTCCCCATTTTCCAGATAACCTCATCCTAGTCCCCCAAATCTTTGATGGAAAAAACTGCAGGAATCCCTGTTCTGACCAGTCACATGTAGCTGCGTTAGGGCAAGACGAATGCATTTAAAACGTTGCAGACGATACTGCTTGTCTGTCCACCAGGTGTTATGTCCCCGGTGTGATATTGGAATGCTGAATCTGAAGAGAAAGCAGAAGAAGCTGAAGGAGCCAGTGCCAAGTGGAAAGAAAAAAAGCACTAAGCTAGAGACTCTGAGTGACTTAGAAAGAGCTCTCTCTGAGAGCAAAGATACTGCATCTGCGGTATGTGGTTTAAGATTTTTTTTCGAACTGGAGTTTCTTCTAAGTTCTTTAATCTTTGTTTATGTTTGCCCCTTGTGCAGGAGTGTTATTTCTCACTCTTTTCTGCTTGCTATGCTGTTCTGCAGAAGGACTTCTAGGACTGCGCTTTTCTGTGCTTGCTTCAGACTTCCCAAAATTGCTTTTAGTGGAAAAAATATGTGTTGTCTTTGTGCATGAAGTAGCCTTACAGTTTGCCAGGCAATGCCTGTAGCCTAACAAAGCATAGGAAAATAAAAAATTGAGACTTATTTTCCCCACCATACCAAAACCTTATTAAAGATAGGATAGGGTTTTCCGGAGTCTGATCCTTTCAAAGAACACAATGACCCAACACCATTTATAATTAAAGCAAACACCATAAATAACTTAAAAAACCCTCATGCATTATGAAGTCAATAAAACACTAGTTCTGGATGGAGCAGCTTAGTTACTGGTGGTAAAGTGCTTCATCCCAAAAGACCTATTTCAGAGCCTCCACCATTGTCAGATTAAGCAATGTCCCCTGATTAATGAGGAGCAGTAGACTGATTTGGGAGGGTTTGAATATAATTGGCCCTTTAGGTATGGGACATTTAAGATGAAACCTGTGGCAGCTACTTGAAACCTGTACGTTCAGTGCTTCGGTTTTGGCCTCCCTTGTCTAGAAATGCAGACTTACCAGTGCTGTAAGGGGAAGAGACTGGGTCCTTTGAGTCGCACACCCTTCTCCGCTTTGACTAGATCACCTCTCGTTAATGGCTGGGGTATTGAAAGAGGAGGATACTCACACGGACTGCACCCAGGAAAATGCATTCATTTAGTGTGGCAGGTTTTGCTTCTGACGCATGAGGGGATCGAGAATCTTCTTATAGCGGAGGTTTGGATACTTTCACAACCCAGCGCTGTAGCTGCAGCGCTCAGCACCCATGCGTACCTAATGTGGTGTGCTGTGCCAGAGTCCCGTATCTGCCCACGCTGGACACAGCTGTCTAATTTTTGCATAGCTGATTTTTCTCTAGTCATCACATTTCAAAGCCATGATGTGTGAAATAACTGGTTTGTATATATTTATAAACCCTCCTGTATACATTTATTTTTATATACATAATAAAAGGCATAGAATTTATTAGTTGCAGCTGCTCCTAATAGCCTTTATGAAACTGAAATGTATTGCTATCTTTAATAGCAGCTAATGCTAAAGATACCTGAAAAAAAGATCATGAGCAGGTGTAGAAAGGGCAAACAACGCATTCAGGGGTACACCTGAATTTCACTTGGTGTTTACAAACCCCAAGGCGAGTACATAGGTCAGGGTATGGCCCTGCGCACTGGACAGCGTGTTCAAGGTGGGCATCAGAGATGCGTTTGTATTTCTGAAAACTGCCCAGATGTGTTTTACGATTATACAGCGTCAGACTACATATTTGAGAGACATGTTCATAGAGGAGTACCTGCAAGCCAAATCTGCACTTGTTTCAGAATTTAAGCTGCTTTAATGCAGGTAATGTTTTTGTAGAACAAAACATGAAGGATTTGGAACAGAGAGGAAGGGAGTTAGGAGGTTATTTTTTACAAAGGAACAACTTTGTATCTCTGGGCCTGATGAGAAAACGGAAGGAAACCGAAGTCAGATCGCTGCACATCCTCGTAACTGCTTCGCTTCAAACTGCTTCGCTTCAAACATTCGCTTGAAGGCGTACAGGGGTGAGCAGCTTCTTAACGATCTGAAATACTTGCTGGCGTATCTGAAGAGTGTGATTGTGCAAAGGGCACCCTGTTTCTAGTGAGTAATGTTCCTTTCGCGATTACATCCCTTTCTTTGAACTCCCTTTTAGATGGCTACGCTTGGGGAAGCCCGATTAAAGGAGATGGAAGCGTTGCGTTCCCTGCGAGCAGCAAACGAAGTGAAGGTGCTGTCTAGTGAGGAGGACGCAGAACTGAAAGTCTGTCTGTGCCAGAAGGAGCCGGCTGCTCCGATGATACAGTGTGAACTCTGCAGGGGGTTCTTCCACACCGGCTGTGTTTCGGTGCCCAGCGTTTTGCAGGGACCTCGTGTGTGGCTCTGTCCACACTGCCATCGATCAGAAAAACCACCTTTAGAAAAGATCTTACCGTTGCTGGCCTCCTTGCAGCGTATCCGTGTGAGGCTTCCTGAGGGGGATGCCTTACGGTATATGATCGAGAGAACTGTGAACTGGCAGCACAGAGCACAACAAATGTTGTATTCAGGGAATCTAAAACTTATACAAGACAAAGTTGGCTCAGGATTATTGTACAACAGATGGCAAACCACAGCAGGCCAATTGCCAGAGACAAACAAGGTGAGGCTGAGCTGCTTCTGGGTTTCCTGGCGGTGGGTGGCGTGCGGTCAGCAGGAACAGGCTGTAAGACCTCTGCGTTTTGGGCTCGTGTATCTGCATACAAATACTGGCCAGGCAGA
Organism: Calonectris borealis; assembly: GCF_964195595.1. Lineage (NCBI taxonomy): Eukaryota > Metazoa > Chordata > Aves > Procellariiformes > Procellariidae > Calonectris > Calonectris borealis. Next base: position 1,567,600 of record NC_134337.1, read on the forward strand.
TCGTTCATGTGTTGCTTTACAGATATAAGGAGTTTGGGTTCTGCCTTGACAGTTGGCCAGGATGTGCGTGTCCTCCAGCAACAGCTTCGTGTTCTTCAGCTGGAGTCCTGGGAACAATTACTCCTCAAGGGCCTATTCTCCCTTCTCCTCCTCCCAGCTCCTACGCTCTAATGTGACACTATTAACGACAGAGTTGCTTAAGCTATTGTTTCTAGAGTGCTTAGTATTCAATTAGTCTTTATATTCTGTTCTTACAAGTATTTCAATACAGTTTTAAGTGTTGAGAATTAGTAACAGAGGCACAAACTGTCCAGTGTGTTACCAGCTTAGCTCTCAGATGAGGCTGTTTTCAACAGGGTATCTTCATCCGTTACTGCTCCTTCTTCTCCTTATCACTCACTAGAACTCCTAAGCTGAATATTCTGCTAATATTACTGAGTTAAACTACAGTAACTGTTCCAGGTGTGGTCACGAAGGAGTTTCAGACTTCCTCCAATAAAGATCTTTCAGCGAAAAACGCAGGGAAAGTGGGGGAATGGGTTAAGCATTTCTAGTTTTCCTGAGATAATAAATGCAGAAAAAATCTGAAATACAAGGTCTGTGCAGCATAAAGAACATAAAACATCCCAAAATGAAATGCACTCTGCTTTCACTTTTTGATTGAAACACCTTAGTTTTGCTAGTCCAACCCTGTTACCATTAGTCTGTGTGTTTTGTGTTTTCACACTTAGTTATGTTAAAACATAAAATGTGCCACGCATTCTTGAAGAGGTATTGTAGCTGCTTCTCTGGTAGCTCAGCTATACCAAGTTGCTTGTGTCGACCAAATTTTTCAAATAGGCAAGCCTAGTTTTAGAAATTAAAACTATGTTTAGGCATGTAAGAGAATTTTTCTGATAATGTAGGTTCAAAAGTATCTTTTTACTAGATCAACTAGTATAGTTGAAAAAAAGGGGGCAAGATTTTGGGCATATAAGTTGATGCTTGGGCCAGAAATGGAAGCAGTAAGCTTAGTTTTATTAGCACGGTTTTATTAGCTCAGCGTGGTACCATGAGGTTCCTCTGACCTGAAAGCAGTCTAACCATTTTTGTGTGGTCTGGAGCTCGAGTCAGTAAACCTCCTAGATCAAGGTAACTGTAGCAGAACTAGCTCAGGTCCCTGCAACTGTATTTCCCAAATCAGAAGTCCCTGGGAAGCTCGATGGAAGAGTGTTGGACCATGGGCGTCAGCTTGGGTCCCTCGCTGTGCCTGAGCTAAGGAGCCTTCCTGGAGGCAGTGGTACGGAGGGCAGGTCCGAGGTGGCCTCCAGAGCCGTCTCGGCACAGGGGCTGAGCTAAAACTTTGATCTCGATGGATTTGAGGGGGTTTTTCAGTGAATCCAGGGTCTCAGTATTGCTCTCCTGTCCTGTAACAATTTTATTTTCCCTGTTACCGGGGGTAATCCAACGTTCTCATTCCCCCAGAGAAGCTCGTAGCAGTAACCACTGGAGTTGGTCTTCTTTGGCACTGGCCAAAGTGAAGAATGTGGAGCATTTAGATGAGTTTGAAAAAGTCACTTGAAAAACAGCTGTGAGAGTTAATGAGAGCCAGATTTTGAAAGGGGCCCAGACACTTGAATTAGTGAGGTAGACGGTATTTTGGAAGGCATCTGGTGAAATGCCTTTGACACTCGTGAGTCCAAAGCTGACACTTGCATAAGTGGCCTTTGCGTAAGTAAGCGCACGTTCTGCCATTGGCACGTCTTCTGTGCGTGCTGAGGTAAAGTGCTTCAAAGCAGTTTGGTGTCTCATTGGATCAACGGAGTGAGAAATCACTTCTTTATTGTGCACAAAAGGAGGAAACGCTAATATTTACCCAGAGTCAATTCTAGAGCTGAAGCCCTCGCTTCTGCAAGTCAGGGATTATCCCTGCAGTGCTCTGCCTGCGTTGTCTCTGCTCCACAGGCTCGTTCTCTGGTAGAGCATGCTGCTGCATGCAGTAGGGCTAATTTCCGATCCCTGTGGAAATGATAATTCACAGCTAAGAATTCTGGCAATAACGTTGCTTTTGCCTATTTCCAGGTGTAGGATGAAGGATTTGGGTGTATTAGATTGAACAGTTTGTAGGAATACAAGATTTAAGCAACTGTAAGATAAACAAGTTTTGATTCTATTGCAGTTATTTGACACTTCAAAACTACATGTTTAGTGAAAATATCTATGCATTATGTTTTGTTTGTTTTCTAGGTTTCCCAGACAATTGGAGCTATGTCGTTCTCCATGCCTCATGACTGGGATAACAGAACCATATATTTACATTCTCCATTTTCTACAGGACAGCACTGCATCCCACTTCATGGTTTGTAATCTTCACTTTGATGTTCCCCTCCTCCCCCTTTTTTTCCCCTGTGTTTGGTGGAGAAGACTGGGTGTCCTGGTCAACAGGAGGTGGCTAAGGCAGGGAGGCACGCGACTGCGAAGTGCGTCTGGTTGCTTCTCCATCCCCTCAGCAGCTTTGGAACTTAATGTCCAGCTTTGGCAGAGGGGTAAATTCCTCAACGGTACAAATTTCCCAGATGTAATGAAAAGAGGTGGCGCGGTAGGAGAAGAGGTATCAGCCGAGAGCTGGCCCCTTCCCACGTGAAGGGCACGCAGTGGGCTGTGGCCAGCCCAACGGGCTGCAGGAGGGGAAAGGGAGGGGAGGGGAGGGGGGAGACCACTGAAATTGTAGGAGCTGGATGGGAACAACGTGGGGAAGTAGTGCTGGAGACCACAGGGTACTTAATCCATAGGACACGGGTCCAGCTAAGTTTTGCTGCAGCACAACTGTCACAGAGTCGCAGAGACTTGGGAGTTTTCCTAGCTGCTGTGGCTGCTGCTGTGCTCTGGGTCACTCAGCACAGGTTCTGCATGCTTCCTAGCTCAGACTTGGTGTTTATTGGACTAACGCAGACATGCTATAAATTGCATCATTTTACAACTGTAAAAGAAGCTATTTATCATTTTTTCCCTGCTGATGCGTAATGCTCCAGGGACACAGGTCCAGCCTTATCTTCATGTTTTCAAGTCAGTGCGGCTTAGTCCGTACTAATTTTACACAAGACACTCACTTCAGTTTAACGTTAACAGTTAAAATCAAACAAGGCAGTCCTTTGTACAACCGAGTTTAGCTATCAGGACGTATTTGAGTTGTACTGAATACTATATTAAAAAGCTGTTATTTACACAATGATTTTGACTTCCCGTAGCTGTGACTTGCCCAATGCAAGTTTGGTGAGCTCGATAGCAGCAGTAGTGGTGACTGTACGGCAGGGCTCAGTTGGGCGAGGCTCATCCTCTCAGCTTTTCTTCCTCTCCTCTCTTGGCTTCACTTACGGATTTCACTCAGTTTGTTCATCTCACCCACTTGTTGTGTAGTGAGGGGACCATCACGCTTCTTGCAGCTTCAGAAGCAGGAGAAATTGCCGAGAATGATGGCAATTGCATCTCCTCGAACCAGCAAGACATGCAAGCCTGGAAGGGTACTGAGCCACAGTGCAGTAACTGCGGTGCAAGCGTTTCTTTCCTTTTAACCCCGCTGTTAAAAACGAGCAGTGAAGAGGGAACAGATAAAAGTTAATTCATACAGTTGCAGATTTTAAAAAGTCTTTCACAGTTTTTTTTAATGTGCTACCAGAGAAGAATTTTCATTATCTGTGCAGTTCTCGTCAGTGCTGACACTGAAGAATTCCTTTTCTCCTCTCTCCCTGTCTTTCATAATAGTCATTAGCACAGAGCTGGATGAGCTGATGATGGAAGCCCAGCTGCTACAGGTTTCTCTGCCTGAAATACAGGAGCTGTACCAGATCCTATTCACAAAGCAAAGCCCTGTTTTGCAAACAGAGCAGAGGTCATCCGTTGGACCGACAAATGAAAAGGCAAGTGTCTGACAACAGCAGTGAGATTGGGGTCACTTTGGAGTAGCGGCTCTGCCTGAACCTGTAAGCTTTACAAAGAGGTTTGTGTGTGTGTCTGTACTTCCATGAAAATACATTTTTTTTGTTCAAAAGGGGTCAAGAAGTTGATAACGAATTTGTTACAAACTATTGAATAGAATTTGTGGCCTAATGCAGTTTTGCAATTTGAATTCTGTTTTTTATGGTGACACTGTATTTTAAATACAACTATCCTAATTTGACTCTTGTCCTGTGTTTAAGAGGCTTTCCAAGAGAGGTGCCTCTGAAGCAGTGGATTCAAGAGGCAGGAAATGAGAATCCTTTTTTCTATAAATTCTGTCACTGGAGTGTGACGCTATCCTTTGCTCCCCTTACACATCCCACTTCTGCTGAAAAGGCAGCACTCTGTCAAACGCTGCACTTTTACTTAAGCCTATTCGTAAAAGCAGGGTGTGTAATTACAGGACAATGAGCGTCAGTTGCATACTTACGATTTTGCCAAAATATCTTTCCAATAGAACGAGTGTTGCCGAGGAAAAAAAGATGGAATTAGTTACATGGAGAGAAAACTAAAGCGGCGTTTTGAGAGAGAGAGCTTCTATGATGAGAAGAGAGCAAGAGTAAAAAAAATGAGAACACCCAAAAAGAAGAAACTGAAACTGAATCACTCAAAGGATCTCTGCACTAACAAACTGGAGAGAGAGCGGGAGCGTCTCTTTGAGATGCAGCGTTCCAGCGAAAGCCACTTGCTTCCCTCAGACATGTCATTCTCTGAGCAGGAGGACTCTGAGGATGAAGATGCCATCTGCCCGGCTGTGAATTGTCTCCAGCCGGAGGGAGACGAGGTCAGCGGAGGCAGGCCCGCGGTGGTGGGTGAATGCTGGGATCTGGGACGTTCAGCTGCCCTGGCTGTGACTGCACAAGCGCTGTGTGCCAAGAGGGCGTGAGGCACTTGGTAACCCAGAGGGTGCCGGCCGCTGCTGGGACACGTCTAGTAGCGATCCTTCCCACCTTCCCCAAGGGCAGCCGTGCAGCTGGGACTGGGGAAGGCCGGTGGACATCAAAACATCTGCACGGAATTGGAGGGAGGAGGCGGGGCTGCGCAGACACCGTACTCAGCTGCGCTCTTGAAACGCGGGTGCAGCTAGCCTTTGTGGGCTGCAGCCTGTCTGTGGCTGGGGCGGTGCCGTGGAGCTCTGCACGGGCCCGTCCCTACTGGAGGATGGAAAAGAGGGACCTCCCCAGGTGCCTGGGAGGGCCGTGGTGAAGCTGCCACCCACAGTCCTGCTGTAGGTGGGAAAGCCACAGGAGGGGTAAGGGAAGCGTGCCCTTCTCTCAGCTTCAGAGGAGCTGGACTGCAAGGGTCCAGAGAGCAGTGAGCACGAGATGAATATCCAGCACTAGCCGGTTGTAGAATGGGACGTTTCGCCCTCGTTTAAATAGATTAAGTGCCCAAAAATGACTAATGAATGCTGTATTTGCGTGGTCCTTCTTGAACACCAGTATGTCTGTTCTTCCTTAGGTGGATTGGGTCCAGTGCGACGGCAGCTGCAACCAGTGGTTCCACCAGGTGTGTGTGGGCATCTCTCCAGAAATGGCAGAGAAGGAGGACTACATCTGCATCAGCTGCACTGGGAAGGACTCTCAATATCGGAAGTAAAACTCCCCATAAACGGTTCAGGACTTGAGTAAAGAAGGTTATCAGAGTTTTCCAATAAAGCCACAGGGGCTGGTTTAAGAACCAGATTGCAAATGGTGCTAATTCTATCCTTATGGGATCATTTTCCAGAACTCAAAACAATTTTTGACACTTTTGTATTTTCCCTTGATCTGTTTGTGGTTGTTGAGGTTTGAGATGCTGACTGTTTAGCAGGGGTTTCCACCGATTTGGAAGGCATTTGAAACATGCACCTTTTATTGTACAGCATTAAATTACCTCTCTGGGATTTACCGGCGTATTTAATTCAGCTTGGTTTAGGTGCAAAAAAACCTGCACCATGAATTTTCCAATAAATCCTCTTTTGAGGAAATCCCTGTTTACTCTGTTAACTCTTTGGAGACTTTAGTTTTTTTCCACTTTGTTTTTCGTAGACTAGGTTTATTTATCTGAGCAATAACTTCTATGTCTGGTTTCAGTGACTGGAATGACAATTCTGAACAGCGTGTTGCTTCTAGCATTGGTTGATGTACAGAAAGCGAATGTTAGATCCTAGTGTCACTGATGGCCCAGTGATGTAGAAGACAGGAAAAAAAAAAAAGCTCTGTAAAGTAATTGCCACAGCTGTATTTTGGCTTTCTCCTTTTTTGGGTAGCTTGTATCAAATGTTGCAGTTTATATTGTGGAATAAACCCCTGGTTATGTTATAAAATTAAATGTTGGTGTTTTTAGAGAGCTTGAAATGCAGTTTCATTTCCCTCTGGATCAATACTGATTGCATCTATGTGTTCTCTACTCAAGAGAAATCCATCTTTAAAAAAAGAAATGCAAAAGCCATGATATTTTCTTACCTTACCATATTCGGGTTTGGAAGGAGGAGGCAGATCAAAATCTTACTCAAAAAAACCCAAACCAAACCTTTTTCAAGTCAGTTGCAAAGCTTTTCCAAATTATGAAATTATTTACAGATTGGGTGAATAAAGGGTCGAAACTACAATTTGTGACTTGGCAGGAGCAGGAATGGGGACTTCAGGCAGGAGCAAAGGTGTGGGGCAGCTCCCTCTGCCAGCCTTGTCGCGCTGGCTTCGGGAGGAGAGACTTTCCCCGCAGTGCGCGTTGCAGCTGGTTCAGCCGGGCGCGTGCTGGTGGTCCTCAGAGCGCTCCGCCTGGCCATGGGCAGGCTCCTTTCAGCTGCTTCTGCTTGTTTAGGCTGAAAACCTGAGGAATGAGGAAATTTCTGGACTGGTTATGATTCTGTCAGAGACTTTTCAGGGACCACAGCCTGGGGGGTAAGAAAGGGCAGTGCAGGTGACGGCGTAGTGCTGCTGCCGCAGAGGGGACCGGGAGGAGAGGTGGTTTGTTTATGCCCGCAAGGCGCTCCACGTGGGGCCGCACGCAGAATCCTTTGGAAGGCAATTGCTAATGCAGAATATAGATGTTGCTGCTTTGAAAATGGCCTGGTGACAGTGATACTGCTCCGTGGCCTGCCAGAGGTGGAACTTGAAGATGGGAGGTCTAGGTCTTTGTATCAGAGAGAGCCGTCTCCTTGCAGCATCCTGTCATCACCAAAAATGTGGCGGTATTGGTATTCCCTCCGTTCGTCATCAAGAGGAATTTGCTGGTAGATTTTTCCCTGCTGGTTTTACACCTTTTCCCAGGGGCAGAAGTGTGCAGAGTCACTGGGCGCAGGGCAAAGCCTTCGAGCCACACATGGCTGACAGTGACGTGGGGGATCGGAACTGTGCAGGAATTAGATTTCCCAGGGGGGTTAGATTGGGGTTTTTTGAACATTGAGTATGCTTTTTAGTCTCATGTTGATTTTTGGCTGTTAGAGAATCTTCAGCCTGGCATAGATGAATTGTCTAAAATGGTTGGGGGGGCGGGAAGACAACCTGACCGCACATACGTTAGTTAAATGTGTATATGCTTCCATAGTATGACTTGTCTTTTTTATTTACTGTAATTACCAAAAGGATGTTTTGTGGGGTTTTTTTGAGTTTTTTTTTTGTTGTTGTTGGAAGAAGTCTTTGTGCAAGGTTAAGATAACAGTCCAAGCTGTGGAAAAAACCTGATCTGTAATAACTTCCTTTTAAAGGGGGCAGACGAACAAACTTGAAATAGAAAGAGCTTGCACAGTGTTTTGATGTAGCTGAAAACATTACAAAAGTTTCTCTCACAGTATCCCTTTTATTTTTTTTCTATTGAAGAAATGGCTGTTTACCAAAAAGTGCTAGAGGAAATATGATGCAATGAAGTTTAGCGTGATGATTCAGTACAGGACCAAGGGAAAGTTGTCATTTTGTGGACTGTAGGGACCAGAGGAGACCTTTGTGGTCCTGACAACAAAATTTCTCATCAGGAGTAATGAATGCAGTAGAAATAGTGTGATGTTTTGGAAATTACCACATCTTTCCTTGAAAATTTTCAAGAAATGGAAAACCCAGTCCCTGGGTGACCTATGCCCACAGTACAGGATGTCTGCTTAAGGATTTGCATTTCATTTCCTGCTGGGACTGTGACCTCAGGAAGGGGTGGCTGGAGGCTGCTGCGGAGCTGGTGGTGCCTGCTGTGCCACGGGGCCGTGCTGTTAGATTTCATCCCCATGTGGGTACTTCAAACTGGATTAGGTCAGGTTTTGACTTTGTCAAACTAAATAAGCAAGAGATTTGTTCTTTGCTTCAGGGTGGGCTCTTCTGTGAGCATCCCTTGCATGTTCCTCATCAGGGAAGATAATGAGGGCTGAACACGCTCAGCAGCAGGGTCTGTAGGGTCAGCTGTCCCTTTCACCCCTTTTCTTGTCCATCCTAGATTTCCAGAGGATAAACCAAAACAAGCAAAAAAAAAAAGTCCTTCCCACCCCATTCTGCTTCACTTTAAAAAAATTTTTTTTTTTTTTTAGAGTGAAGCAACCAAGTACATCAACCTCCCTAGATTGCTCAGATCCTAATTCTTTATTTAATAAGAATAGTTTATGGTCTCTACATTAGCTTAATCATAAAATAGGACAAAAATCACCTTAGCTACCCTACCTGTGGATTTGAGGCTGAGAAATCTGATTTTATTTAAAGCCTGCCTGTACCATCCATCAGACGTAGGGATCGTATCTGTTGTGACACCTTTAATTTGCTTGATGTGCACTTTCTCGTGCCACATGAGGAGCATCAGAACAGACTAACACACGCCCAGCTGCGTCGGTTGTGGTCACATTCAGCACCAATAAGACAACTGATTTGAAGGAGAGGCAAGGGTTTGGTTCCGCGTATTTCTGGTCTTACACTGAAGCCTACAGGGCTGAGGCCATTTCCAGACATTTCCAGGACCCAGTTGCAAAGTTCCTACGTTATTTGAATTGGGCTTTCCAGCACTCTGACCCCCATCAGCCTCTGAGAGAAGAGCTGTCTGCAAGGCAGCCCTTTGGCCCTGGCTCTCTTTCGGAAGCAAATTGAGGATTAAAAGGCTTCGTGACTCCAACACTGTCGTGGTTTAACCCGGCAGGCAGCCAAATACCACGCAGCTGCTCGCTCACTCTCCCCCCTGCCCCGCAGTGGGACAGGGAGAGAATCGGAAGCGTAAGAGTGAGAAAAACTCGTGGGTTGAGATAAAGACAGTTTAATAGAACAGAAAAGGGGAAATAATGATGATAATGATAGAATATACAAAATGAGTGATGCACAATGCAGTTGCTCACCACCTGCGCTGACCGATAACCAAGTAGCGATTGTTACTTCCTGGAACATGCCTACCATTCCTATACTGAGCATGACGTCACATGGTATGGAATACCCCATTGGCCAGCTGGGCCAGCTGTCCTGCCTATGCTCCCTCCCAATGCCTTTTTTGGTTGGTGTTTTGGTTTTTTTGGTGGTTTTTTTTGTTGTGGTGGTGGTGTTTTTTTTTTTTTTTTAAGCTGAATGTCCTTGACTAGCAGGGTACTTAGCAACAACTGAAAACATCAGTGTGTTATCAACATTCTTCTCATACTAAATCCAAAACACAGCACTGGGAAGAAATTTAACTCTATCCCAGCCAAAACCAGGACAAACACACGTTGGGGATGCCTTGGATCCAGAGTCGCTGAGAGCTGTGGAACCAAAGGCAGAAGGTAGGCAGCTTTGGAGGAAGGTTGGAAACGACGGTAACCAGATTGGTCACTATGTGCTCTGATCCACAGCAGCGGCTGGGTGCCCACGTGGATCTGCAGCCCTGGATTTCTGCAGAAAGCTGCTTCTGAGGGTGGCAAAAGAGATTTTAGGCAGTCGTGTCAGCACTTACTAAATGAAGGTGTTGGAAGTGGTGCTGGTTTTCTTCACGCTCTTCTTATACCACCTAAGGAGCCATCCGTTTCCTCTACTCACACCCTGGTAACGCATACACAGGATTTATTTTCCTCAGGCAGAAACTGCTGCTGGAATTGCAGTATTGGTGTGATCAGTGGTCAGTCCGACTGGCCACCAGCAAAGACAAAAATGTGTGGAACAAAGTACATGGGGAGAAAAGAGCATGCCAAGGATTTGGTATAAACGTCTTGTCTCGAACAGTCAAATAATCCAGTCCTTCCTTTCCCCAGCACCTTCTGGGTGATGGTCTGTGCCGAGACCTCTTCTTTGGGGTAAGAAGACAAAAAAGGTATGCTGTTTAGGGGTTAAAATGAGTTCCAGATACAGCAAAGGATGTAATTTCTTAGGGACAACACATCAGTCCCTAATACTTTGTACACAGTTGAAATTCAGGTATGCAAACAGAATTGATTCAGGGAGGGGGAATGTTCCCTTCACAGCTGTGGAGTCGTGTGTTTACGTATTAAAGGGCACTGAGAGGGGAAAAACAGAACTGAAATGTCGTCTTTGTGCATTGTGGGACTTCAGCAGTCATTTGTTAGCCCGACACAAGGATGGGGATAGGGGGTGTCTAATACGGACTAAATACATATATACTCAAGTAAACAATGCAATAACAAACACAGTTAATTTTACAGCTTGACACAGAAGCTGTTTTGTGTTACAGCTGACTGTGATGCGTGGAGGATTGTTAAGCGTTAGCGCACGTCAGGGAAAAGGGAGTTACAGCGAGGGACTTCAGCTGTAGGCCAGATCCCTACCAGGGCAGACAACAGATCAACGAAGATAAAAGCAACAATGAGTGTTTCGGCTGCCGTATCTGCAGTAGGAGATGTGTTTGTAGGACATGACTACCTGTGTCACACAGGATTTAGGAAGGGAAGGTCTCCAGAATACACACGCAGGCAGCAGCTACCTGGTAGCAACATTAAGGAGCTGAGGTGACTCTTCTATGAGTCTAGAAATGAATGTGCTTTTCCAAGAGAAGGGTTGAGGTACAGCCTTGAAAAACAGCTTTATCCTTTCTTCAGAAGTGAACAGCCCACATATTGAGAGTTCTCCTCTAGGACGTAAACATGTCTGTCTCTGAAGGCAACAGCCCCGCACCAAGAAGAGCATCAATGAAAATAAAAGCGATGTCTGGAAGAAGAGATAAAGCAGTCACACTAGATTATAGCACTGCAGGTTCAACACTCAGCTTCTATTTGAGACAGACAAAAATGGTATCAGTGGGTTCCAGTAAAAAGATCTTGGGTAGAAGGAACAAATATTTTATGAAAAAAAATAAAAGCACATGCGATGATGTGATATGCTGCTGGGTCCAAAATTCCAAGTGCTGAGAGGGAGGTTTGCTGAAAGGTGGTTGAAAAGAAATACTGACATACCCTAAATTAAAAGCAGTGCAGCGTCATGAAGGTACCTTATGTACCTCAGTGTTTCAAGTTCTGAAATGTTTGTTAATCCTACTGCTTACAGTGATGTTTTTAAAGGTACTTGGCTGTTTAATCACAATACTGGGCCAGATTTTATGTGTGTGTGGTTGCTTCCTGAAATCTGGGTGAGCTCGGCATCTAAAAATGTATAAAGATTTCATAAAAAGTAGTAAAAACAGTAGCTACCTGTCTACAGAACACGCAGTTCGCTCGAAGAGCATCTCCATCACCCAGGGTTTGTTAAGGACGAACCAGTATTTGTCGGGTGTTTGGGCTGCTTCAGTGCCTGTTGGGCTTTGGGGGTTTCGTGTTGTTGTTTCTGCCTGGAGTTAAATTTTAACCAAGCGGGGGACAGGTCAGGCATGTACCACGTAATGCCCCCGGATAATGCCTTGTAATGCAGGGTGATGCTGCGCCTGTTCCTTGTGCTGGCCGCGATTTCTCTTGGAGGATTTCTGCTGGTTACAGCAGTCCCATGTCAGCTGCACTTCTTCCTGTGGGGTCTTCCTTGGCACGGGTCCCCAGGGGAGCTCAAGGGCTTGTGTGCCTTGCCCGCGAGTTGAAACATCACAGGAGGACACAAGGAGTTAATCAAAATATCTTTTCATGCTAAGAATGTAATCTTTTTGTGGTGACTGAACTTTCTTCCCTAAAGCATATCAAAAGAAAAGCTGAATGTCAGAACCCATGCAGCTTTGAGGCAAAATGCGTGGCATTTGAAAGGCAAGCTTAAAGTTTGCTGGATTTGCAGGAAGCATCTATGCAGAAAACATGTGAAGAGACCGTGCAATGTACAAAACAGATGGGAATTCAAACCTGAAAAAGCCTGGAAGATTCAAATAAATGTAATTTCTACAAATACAGAAAGACGAGTTGGAGCATTCAGAGCAGTTGTACCGTCATTTGAGCAAAAAAAAGGATTATGGGCTAGAGAAGCATTGCTCTGGGATACCCCTCCTCTCTGCAAAATGTTAGTAAGCGCAGAGGAAACAGTCCTGATCGTTAAGAAGAGACAAAAATGATCACAAATACTTGCGCAGACATGTTGATTCTGATGTTAGCCAGCCAGCACAGGGTGCCAGCGGAAAGTCTGGTGTGATAGTCCTGGGCAGTAGGAATTCACTTACGTTTTCCACTAAGCCAAAATACTAGGACGGCGCAAGGATGAGCAGATGACCCTGGGTTAGCAGAAGTTGCACCCTGTGTAAATACATATTTGTTCCTCCAGCAGAAGCAGCATTCTGGATTGGGAAGAACAAGAGACAAAAATAATCTTTATTCACCTTGTAGAGGACTCTCTGGCGCTCGCAATGACCGGGCAGCCCGGAGGGACGGGGTGTGCACACCCTGGCCGTGCTGTTCAGCACCAAGGCCCAGCCTCTGCCTCTGGGTGCGAGCGGCGTGGCTGCAGCCTGCTCTCCTCCCCTCTCCCCACGAAAATACCAACCTAAATTGGTTGTGCCCGCGCCGCTGATTGGGAATGACCTTTGCTGTCCCCAGCCTGCCTGCCGCTGCCAGGGAGAGCGTGGCTTGGCACAGGACGCAGGGAGTGCTGGGCATTGCCTGAGCCCATGCCCTGGTCCTGTTCAGTTCAGGGGGAAAGACGGGGTCCATCACCCCAACTTCCCTAACTTGCAGAAGAAAACCTAACTTCACAGTGTGGGGGATGTTTTTATAAGTAATCCTCACGGCGGATTGATTTCAGCTAACTGCAGCTGTCCGGACAGCATCTAGCGTAAGCTAGAGGAGCTTCTGGAGAGCAGTTCATGCCACCTCCGCTGACTGCCTGTTTCGGATGTGAAGTCACTCTCTGAAGAGCTGTCGCTGCCCGGAGAGAGAGACCCCGCAGGGAGACCCCAGGCAGGGCTGGGGCGGTCACAGAAGGGCCCCAGCCAGCGTAAGGGCTGTGCCAAAAGAAGGAGCTGTCACTCTCGCAGGGGACGTGGATTAGTGCTAACTAAAACGGGGTTCCTGTCCGGTCCGCGGTCTGGCTATCTGGCCCTTGTGCGGGCGGAGGGGAAGGGCTGGAGCGAGGCGGGGACCGGGCGGCTGTGGGGTGACAGTGCTGCTGTGCAGCGGGGCACTCGCCTCCGAATGTGGCTGCAAGGAGCTGAACCTAGTCTTGTGTTTCTGTAGTATCTCGAGTTGCTCTCTTTACTTGTAGAGAAAATCTTGAACTCAAGTTGCAGAAGTCACATGCGTGATTTATAGGAGCATTTGCTTGCATTGCTCTTGACAAGAACATTTAAAAATATATTGGTGGCAGAGAATGTGACTGGACGCGTTATCCCAGAGAAACGGACTCCATCTCAGAAGAGGTTGGCAAAGCTGGCTTGGAATGTAACAAAATACAGAAAAAGAGCCAGGTGGATGGGGAAAGGATGTCTCTAGGAGTCTTGTTAGACTTGTGCGCAAGTGATGAGGCATGCTTAATTATTAAATAGCACCAGGACAAGACTAAAAACTAAATACTCCTGGTGGTAGCACATCGATTACCAGGTCATCACTTGATAACCCTCAAGTAGCTTTCAAGCAGAAAGTGGTGTGGGCAAGGAAAACAGCCCCTCACGGTGACCAGAATGACGACGGGCTTTCTCTGGAAAGAGAAGTTCCCCCAGCCTGGAGGGAGTCTAAGTCATAAGAGACCTGTAGGGAAGGAGTTAAAAGCGCATAATGCAGCCAGAGGCAGCATGGGGACTGGTTAACATGACTGCTGCCTCTGTCGTGCTTCCCAGGCTCACCCCTGCTACCGGACTGTTTACATACAAATCGGTGTCGTACTCCTGGGGGTCTTGCTGCAGAGGAGTTAACGACCAAATAGCCACTCGATTCAGAAAAATCCCCAGGAGCACCACACTCCAAAGCGCGTGGGACCTGGTTACTCGGACTTGCTAGCACCGTGCCAAAATGCAACTCCATCACCGTCCCTCATGTGAGAAGCCCATTTTGTATGTGTTAATACTGCTTTTTGGTACTTGTAATGATGTGTAAAACTGCTTATACTTCCTAAATAAACCGTTGTAGAAAACAGAGGTGGAAACAGAGCGGCACTCCGCTGCCCTGCGTACGTGTGGCTTTCGTTTTGCTCACAGCTCAAGGCCATCTACAGCTGCCTGGTTCCTGACTCAGAGAGTGATGGTAGCCCACTTTCTTTTGCTTCCCCTGAGCATCATGTACAGCACTATTCAAACCTGAATCAAGAACTTGAGGCTTAATTTACCTTCCAGCTCTGCCCTGCAGCAGCACGCCTGTAGTCTCTGCTGTCGCAGACAGGCTGCCTGCCTCTGGGACGACAGCAAAGCTGCTCGCAGGGTCGGCCCCGTCCCTCCTGCTCAAGCTGCTCCGAGCCAGAAGACCATCATGGTGCCCTGTAGAAGTGCTGCCTTGGAGCAGTGCCACCACTCATCCCCTCACAGATTTCTGCACAGAAGTGGGGCAGGAAGGACTCAAACCTCTTTCTGTGCCCCCATCTCAATGCCTTTGCAAGGAAACCTCAGCCCAAGGGTGACTTCACACCATTTAAAAGCAGAACTAAGCTGGTTTGGCCCAGGTGGCTGCATCTGCCCCTTCAGCGCAGGCCCTGAACGGCCTCACCCAGCTCCTGAGGGCTCGTCAAGGCTCAGGCTGGGAGCTCGCCACCGACACGGGTGGAAAAATGCGGTCTGAGGGACTAAACGCTTTTCCCGGGCTCTGACTGACCCCTGCCTCCCGCCATGACAGGAACTCCCCGGGTCTGGGGAGACGCTCGGCCCTGAGGCACAAAGGGGCCTCTCAGGCTCCTGCTCCGGGGTCCGCCGGGCCCCCCTGGCGCCGAGGCAGCGTCCGGGCTCCCTTCGGCGCGCTGCGGGAGCCCGGACGCTGCCTGGGCCCCGGCCCCGGTTCCCGCTCCGGGAGACCCCCCCGCCATTTCCCAGCCACCGGTCCGGTCCCGCCGCGCCACCGGGGGGCGCTGTGAGCGGCGCGCGGAGCCCCACCGCCCTCTCTGCGAGGCGGGGCGCTCGGCGACGCTCGCTCGCGCGCGCGTGCGTGCGTGCCGTGCGTTTGGCGCGCGCGGCGGCCCGTAGCCCGCGCGGCGGCGGCGGAGCGGGGGGGGGGGGGCGATGGCGGGCGCGGCGGCGGCGGGCGGAGGCGGCGGCGGCGGCGGGTCGGGACCGGGACCGGTGGCGCAGGGGCTGAAGGAGGCGCTGGTGGAGACGCTGACGGGGATCCTGTGCCCGGTGCAGGCGGTGCGCGCCGCCGCTGAGGAGCAGGTGAAGGTGCTGGAGGTGACGGAGGGTGAGTGAGGGCCGGGCCGCGCTGAGGGGACCGGAGGCGGGGGGGAGGGGGCGGTGTCCGGGTGGGGAAGGGCCGCCGCCGCCTTCCCCAAGCGTTTCCCGGTACCGGCGCCTCGTGGCCGCGCGTTGGCCTCGGCTAAAACTTCCAGGTGCAGCGCTCGGGCCGGCGGGGAGCAGGCGGCGGCGGCGGCGGCCGCTTTCCTACCGGCTGTTGGCGTGTGCCCGGTTTCTCGTGAGCAGCCCGTACCCTGCCTCAGGCGGTCAGCTGCGGGTTCGCCGGTGGGGTTCGCCAGGGCTGTCTCCGGCCTGCAGCGGAGGTCACGGGGCGAAGCCGCCGCAGGGTTTCTTCAAGGCAGCGCTCTCGTCAGCGGGGAAGAGGGAAATGGCCGTGGGGCAGTGTGGGGAACGGCCGTGGCACGACGGGATGTGTGCGGGAACTGGGTGACGAGGGAGCTCTCTAAGCTCACGAGTGGTAGGACGCGGAGGGGGAGGACGTGGATGGCGAAGCAGCGGCCCTGTTGCTTGGGGCACCTCTTTCCACCTGAGCTGAAGTCTCTAGGGTTGCTCACACGATGGTCATGGAGAGCCTTCCCACTGCCTGTTTGTCTCCCACTCCCACAGTGATTCTCTCCACCTCTGGACGTGCGTGCCCACGTTCTGCGAGTCGTCATCTGTGCATGGTGTGGTTTGGGTTGAGTGTAGTCAGGACGCAGCTGTACCCTCATCTTGTGTGAAACTCCTACGACGGGGCTCCTGGCGCTCCAGCGTCTGTTGCGGAGAGCTGAGGACATGTGGGACACTGGAGCTGGATGGCAACCGCCCTATGGCTTTGAAAAGACAGAGCTTAAAAGAGCAAGTGCCCCAAATTCAAACAGTGTCTCTAATTATTCCATTACTCATCTGGCCTTTTTACGGTGGCGCTAAACTAGCTCATGCACTTGCTGCTTTTCCTGGGTGGAAGCTACACTAAAAAACCTATCGATGGTAATATTTTATTTCACTTCAGCTTAGTTTTTATAACCCATCCCAAAGAACTGGAATCTGTAGAAACCACTGGAAGGTTTACAGGTAGTCTACCATTATGGGAGCTGGAGAGCGTGGCAGTGCAGCCCTTGGCCCTAAGTTGTGCCTGTGGCCTGGCAGCTTGATGGGCTGGTTGTTTGTGGACCCTCCTCGAAATTTTGCTTTACCTTTGCCTGATTGTGCCATTCTGAAAGTGTTTTGTGAAGTGTTTTAAAGTGTTTCTGCTCCTGAACTTTAGCTCAGAGATGTTATCAAAGGAAGTTTATGGTAAAGAGAAGGAAGGTGTAAGGACGTGACTGGGTCAAGAACAGTATTGTGATTATGTTACTCTGGAAATGTGATCGGGGTGATGAAAGGAAGGCAAATTGTTTGATAAAATGTTTCTTGTTATGCAGTCCCTTAACGTGTGCTTGTTACACTCTCAGGTTAAGTCTTCCTTGATGCTTTACCAGGAAATTTGTGTGTTGCCACCGCAGCTACTGGAGGTTTTAATGAGTGATTTGACGGCATTTGCAGTAGTACGAGTCTGGAAGTGCTGTGAGGTTCATTGACCCACAGAGCCTTTGCCTTGCAAAGCTACTACAGTCAGCGTGCTCTTCAGTGGCAACTTTTTTTTTTTCCCCCAAACAGCCTGATTCTTACCACAAGAATTGAAATCAAGTTTGTGTAATGGTTTGGATAACAGGTTTCCAGAAAAGAATTATTTTTTGAGGGCTCTAGGTGATGGATGTCCCTAAGGTCCCTTTGAGAGCCCAGGAATGCAACAGAATTACATTTGGTGGATAACATTGAGGGCAAGAGGAATGGAGTCATCTACGTCTCTATTTTTTCACTGTTTTACAAATATCCTAACGTCGCCCAGTACTTCTCTGCAGTTGCAATCCTAGAGCTGCACAGGTCTATTGCAGGACCTGTACCCATGACCTGGAGGAGGCTACAGAGTACCCTCTCATGCAGTTTGCAGGTGACACCAAACTGGAGGAGAGGCGGTTGATGTCCTTGAGGGCAGGGCTGCACCCAGAGAGCCCTGCAGGAATGGACCGAGAGGAACCTCCTGAAATTCAGCAAGGACAGATACCAAGTTCTGCACCTGGGATAGGAGAACCCACCACAGGGATGCGGGGCAGGCACTGCCTGGCTGGGGAGCAGCTTTATGGCAAAGGGTCTGGAAATCCTGGTGGCCGGTGAGCTGGACAGGGCCAGCAGCGTGCCCTGGGGGCCACCTGCCTCCCGGGCTATCTGAACAGGATCAGAGGCAGTGATCAGCCCTCTCTAGTCAGCACTTCTTAGACCACATCTAGAATACTTGTCCGGTTTTGCTCCCACCCCACCTCCCCCCATACAAGAAAGACAGCGACAAACAGGAGTGAGTTCAGCAAAGGGCCATCAAGTCGGTTGGGGAACTGCAGCACGCTCCACATGAGGAGATGCTGGGGGAGAGGGGTTTTCCAGTATGGAGACAAGAGGGTTTTGGGCGTGGATCTGACAGCAGCTTCTGGTAACTATGAGGAGGTTGTCAGGACACTGGGGGGTGGGAGAAGATGAAGGAAAACAGGCAGAAACTGAAAGAAGAGGTTCAGACTGGGTATAAGGAGAAATTTTTTCACTGTGAGGAGAGCCAAGCTTTGGACCTGCCTAGAAAATGCTCTGAGCAACCTGATTTGATGCTGCTTTGATCATGGGGGTTGGACTGAAGACCTCCTGAGGTCTCTTTCAGCTGAATTATTCTGCACTTCTGTGATTCCTCCTCTCTTGTCCTAGTCAAGCAGCATGGGAGGAATAAGCTGTATTCTCCTTTCTGTGCCGTCTTTGGTATGGAGAAACTTGCAAAAACCAAGAGGAGGAGCTAAAGGAATACAAGTGTTTGCCAACACCATATTACTGAGGTAAAAAAATGTGCATCATGTGTGTCAGAAGCCCTTTAAAGAAACAAAAAATGTAGTATCACTAAGGAGTATAAAGAAGATGCTGAAAGTAAAAATGAGGCAGTAGAAAAGAGCACAAATGTTGGCACTTTTACTGAAAAATAAATGAAGGTAGGCAAAAAAATTGAGGAAAAACTTCTTAAAGACATAAAAACTTATGATGCTTTAAAATGTTGCAGGAGCAGAAAGCATTTCAGAGAGTGTGCATGGCCACCAGGTGACTGAAGTGTGCAAGATACGTTCAAGGAGTATAGGGCTACAGAAAAGCTGCATTCCTTGTGTTGGTGTTGACTTAATTTGCCACATTGAAGGGTCTCTACAGGAGACACATTGGAGAATCCACGTCAAGTTGAAGCATGAGTAGAAGCATTTTCACTTATCGGTTTACTTTAAACAGCAAGTGCTGCAGGGTGGATCTCCAAGAGTTTTTAAGGGACTCAAACATTAAATTACCATGCTACGAATTGTGCTGTAAAACTTGCCACTGAAGGTCACTTAGGGACCACATAGATGTAAGTTGGTAAACATGGGACAGCTTTTAGTAAGGGCTCTAAGGTGAGGAGGGGAGGGATGAATGTTGAGGTTGTTACAGGTGAGTTGCTGTGGCCTTTGCACTGCCTGCAATGGTTAAATTGTGTCAGGAGTTGGAATGAGGAGAGCTGGGAACGTGAGATGGTTGTTGCAGAGTCGATATATGTTTAATAGAAGAGCTGTTTGAAGGAGTCCTGGGGCTGTCAAAAAGCTTTTAGAAAATTCCCTTACTGAAACTTTTTGAAAAAACTAAACTGCTGGAGACAGCTCTTGAATTAATAACTGATTAAAAGCTTGAAGACAAGAGGTAGAAGTGACTGGTCATATTTCACACGGCAGGGAGATAATCAAGAGTCCCATGTGAAGCTGGACTGCTCAGCACATCCGTAAATGATGTGGAAAAGAGTGAATAGTGGTGTGGCAAAGTTGCTGATAGTGCTGTGCTGTTCAGTCTGGCCGGAGTGAGAATTGGTGGCAAAAATTACAGAATGATTTCACAAGAGTGAGTTGAGTGTGCAAATGGTAGGTGGAGGTCAGTGTTGGTCAGCAAAGTAATGCTTGGGGAGGAGGAGACAGCATAGGTGATACCTTAAAAAGTAACTGACGGTCCTAACTATTGCCAGTGGGAGAAGAGATCCCATTGTCAGTGTGGAGAGTTTCCTGAAAATGCCCATTCACTGCTCTGCCGTGCTCCGAAAGCCAAATGGACCGTTAAGGAGGGAACAGAGAACAAAGCGCGACATAAATTCCTCATGCTTCTGCAGTCGGAGTGCTGCATGCATTACTGGCTTGCTGCTCTCTGGAGGGATAAAGCAGGGCAGTAAAAATGCAGCACAGAGACATTCACAGAGATGTGGAAAAGCTTCTGTTCTCAGAAGGAGCAAATACATTGACTTTTCTGCCTGGGAAAGAGTTAGCAGAGATGGAGACTCTAAAATCATAAGCGACAGAGAAGGTGAGTGAGGAGTGATTATTTGTGACTTTTCATAAAGCTAACATGAGATGAAAATGAATCTGAAGCAAGTAGAAGGAAGTAGGTTGTTTCCCTCAGCATGCAAACTATGGAACTCATCACTGTTGGATATTAGAGGTAGAAATGGTTTTAAAATGATTTGACATTCCTGGAGATAAGAACTCATCAAGAACCATGAAACACGCTGGTCGGATACACCACCTGCTGCAGGAGGTTCCCAATGCCAAGATTTCTGAGGGGGTGTGCTGGAGGAAGTGTTGCTCTGCCCTCACCTCTTTTCTTAAGCTGCTTGCAGGTTGGGTTGTGTAATACGGTTAAGCCAGTACAGCAGTTAGCTCTCCCCGTATGTTGTGTGCTGCCCCGCACTAGCGCCGGCTCTGCTCCATGCAGGGTTTAGCCAGGTTGGGATGGTTCAGTTTTTTGTGAGGATGCAGTCGAGCTCCCTGAAGCAGCTTGATAGTGGATCTGGCCAGTGCTTGTACAAGGGGATGGGTAGAAATGCAGTCAGAGGTCAGCCTCTGGAACAGGCTGAACTGTCCAAGAGGAGTCTCCTGTCTGACTCGATACAGCTGTTCTGGAGGAATACAGGACGTCAGCTCTGGCGTAAGGACATGGTGGCAGTTTCTTTCTGCCATGTCACACTTTAGCAACTTCCAAACACGTCCCCAGCGACTCAGTCTCTTCCCTGCATCTTCTGTCTGCTGAGAAAGTGTGGGAATAGGCACCATCTGTCAGCTTGTGGATGGGAGTTGCATTATCGTTGGTTTCCGGAAAAGTGAAAGTTCACCTGGTGACCTTTGTTGTCTCTAGGTTTTAATGGAACATAAATAAAGGCAATGTCTGAGACTGTTCAGGGGGAAGGCAGGAGAAATGAGAGCTCCAGGTTGTGGAGCAGTGCTGCTGTGCATGTGTCTAATTTGGCTTGACTCTGCCATCGACTTGTTCCCAGTGAAGTGGGAATAGTGCTTCCATTCCCCCTTTATCTGGTCCGTCCAGGTAACATCATACACCACCTCTGATGGTATACATGTGTGCGCTACCACTGACGTCATATGACTTGAGGATAATTCCATAATGTGTAAAAATAATCTCTTTCTCTAGGTCTTCCTATATCAGAGAACACGTATGGAGGCCAAGCCATCTCCAGGAATGTCAGAGTAGGGGCAGTGTCATTCTGAAGGAGGTGTACAGTGTATCTCGACCAGGAAGGATCATTCTTTGACCCTGTTAAGAGGAGCAATGTCTGTAACATTCCTTAAATTATGCTGATAAGGAGTTTTAATGCCAACTTCTTATACAGTTGAAAAATACCTGTAGCCACTTGTCTGGTTAGATAACAAGTTTGATGTTTTATGGTGACGATATTAAGTCTCTGAGCTATTTGCTCTTGTGCTCTGGAAGTGTGGTGGTGATAGATGAATGGCTTCAGGCTGGAGAATTGCCTTTCTTTTGCCTGTCTACATTATGTGTTTCTGTTTGCCCTTTTTGCAGGTGGAAAAGGCATTTATATGGCTGTCTTCAGCGTGGCTTATGTTGTGACATCTTGTGTATGAAAAGGCATCTTCAGCTCAGTCCTTTGCAAGGTTGTTTGTTGCCAGAAGCTGAGATATGCAGGTGGCTGTGAAGATGGTGCTGACCTTGGCAAATTGACTCATGTGACAATCTGGGCATGCTGACCCTCTTTACAGTTTCTTGTCTGTCTTGTTTGAGACTAGTCTTGTGCAGGAGACAACCAATGCTTTGATTTGAACGTGATCTCAGATTTGAATATTGGCTTTACAGGCCTTGTAAATGTTCTTCTAGTGTCTTCTCTTCCAGAGTAGGTGGCTCAGCCCATTTAGTTTGATGCTTTAAAACTCCATTGATTCTTTGATGATATTTGCATGGTACGGTTTGCTGTCCCTTTTTATCCGGAGAACAGCTGAGGATACAACGATAGCGCAAAACTTGTAGCGTCAGTTGTGCTCACCAGTTCAGCATGTTTTTGCTTATGGCCAGCTCCTTCCCAACATAAGTGTTTTGATGCATGTGGTGTCGAGAGTAATTTCTGTGTGGCATTGGGTACCTCCTTGAATACATGATTTTACGTGTGGAAGGAGGGATTCTGGAGAATTTACAAACATGACCACAATATGTGGTTGTATGGGTGGTCTCTTGGCTGTAATTTGAGTTATAGTAGAGTGGATGATGGGCAAAAATGGGTGGAAATCCTGTGATTGGATAAATTGCACTGCATTTTTAACAGGAGTTAACATTTTAACATTGAACTGAATTTTTAACAGGGCAATTGAAACAAGAAATGGCCACGTTGGGACACGTGATATCTGACTTGCAGGAAGAAAGGGGTTCACAGCAGCAAATGCTGTGAAATGCTGCAGACATGTTCAGTGTAGTGAGAAGTTGTGAAGAAGGCATTTCAAGTGAGATACCTAAAGCCATCACGGATGCTGGAGAAGACTGGCCTTAATCTTTCTGTCCGTTGCTGAGAGATGAGGAGAACACAGTTGTAGTTTTCAGAAGTGTGCTGAAAAAAAGAGTGCTTTTGGAGTAGTCGTTGAGCATCATGATGGGTGCTGAAGAAGTTCCTCAAAGAAGCACATTTGTAGTGTGTAAAAATTATGGCTAAGCTTTAGGTACCTACTTGGTATTTCTTCCTAGTCTGTCTGCAGATGCCCTCTGTGCTCTGCACTGGTCTGACCTCGTGGCTGTCCCTGCTTTGAGCAAGAGGTTGGACAGGATGACCTCCTGAAGTCCCTTTCAACCTGAATTACTTTATGATGATGTTATTGAAAACCAGTCCTGTGGAAAACATTGTCTGCGCCTGTGTAGCTGAAGACTGCGATGCACAAGGGGTGGGCAGATGTTGTGTAAAGGGAACTCGATTTCTGATGCTGCTGCGGTTGTGAGATCTGATCTCTGCAAGCTGAATGTTGTTTTAATTTGAAGTGTTGGCGGCCATGGGGCAGTGGATTCACCTGGGTTGGCTGCAGCAGCTACCACGGTCTCTCCCCCTGCCAGTGCCTGTCTCTGCCCCCAGCAGAGAAAACTAAAAGGAACTTGTAGCAGCCCCTGAACCAGCTCTGTATGGAAGTACTGAGCTGGACTCAGTCGGTGCGGGCCCACTTCAGCAAGGTAGGATGTGAAGTGCAGTGAATCAGTAGAAAGTCCTGCCCATTTATTCCTCCCTGCTTGCTTAATACTATTTTTCGGTTTGGTCTGGCTTAATTTCTCCAAAAAGTTGGGGGGGAAGAAGTAGTAGATTATGTAAACTGGTTGTGTGGTTGATGGAGCTTGGTTGTGAAGGAGAGTTGGATTTCACTAATATTGAGGTTAATGGAGAGGAGAAGCGAGCTGGGGGGACATGTGGCCACGCCCTTCATTAAAAGTTTCTAATCTTTTGGGTTTACAGACTTTATCTTGGGTAGAAGACTGGATGCTTCTGATATCTCAAATCTACAAAATATAAGTGGAGGAAGCACTTATGAAGAGATGCATTTGAACTGCAGACGCCCATGATAAAAATAGAAAGTTTCCCCAACTGGGAAAAAAACAATAATAAACCAATTCTTTGAGAAGAGAGGAGCCAGTAAGCTATACAACAATCAGTGTAATTTCAATCCCTGGAAAGATTCTTGGACCAGCTCATTAAAAGCTTGCCAGTGTCTATAACATAGTAGGATAAATAGATGCTACACAGCTAATGCAGTTATATGATCTGTTCTCGATAAGTTCATCTAATTTTTGTTTGACGGAAGAGCTGGCTTATTGCTTAAACAAGCAAGCACTTGGTATGCATGGTCTGAGTTCAGTAGGGTTCCTGATATGAATTTGCCACAATGGTCATTTATCAGTTAAGAACATACAGTTTTGTAATATTTTAAGATGCACAGTTGGCTGAAAACCTGTGTGTAGAGTTGTTATCGGTGGCTTATTGTGAAACCCAAGGGGCTTTTAAGACAGAGCTCTTGGTCACTGCAGTAGTGAGTACACCTCTAGTTTACTAATGATGGCACTGCAATCTGCTTGGAGAGCAGAATTAAAAAGATGTTGGAAAATTGGAGAGATGGCCTGAAATAATTGAAACAAAATTCTGTAAATCAAATGCAGAGTACCATATGTAAAGGCAAAAATCAAGTGCATATATGCAACCAGATTTAAAGATTGCAAAACAGAGTCATACTAGTGAGTTGCAACTATGTGAAGCCGTTGCATTTATTCTGGCTTCTTAGTTCATTTATACCCTTTAAAAATGTGGCTGAAATGCAATGCCATACTGAAGTCTGGAATATTGCAGACAGCTAGAAGAATCATTACCGCTACATTTAAGAGGAGTATTATGTTAAGTACATCTCACAATGAGGCTCCCTGCTTTTGCAGCTAGGATAAGAGAGGATTTTTTTTCCTTTTTTTTTTAAATGCATGATCTATGAATAAAGGTTGAAGGAACATGTTCAGTGTAAGCATGGGAAAGTGAGAGGCAATTATCTCCCAACACAGAAAAGCCTCTTACAAGTGAGGTGGATATTAGGAGAAACTCAGATAACCACATTTGCGAAGCACTCAAATATGCTGCTAAGGAAAGTTGCAGAACTCTTTTTCAGAAGAATTTTCAATACATTTTTGTCAGGGATGCTGTAAGCACGTTTATCCTGTCTGTGGGAGTCAGGTTGTGCTAGTGGGCCCTCAGGGGCATGCCTTCTGCTCCACAGTTTCTAGAACTAAAACCTCACAAATGCATTTCTTAAGCAGACTAGCAAAATTAAATGAAGTATTTAGTACAGTTATCAGCTACCCGGAACTTAAAGTTGCAATTTTAAGCAAATTTATTGAGGCATATGGATTTACTATACCAGAACAGCTGTTCTTCCTGGTTTTTATTTCCTGCGCTCAGTCATCAGCAGAATTGGTACAAGCGTTTTAATTTTGCCTTTGTTACAGAACTTGCTTGGCAACTAAAAGAAACTCTTAATTTTTCTGGACAAATTTCTTACTGGAGAAGGTCCCGCAGCCTGAATGATTGTACAGGCAGTTTTTGGTGTCAGTGTGCTCGGGCAGGGTTTGCTCAGGAAGGTGCTTGGTGTGTTCTGATCTGTCTTAGGGTGTGTTTTGGGACATCTGAAGTGATGTTTCCAAGTGGCTCTCTGGATGAACCTGGCTTGTCCAAAAAGGGACTGCTCACTGACAGTCTTCTGTCTTACCCCATCCTGGATCTTATCCATGCATCCCTCATGTAGGGACTTGACTAATGATGTAACGTTGTAGATAAGATTTTTTTGAAAGTTGTAAATCATTTGCTTGTTATTAACCTGTGTTGCAAAATTTTTTGCCCATGAGAAAAATAAGATGCTGAGAAAATAAATTAAGTTTGTGCAGAGAGCGCAAGGGAGAATTAATGCTCGTGATTCATTTGAGTAGCTATGCTTTGGAATTGTCTTCTCCTTCCCACATATGAGTCATTCAATTGGTATGATGTCTTTCTCCAAAAATCTTGATGAGTTTTGCTGTGTGGGAATAAAAGTTATGATACCAACATTTTTTTTTTTCCTTGCAGAATTTGGTGTTCATTTAGCAGAACTGACTGTAGATCCCCAGGGAGCTCTGGCCATCCGTCAGGTGAGTTTACCTGGAACTGTAGAAAGAATTTTGATGTTGGTTTCCTTGGTTTTTAAAATATTCTCTCACGTTTCCAGGTGAAAAATTGGAGGTAGCTTTCCATTACTGCTTCTCCATTTTCTTTTACATTTCTCTAGAGCCATCACCTTCTTTTTCAACATTATTCGGATGTTATAAACTTACCTTTTTTGAAAATAGTGCTTTTTGGACTTAATAAACCTGGTGCTGAGACAGTACTGTACTGGGAATGGGCACAACTTATTAGGTGGATGGTAGGCATCAGCAAGCAGAAGTGTGACTTGTCTTTGCAGCAACTTTTTCTGTAGGCGTCTTCCTCCTTGAAAAGGAAGTTTAGGTTCTGTATTTCTTTAGTTACCAGGTGGCCCATATCTTGTGCCTTTTTAGAAATAAAGCTGCTGCCTTGTGTCGGTGCTGTACAGGCCATCATTGCTCAATGAATGACCATCTTTTTACTGCGGTAACTTTTTTTTGCCTGTTTCACAAAGATTTTGCATTTTTGGCAAGCCCTGTCGCCCCTCTAAAAGCAGCATGATGGGATGGGAGAATGAGCAAACGGGTCAGGGGTGGTGCTGTGGTTGCAAGTTTTGTTACTGATTCTTGACCTCTCTTCTAATACAGCTAGCGTCTGTCATTTTGAAACAGTATGTGGAAACTCACTGGTGTTCTCAATCAGAAAAGTTTAGACCTCCAGAGACCACAGAAAGGGTAAGATTTGGTTTCATGTTGTCTACTTTTAGACACTTTATCCATCAAGAATATTAATTTTGTAGATGGTTTAAAAAGTATCACTGCCCTTGTGTATTATGAGGATTAATGTCTTCAGTTAAGGTTTTCTGACGTTTGCCACTTTGAAAATCTGTTTTCAGTTGCCTAAAACAACACTAGACTTGAGAAGCTTGGGCTAATTTCTGTAGGAAAAGTTCAGCCATGATGTTTCTGCTGCTTTAAGAGCAAGACTAGAAGAAAGCTGCTTTATAAGTTTTACAAATACTGATTCTGGCAGTCCTTTTTCAGAGATTTGCTACATCTTGTGTTTTTCAGCTTGGAACTTAAAGGCTGTTTTCCCATGACAAATTTCAGTTTAAAGGTCTGCTGGGTTTCATTAAAAATCTACTCAGTAGGAGTATCTAACAGCTAAGATGGCCAGAGGTTCTAGCCCTTTGCCACTTTGACTGTTGACTGGACCATCTTTGACATCTAGGGTATGATTCATCCCATCCAGAGATAGTTGCTTGAAATAGATCTTGTGAATTATGCCACAGAAGTGCTGGCTTTTTTCTTCCTGTCCCTTCAGGGTTGGGTGACTAGTTCTCATTTACTAAAATCTTCCAAAGTAAGCAAACATAGTCCCTGACACTGGGGCTGGGATTTATCTCGGCTAACTCTGGATGTCTTCCATGTAGATATCTACATCCTATCTAATTGCAGCTGTGAGCTATTTATTGTACGCTTGGACGAGTGCTCTGTGTGGGTAGAGTGCTACGTTACAACACACCATGCAGTTTTCCATAAAAAAATTACGGGGTGTAGTGTGCAAGGTTTTGTTGTCTCATGAGTGTTCATTTTGTAAAACCAATGTTAGAATCAATATCAGGATACAGTCAAAGGTATAATTTTTTTTTTATTGAATTGTTTTATGAATGGGGATGTGTTTTGCTAAATAATGTTATTCCCTACAGGCAAAAGTTGCTATTAGGGAGCTCCTACCCAATGGGCTGAGAGAATCGATCAGCAAAGTGCGCTCGAGTGTTGCTTATGCAGTTTCAGCGATAGCCCATTGGGACTGGCCTGAAGCCTGGCCCGAGCTTTTCAATCTCTTGATGGAGATGCTGGTTAGTGGAGATGTGAATGCAGTGCATGGAGCCATGAGAGTGCTTACAGGTATGTGTATGCGAGAGCTTTGTCAAGGCTGATGTAGGAAGCGGTTTAGGCTTTTTCTTACCTTAGTGTCCTATCACTTTTCCCTCCAAATTGAAGAAATTGGAATTTGCTGCTTCTCTTCTGCTGGGCATGATGCCTGTCGGTCACTGTTGAGTTGCATGCTCAGTAGATGTCATGAAAGCTGAGGAAGAAGGTTCTGTGCTATCGGTTGTAGCTCGGAAGGAACTTTGATTGCAACACCCTGTTTTCCAGATACCTGCAATTTTTAGTGTGATATTTTTCCTTTTGCCTTCAAGGATTGCCATGGGTAGGCCAGATGACACTGGTCTAGTCAACTACAAATCAATGTGTTTCTAATATGTTGTTAGTGTTTCCCAAAGATTCTGTTGTTGCTGTTGCCTACAAATTTGTTTTCTTATAAGAACTTCCCTTCTTTTTCCATTTTCTAGAGTTTACGCGGGAAGTGACAGACACACAGATGCCACTTGTTGCTCCTGTTATTCTTCCAGAGATGTATAAAATTTTCACAATGGCGGAGGTATGATCTTCACTATTAAGTTGGTACTGAATGGCATTAGTGGGAATGTTTCTTGGAGCAGAGAAACTCCACATTTAATGGTTAAGCTGTACTGTAGTATGAGTTAAACTTAAAGAATTTTCTTGATGATGTGGTAGTTGATGGCAGCTAATGTTTCAACAGAAATATTGAAGCCAATGGTAAAATAAGAGAATCAAGTTAAAGCCAAAAAAAAAAAAACCCACAACAATTAAAAGAAAATTAAAGGAAATAAGTACCTTGTGTTCCTGATCTATTATTTAAACTTTTTTTAGGTGTATGGTATTCGCACAAGGTCGCGTGCAGTGGAGATATTTACCACGTGTGCCCATATGATCTGTAACATGGAGGAATTGGAAAAGGCAAGAGTTTAACTTACAACATACGTTGAATTCAAACTGAGCGAGGTTCTAAATAATTATTAATATGAAAATGAAATGTTGGAGAGTTATGTACTCTGTCAGCTGTAATTCTGGGGAAGAGGTTGTAATTTAATACATGTAAAGTAGCTAACTTCCTCCTTTACATGCATGCCTTGATACTGTGACTTTGTTTCCATATTTAAGTTTAACTTGTGACATATCAATAGATGTTCTTGTAACAGCTCAAAGAAAGGGGAGTCAGCATGGGGAGGAGATAGTGTATCATCCCTTTGTTTGGAAATCCCTGCCGTAGCTCCCAGTCCCCAGGTGAACTGTGCGTTCTGGCCCTTGGGCGAGGCATTGGTTACAAGTCCTGGAACTTCATCAGTTGTTTTAGCATGCACAGTAGCCTTTTGTTCCTAAAGGGCTGGTGGAAACCAAACCAAAGAAAATTTTAGAAGAATAGGTCTTAAGAAAAAAAAAAAACTATGGAATTAAGCAGCTTTATACATGAGTCTCTTGTCTGGTTCTGAGCACATGTGCATTTTATATGGCCTTTGACAAGTGGGTTTCCCAGCACTCCCCAGACAATAATTGTTCTTTCTAACTTTTTTGGGGGTGAGAGTAGGAAAGGGTGACTCTCAATCTAGTGGCTGGTCGTTGCTGAGTGGCTATATCTGCTGTTTCCTCCCTGTTTGCAGAGGGAGCAATTCAGTGCAGACTTCTGGGAAATTCTGATAATTACACCATATCTCTAGTGCACTGACAAGGTTACTTATGCAATAATACCATGCAGCTGGTACCAGTATCCAAAAGATAGTAATAGCTCCCCACTGTCTTATTCTGGAGGAGGGCTGAAAGTGTCCTTTACATTGTAAACAAAACTTCGTCTGTTGGAATTTGACTTTAAAAGATTGCCTCTTTTTCTTTTTTTCCTATAAATTGCTAAGGTGGTATTTCATAGTTTATTTAAGCATACAACTTTGCTGTCTTAGCTGTGGAGTTATGAGGGATATGCTCAATAAAATGATTTTTGTCCAATATTACTTGCTCTGCCAAGCACTGCTTATGGAGTGCTTTGACATCTGGAAAAATATTTACTGCGTTTTCCTAGGAAGACTCATCATGGTAATCTTCAGGCCAGCTGTTGATACTCAGCTCACAAAGAGCTTGTTTGGTTTGGGGGAGGGTGGCTCAGGAGGGAGATAAATGCTGTCCACAGGGTTCGGTGTAATTGCTGGTGTGTGATAGTCACCCCAGGTTTCTTTTATAGCCCGAGGAGGGTCCAGGCGGTAGGGTGCAGGGATGATTCATTTAATCAAATGAAAGTGCCTCTTTAGGAGGACGTGCGCCACTCCTGAGACTCTCCGGACTGGATTGTCTGGATCTCTATTTAGAGTCTGAAGCGATTAGCTTAGATGTAGGTGTGTGTTTTGTAGCAGTCTGAGCTGTGTGATTTTGATGGGTGGGATTCAGCCGAGCTTAGTTCCCAGCATGAGGAGAGAGCCAACGTGATGTCTGAAACAAGTATTTCATGTGACTTTGCAACGTTCTGCAGTTGCCATGAGTCCCTCTTCGGTTTTGTGGCAGAAAAGTGCAATTTCCATTGCTTCTAGTGCTTTACGTCAGATGTGGGGGTTCTGTATCCAGTATTGACCTGTGCTTGCATTGATTGTAACTAGGGTGCGGCCAAAGTCCTGATTTTTCCTGTGGTGCAGCAGTTCACAGAGGCCTTTGTTCAGGCCCTGCAAATGCCTGACGGACCTACATCAGACAGTGGGTTTAAGATGGAAGTCTTAAAGGTAAGTCGCTTAAGACTGATTGAATAAAGAAAGAATTGAATACCAGTACACTGTCAGATGTGCTGGAAGACAGAGAAACTTGAGTGCATGTCACCTCTCCTAGTACTGCTCGTGTTATGAATAGTGAAGTTTTTTGGCTCCGAGCGCCATACAACGTTGGAATAAATTGTTCTGCCTGTATTGAAGATACCTATGATGAGATCCATAGGGATCTGTCCATAAAATGATCTGTCCTTGTAATTCGCTGATCTAAGACATCTTGGATGCGTCTTGTTTGGACACCATACTCAGTGGTTAAATATCTGTCTTTTGTAAAGATGCTGCAGAATTCTGCTGCAGTGAAGTTTTAAAAGCTTACTACGTGCAGGTGTTTTTCTAGAACTTGCCGGCTCTTTAATACTAAATTACCTCTGCCAAAGGGAGATGGAAAGTCTTTGTATTCTCCCGTTTCCCAGAGAAAGAAAATTGGATTGCAGAGCTCTATGTGTATGTAGCTCAGTGTGTGGGGACAAGAGTGGCAGTGTAGGTACGGAGATCCCTTCAACAGCTGGGAAAGCACTGGAGTTCTAGGGTGCGCTGCCTGCAACATGGGAGAGAAAAGAAGAGCTCAAAAACCGAAGCTGCAGAATCAAATCCGAATCTTTCATTTACTTGCACATGTGCTGCGATAAGCAAGACTTGGGTCATAGTGTGCAGGTTTCTGAAGATGAATGGCTGAGGCCCGTTCAGCCACGTTCCCTGAAAAAAACAATAAGCGTTATTGAAGACAAGCATCAAATGTTTTTCATAATGACCAGCTTTGCGCTGGAGCCATGAAAATAAAGGCTGGGAGGTGCAGGAGGGTGCTATCATTAAACAAACTAGCAACTACTAAGTTCTGTGTCGTGGAACTTGTTTTCTTAGTCCTGTTAAAGGCAGCAGTACCCTGGTTATGGCATCCTGTCACTTCATAGTAAGGGGTTGCAGGTATCGTACACTGGAAACAGCAAGAGCTTGTTTCCTGCCGTGCAGCACCAAATGGAAGGGAGTTTGGGGTAGGATGTTGGCAGGTTTTGTTGGGACAGTGTCTCTTGCAGTATTTTTTCCTTTCCATTGGCTGTGCACTGGGATTCCTGGTGATAGAGGAAAGCTAACATGAAGGGGACGCTCTGCAGGATGTAATCTCGATTTGAACAGGCTGCAGCTCAAGAATGTCTGAATCCCTGATTCCAAATGCATACCTTTGGGTGTTTAATGAGTAGAAGTTTTCAGCCTACTTGGAAAGCAGTTGTAATTGATAGTTTCGCTCTAACCATAGACCAGTTCTTCTGTTCTTGTTACATTCATAAATTTTGCAGCTTTAATAACTTTTTTTGTTATTTATGTAACAGTGCTTACTGGAATTGGATCTATTTGTACTTTTATGTCTGCACTGATATACAGCAGTAGTCCCTTGAAAGATGTGACAGGCTGGGAAACTATTTGAGGAAATGTCATCATGTTCTTGCTCTGTTCCTTAATTGTGTGTGGGCATCTGCTTTTGGCCACTGCTAGGTAGGTGCAATACAAGAGAGGATTTTGGTCTGAATACACTATTGTATGTTGGGTGGCATTGATGGCAGCAGAAAATCAGTATGGATTTAAACAGTAAATTCAGGAGATCTTCTGCTCATAAGTGGTTCGTAGGAGGCTTTTTGTGAAGAGATGAGTATCCTGGCTCAGGGCAATTCATGATTTTGCCACTTACGGTTTCTAAGCTGATGATACCAATTTTCTAAGGAAAAGGGATTCAGGTGAAAGACCCATAAATTGCCTTCCCTTCTAGAAAAGTGGATTTTATAGTCATTGTAATGCAGAAGTAAGAGATCTCAAGGGATTAGTTAAGCCAGCTTTACCGTTGAGATCATTACAGGAACCCCTTGAAATGCTGATGAAATGGAGGATGGAATTGAGACTTTTTTTTATAGTACATTTTCAACCAGATGCAAACTCAATCCTATCTTTTTTTTCCTTAATGAAGTGCTGTGCAGCAAATGACAGGAAGATTTTTTTTTCCTTCCCTGTCTCTTGAGAGCTTTGTACTCCAAGGTTCATGGAGTTCTCAGTGGAAATAAGAGGCAGCCCTGACCTAAAATGTCTTGCCCTCCATATAAGAACATCATGCAGGAGAGTGTTGAAAGCTTTAATGAGTAACACTGAAGTGTACACGTCTGCCTCTTATCCTATTTAAGAAAGTAAGTAGGTTGGATCACATCATGGTGAACCACTGATTGTTAATTTGTCCCAAATCTTTCCAAGTGTAGTCACAAGTTTAGAACAAATTATCAGCAGGAAAGTCAGTGCCTTTAATCCTTGTAGGAGATGGGACATTTGGCCACAACAGTAATCTTTTCAACCATGAGGACTAGAACAAAATACCAGTAGTGTAATTCATTGTTTTGTTGTTTGATAGTTTAGCATGAATTAAATTGATATCTCTGAGGAGGAATGAGCTGCAACTAAATGATTCTTGAATTCCAATTCCAATGTTGTTGTTTTTGAACATGCTGCTATTGATTGTTTTGAGAGAAACAGAGTTATTAAACATGACAGGTAACAGAGTTGAGGCAAATTTCATAGCAAGCGAATACAAATATGATGTACTTAGTATGCAGTAATTATATCAAGGGCATCAATTAACCAACAGTCTAAAGTATCTTACAAGATTGCTGTA
Organism: Calonectris borealis; assembly: GCF_964195595.1. Classification (NCBI taxonomy): domain Eukaryota; kingdom Metazoa; phylum Chordata; class Aves; order Procellariiformes; family Procellariidae; genus Calonectris; species Calonectris borealis. Next base: position 1,600,594 of record NC_134337.1, read on the forward strand.
GTGCTTCTTTGCTTATGCTTAAAGTCTGTTCTTTCAACACTGGTATATTGGGTGGGTCAGAAAAGTTACGCTTATATTTTTCCTGCTGTTTCCTGTGGAACAAATAATAAGTTACAAAAAATAATTAATCATACCCTCTCTGTTCTTTGGAAGACAAGGTAGTGGCCAGTGTCTTGGGGGCAAATTTTGCAAGTTTATGCGCAAAATACTTTTTTGTATTTTGCACTCTTACTGAACATTTAGCTTTAGCATGCTCTCCTGCTGCTGGCTAGCGTATATTTTAAGCTTTTTATCCACAAATTTGGGGATTCCATCTCTGTCTAAAGACACAAGTAGGAAGTGAAGCAAGAAAAGACTTTAATACAGAGTGAATTTAAAGAGATGCTGAGCAATTAGTCAAGATGCAGTTGGATGTTTGCTTGCGGAATAGCTGGAAGAGGTTCAGGAGCTGTTGTGTTGCTCCCTCAGTGGTGATTTTGGTGTGTCTGTGCAGTGAGTCAGGCTACAGGTGTGGATGCAGTCGGTTATTGCCTGGCCATTAAATGCCCTGCTTTGGGGAGCAGCTTGACTTTGCTCTGAAGAGAGACGGATAAGGATTTTCTTGGAGGATTTAATAAGTGGTGGAGCAGTACGTGGGGGTAGGCAGAGGAGGAGGAGGAGATCTGTGAAGCAGTTCTTTTAGCTCAAACAAGCAGTGGGAATTGGCAGAATGAGAGGCCAGGTGTTGAAATACAACATTTGACAGGAGAGAGTGCTCTTTTTTTAATGACTTGCACTGCGGGAAAGTGTTGAACTTGCAAACGCAGCCTTCTATTGTTAGAACTGCAGAGCTATTGAATTGAAGAACTCTCTTACCACTCCAGCAATGCTTCCTCCAAGATTGTCTTGGCATATAGCTTAGAAAAACTTGCATAGGGTTCATAAGCAGTGGCATATGGAACAAGTCTCTTTAGATGCTACTGTGGCCATAGTCAGGATGTTGAGTTTGCAGCAGTCCTGCAGATCAGGTTCAGATCCTCTGCCAGCACCTGCATAAACTTTTTTTTTCCCCGGAGGCTTCAACAGGTCTTTTCTGTAATGCTTCTAGCACCTACCAGGCTCATTCTCAAACTTATGTATCTGTATTATCTCTGACTGCCTGCTCATCTCTAATACTGATATTAGAATGCTGTTTTTTTTCTGGAAGGTGAATTTTTTTTTTTTTTCTATTAATGTATCCAATGCAACAAACAAACAAACTGGACAAAGTGTTTCGTATTGGGTAAGCAGAAACAAACTGATACCTGTATGTCTCGTAGCAGCTGCCAGACAGGCAGTTTGTGAGGGGTTCTTCTATAGCCAATATAAAATAATGGGGAGCTTTGTCCCTGCGGCAGGAGACGGTGTCTGTTAGGTGGAGTGAGAGTTCTCTGACTCCTGGAGGGTCCCAAAAGCTTTTTGGCAGGCGTCAGTGAAAGGGCTCCCCTAAATCAGGGTGATCAGCTTCATGAAACCCCAAGCACAATCTGCTGTAGAGCTGCTCAGCTACTCCAAAACCAGCCCCTGCGTTGGGCTGGCGCAGCTGCCTGTGACTGCAGCTGAAATGGATGAGAGAATTGATCTGGGTGGGTGTTTTTATCTGCAACTATTCCCTGGATGTGCAAATGGATGTGTTGCTTGCATGTGTAGAAGTGTGGGAAATAAGCTGTGGTCTGGGTTTACTTGATATTAGAGTTCATTTTCTGGGACGAGATAGCTTCCAGGTGGTAATCGTATCCAGACAGTGCTGTGCAGTCACGTACTTCTGATTGGAGTCTATACCTTACCACCAAATTACTGCATTGTCTTCATTTCCAGAGTTGTACATCTTGTGTCATCCCTTTGCTTTCCTGCAAAATATGAAGAGGGCCCTGTTTGTCAGAGTTCGTGCAAGTGAGGGGACTGCCTGGAGTGAGGAGGAGGAGACCTGGGTGGCAGGAAGACATTGGATTATCTCAATTGTTAATGAAACAGCAGCCCATGATTTGAGTGTTTGTTGACAGTTTTCCCCTGCTTTGCTTCTGATTGATATTCTTTTTTGTTCCAGGCTGTGACAGCACTTGTGAAAAACTATCCAAAGCACATGGTTTCGTCAATGCAGCAGATACTGCCCATTGTCTGGAATACCCTTACAGAAAGTGCCGCCTTATATCCTTTGTAGTGAATGGTTTTAACTAGAATAGAACAAGACAAACTCTGCCTCATACACAATAACGACCTGAACACAGCTGAAGAGCATGGTACATGGTGTAGTCTGCTGTGACAGAATATAGGCGTCTATGGTGTAGATGTACTGGATATTTCTGTTATGTCAGTAGGCTCCATTAAGTTTCTTCTAGCTTAAAAGTCATATACGATGAATGATGTGAGTGCCCGTGTTATACTGGCTGTAGAATTGCGGCTGATCTCTGCATTGTTTCTGGTACTCTTCGGTGAAAATTGTCTTCTTAAAAAGATGTCTAGTCACAATGTAAGGTGTTCAGGTAAAGGAGAATCTACAATATCCCTTGCTACAGCAGTACTAATGGCTGGTTACACTTGCTACTGATGTTGATTTGCCTTTTGAATTTTATAACAGTCATTACTTCACTGCACAATTGACCATGTTAGAGGTGTTCTGTTGGTAGTTTTTCCAGTACTTGCAAACTGACAGATCAAATCTTTCCATATTGTTAATCCAAATCTGCTTTTTTAACCTTTTATAATGAGACAGTAATTGTAGAATACTGAGTCTTCTGATAGCTTTTTCTGAATTTTTGGTATAAACACCAGAACTGGACACTGTGTTGTAATAATAGCGTGAGGGTTGACTGAGCTTTTCCTCTGTAATTTAATAAGAATGACAATTCTCCTAGAGATCATAGATCTAGACCTTTTTATATCAAAGCTGCCTGCATAGTCTTGTATTTCAGAATCCTGCTGCATATTGGGTGATAGGCTCTTGTAGAGTGAAAATGGGAAGGGAGACCATAAAAGTAGCCTTAGTTCTAGAGCAAGCAGAGACTGACTAGTTTCAAGGTCAGCTGTTTTTTTTGGTATGGTTTGGTTTGGTTTGGTTTTTTTTTTTTTTAGACATCTGTTAAAATACAAGGAGCTGTTTGTTAAATTTTTGATGGTGTATTTCTCCCTGTCCTGTCCTGACTCCTACTGCCATCCTGCTGGCAGCTGAGCTGACAAAACAGTTTCTTGTTTGCAAAAGGGGAGAATCCTGTCCTTCCTTCCCTTGTGTTTGCTCTGGCATTTGTTGGGCCTTCAATTTGCCATCCCCAAAGAAACCTCCTTCCTCTCCACCCCCAGGTTAGTTTTCTGCCACTTCCCAGAGTTGGAGGCTCATGGAGAGGCCTGACGAGGAGCAGAGCCAACATAAGGTAGCACGTCGATCAAGGGATGGCTCCTCACCCTTCAGCAGCAGTGAAGTGTTGAATTGGCTCGTTGTCCCCTGGAAAGAGTTGAGTCTGAGTGGTTCCATTCTTGCAAAGTTCTAACATAAATGAAGTTTTGGGTTACCTTGGAGGATTTGGTTTAAGTGAATCAAATGATCTAAAGGTTGCATTAAAGTGATGTGGAAGTGGTCGTTGAAGTTGCGGGGTGCACAAAGCCAGGAGCTCCTGGGGCTTGTCGTCTCTCTGAAACACAGGACTCTGCGTAAAGTTAAAGATATTTTTAAGAAAGAAAACTCCCCTGCTTATCAGGAGTTTTAAGATAGGAATAGATTAATTCATAAATAGATGCAGTTCTTTAGAAACACACACACATTTACTTAACTCCATCCACTTATGTGAGAACAGAAGTAAATTACACAGAAGAGGTGGAAGACCCTGTGGATTCTGATGGTAAGAACTTGTTAAACTGCACTTTTGCCTTCCCTTTTGCAGAGGAGTGGACTTACATAATATTATTGTCAAAACAGTGACTGAAACACTGTAGGAGATTGTGCTTAAAGGTACATTTATGGTGTTAGAACAGTGTACATCACTTTGCAAGTTACATGATTGTGATCAATGAAGCTGCCTAATTTAAGTTTTCTAATGACTCAAGGAGTGAGTTCTGCAACAATTTTGAGGTAAAAATAATGGGACATAAGAAAACCAAACAGGTTTTAGGTTGAGCTTGATCAGTTTTAATCAGGGGTGTGCGGTGAGGTGGGAAGAGAGCAGAAAGTGATGAGGTCAGACACCTTCCTGGGGCTGCTGCTGCCCTTGCTAGTCCAGGAGTAAGAATAAACATTATCTGGTCAGACAAGCTAACCATTTGTAATTATATTTCACATCCATTTGTACGTTTCTGTATGTTGGCATATTCAGTCATTGTTTTTGTTTTCACTTCTGCCTTTCTGTATGTTGGCATATTCAGTCATGTTCTTTTTTTTTTCCCCCACTTACTTCTTTGTTCAGGTGAAGTATTGGGCTTTGAAAATCTAGTGTTCAGCATATTTGAATTTGTTCATGCCTTGTTGGAAAACAACAAATTTAAGAGCACAGTGAAGAAGGCTTTGCCAGAGCTGATCTATTACATCCTCCTTTATATGCAGATCACAGAGGAGCAGGTGAGCATGTTTGTCTTGTGTAGGAAGCAAATGAGATGAGAGATTTAAAACAGCTAACGTCCTAGGAAGAGTTTCAGTGTGTGGAAGGTGCTGTAATTTAATGGGCTGTTCTGTCACTCTGCTGTGAGTTAGAGCAATAGCATCCAAATGTTCCTAAGTGGCGTATGGTGGACAGCAAATCACAGAATCATAGAATGGTTTGGGTTGGAAGGGACCTTCAAAGATCATCTAGTCCAACCCCCCTGCCATGGGCAGGGGCATCTTTCACTAGATCAGGTTGCTCAAAGCCTCGTCCAACCTGACCTTGAACACTTTCAGTGATGGGGCATCCACAACTTCTCTGGGCAACATATTCCAGTGTCTCAGCACCCTCATAGTAAAGAATTTCTTCCATATATCTAATCTAAATCTACCCTCTTTCAGTTTAAAACTGTTGCCCCTTGTCCTGTCACAACAGATCCTGGTAAAAAGTCTCCATCTTTCTTATAAGACCCCTTTATTATTGAAAGGCTGCGATAAGGTCTCCCTGGAGCCTTCTCCTCTTCAGGCTTAGCAACCCCAACTCTCTCAAGCTTGCTTTCTTCATTCCTTCATGAAGTATTATGCTGTGAAATTGAGGATTATCGTGCTGAAAGGGATAGCCAGGTTTCTGTCATAGTGAAAATATTGTGCTAGTGATGTGAAATAATTTGTACTGAAACCGTACGTGGCTCCAGGCCTCCCAAGCCTGACAGCCATCATCTTTTTATTTAGGTAGGCATGCATAAAAACAGGCACTCTGTTAAAGATTCATCTGCTTCTCCCATTACTTATCTATAAATAAAACTGTGTAGCATTGATTCCAGGTCAGTCATTAGTTTTGCAAATTCTGATCTCAAATGAGGAGCGGAAGAGCAAAATGAGCTCAGAACAGAGAGGGTGTCCTCTTTTCAAAGGTTTCTCCAATAAAATGTAAGAAAAATCAGTTGAAGACTATGACTTCTTATGGCAGAGAAAAATTCTGAAGTAGTTTTGCAGAACTGAGATTACTGGGAAGAGAAAAGCTCCCTTTTACCCTTGGTATTCTGAATTGGTCATCCACCCTATCCTTCTTGTCTCCTTTTTATTTCAGATAAAAGTTTGGACTGCAAATCCACAACAATTTGTGGAGGATGAAGATGATGATACTTTTTCATATACAGTGAGGATTGCTGCACAGGATCTGTTGCTGGTATGAAACGTGTTCCACATTTAGATGCAACCAAAATAATAGTAACAAATAATAAACCTAGCTTCATGAAGGGCATTTGGAGAAAAGGCCAACTTTTAAAAGTCTATACAAATAAGTGGTGTTATTTCCTTCTGCGCAGGCTGTGGCTGCTGATTTCCAGAATGAGAGTGCAACTGCTTTGGCTGCAGCAGCTACAAGACATTTACAAGAAGCTGAGCAAGCTAAAAACAATGGTGCTGAGCACTGGTAAGGAGATGGGGCAGCAGGGAACGACACTGATACGAATGGCAAGCTCTTTTGCAGCATTGGGTGCAGCACAATTTAATCACATTTTTTTCGTGACACTGCTACTGATGGACAAGGATGAAATTTGAGAACTCTGATTAGAAGAAGAAAAAGGAAGTACAGCAGTTCTTGAGCCAGATGATGAAATCTTCATGTGGAATACTTTCAGCAATTCCTAGCACAAGCCAGCTGTCCCCAGGCTCCCTCCCTCCAGACCTTGACAATTCCTTAAAACACATCGTTGGAAACTATAATTAGTTATACACAATCTGAAGAGAAATTGGCAATACTTTCACTTCCTGTTCAGTTATTGAGCTCAAAATTTCAGGCGTATCTTCTTTTACCTGATGTAAAGAAGAGATATAGGTGCTGTATGCAGATGTCTATGTTCAATTTTAGAACTTCAGAGTTGCAATTTTTAATGTTACTTGGGGATAGGAGGAGAAAGCTTAACTGCAAGAGTACCTGGGAGCTGTTCCATAACTATTCTGTCTTGGTTTTGTAGTGCATTAATTCAGTGTTTGTGTTTATTTTGAATATTGGTGTCAGAGTAGCCAGTCTGTATGGAGAGCAGCAACTGAATGGCAGAGAAATCGGACATTGAGTCCCCATCTGCGTTAATTGTGATCAGTTTTAAAGTAGGTTATTTGCTTCACAAATAAAACCAAGGAGAAGTGGTATTTGCCCATAACCCTATTTCATCATAATTAACAAAACGTAATGCAAGAATAGACATTTTTAAACCTTTAATGTACTGGCTCTCGCAGGGCTTCTGCACATGGAATAATCAAATAAGGCACAGCTGGAGATGTAAGCCTTCATAGAAAAGACTCATTTCTTTTTTTATTATGGGAACAAAATTGGTACAAGAAGTAGCAATTATTCAACCGGTATTTTAGAAAGTGATTGAGAATGCTGCTTATCCTGGGTGAGTTTCCAAGCCCCCAACTTGCTGAATATTGCAAATGTTCATTTCTTTCACGGTCTTTTTAAATTCTCTGCTTTGGGATCAAGAAAATAGTTGTGGTAGCTTAGACCAAAAACTTTTTATCGTTTCACTTCAGAATTTTTATTTATTTATTGAGGCGATGTTGGGGGAAAAACCTAAAGGCATCTGAATTCTTTTGCAGGTGGAAAATACATGAAGCTTGTATGCTGGCCCTGGGCTCTGTGAAGTCTATTATTACAGACAGTGTGAAGAATGGTAGAATACATTTTGATATGCATGGCTTCCTGACAAATGTTGTTCTTGCAGACCTCAACCTTTCAGGTACATTGGCCCTTGCCATTACTCAGAGTAATTGCTGAGTGCCAGACCTTGGAAATCTCTTACAAACAAAAGTATCTGATGAATCAGGTTGCCGTATGTGTGTGGTGTTGTGAAATGCAGTTGTACACATTGTACATGAGAAAGGGCATAAATCTTACCTTGTGAATCCACGCATACTACCAGATCTGGTGTAAGTCATTTAAATGTAGGACACTGTGCCTTTGGTTGCAACTCACTGTTGACTGGATGCTTGAGCCTATAGGGCTTGGAGATGGAACGGCGATTGCTTGGGGAACTTGGTGGAAAACAGCTGTTCTGTTGTCTTGTATCAGTTTCTGGGAAAGACACCAGCAGTGTTTAACAGGCTTCAGAATTCCTGCAGCAACGTACCAGCCCATTTTCTTTATGCTGGGGCTGACACTAGTCATAGCACATGAATTCAAATAATATTCCTAGCTGAGTGGGATCCTGTTGTTGGGATCTCTGCGGGCTTCTGCGTCTATGTTATCTTACATCAGTATGCAAGAAGGTCAAAGGAGTTGTTGAAAGTTGGACCACAAGAATCCTTAAAATTTGAGAAGTTTAAGCCAATATGAGCATTATTGGTGAGTCCACATTAAGTTGAGTCAGTGCAGAAAACCAAATTGCTGGATGCTTTCATCAAAGAAACATTTGTTTAGCCTATTACAAAGCAGGTTTTTTCTTTTTTTGAGTTAATTTTGAATGAAGAAATAGTGTGCAAAGTGCATAGTGTGCAATGCATGTAAAAAACCAACCTCAGCTATTTACATATATTTACACACATTTACATATGTGGTATTGGGTTGTAAATGAGCTATTGTGCTCTAGAAGGAGCTCCTGAATTCAGTATATAGATAGTTCTCAGAGGATGTCCGTTTAATGCCAGTAATGGTAATAAGACAAAGAAATCTTGCTTTTTATAATACTTGCTTAGAAAACAAAGCTTTTCTCTTACTATATATCTTGCATCTTGGAGTTTTTTGATGTCCTCATCTTAAAATTAATACTTGCAGGAGTATAAATAATGGCAGTAAAGATGCTGAGAAATAGAGAGCATCATCTGTTTGAGGATAGCCTAAATAGATAAGGATACTTTTAGCCTGAAAAGGCAGAAGGGTTAAGTGCGATAAAGATACCTCATACCTTGATAAGTGTAAACAGGTGAGTAGATAATGAGTATTCACTGTTTCTCTGGTGCTGTTGAACATTATGTTCTGTAATTACAAGGTGATGGCTGGAAATTAGAAATGTAATCTGTAAAAGATCCCTGTATACATGCTCTGTTTCTCTAATTCTTCCACCTAAGCTTCTGCTATTTGCTGCTCTTGGGGACAGAATATTGAGCTGGATGAATAGGAATTACTGAAAAAGCCTTCATTCTCTTCCTTTACTTTTGTTCTGATGATCACTGAAGCATGTATTGCTGTATTGATCAACAAATTCAAGTGTAATTAGTTGAGGGAAGATGATTTTTTTTTAAAAAATGAGAAATTATGTTTCTAAATAACTAACAAAATAAACTGGATTCTGCCCATGAATAAAAATTCTTTGTATGCCTGCATACTGGTCTTGTGTGTCATATCTTACCATTTTCCTAGTGGGATGACAAAATTTTGGATAATGGATGGAAGCAGCTGTAATTTTAAACTTAGTCTAAAACTACTGGGGTTTTTTGTTTTGTTTCAGTGTCTCCTTTTCTCCTGGGTCGTGCTCTGTGGGCCGCCAGCCGTTTTACAGTGGCTATGTCTCCAGAACTAATCCAGCAGTTCCTGCAAGCTACTGTCAGTGGTCTACATGAAACCCAGCCTCCTTCTGTCCGAATCTCTGCAGTAAGAGCTATCTGGGGGTAAGTAAACCCCAAGCTATTCCAAAGTTCCAGGAACAGGTGGTATAAATTACACTTATAAAACTGGTATGTTAAAATATTGATAATGTTTCTGTATAGATTGTGGAAGTATTGGCTTTGGGTGAAATAGATGTCAACTTAAAAAGAAAGCAAGCAGGTTCAAAATAGAATAACTCTAATGAGGAATATGAAATTGAGATTCAAGGTTGGCTACAATAAAATGTTATAATGGATACAGTTCCAAAGAGAAGCAGAACTAGACAGCGATGGAAAGCATAAAAATGAAACCAAGATTACTCCTGTTCAGTCACAAAGGTGGCTGAATGGCATAATATGGGCTTGTGGAGCAAATCACAACAATAAGGGATGTTTGCGGGGGAGGGGGTTGTTGGCATCCTGTTTTTCTAAGTAAGTTGCAAGAAGAAAAAGGGAAGATCTCCTGTATTTATTCTAATGTGAAAATTGAACATTAAAAACACACACACACAAAAAACCCACAAAAAACATGCAAAAGAACAACTCTTCCCCACCTCCCAAAACCACCTTGTCTTCTATTTGCACTGAAATGATAATGAATAATGGCAGAGAGTTACAACTTAGTTATTCCTGAAATTGTTTTTTTCTTCCCTAGCTCACTTGTAGAACATGGTGATTAAAGACGTAAGCAGTGAGTCTCTCAGACTGTTTTCTTCCTCAAGGTTTATTTTCTCCATCAGTGTGCAGTTCTTAAGAGAGAATTGTTACTAAGAGGCGGTGGAAGCTTTTAACATCACTTGGCTCAACTCTGCTTCTGCGAACCATTGGGGGTGGAATGAGGAGGAAAGATAGCTGAGCTGTTGAGAGATCAAGGAATAGTAGACTGATGGGGAGAAGTCCTAGAGGAGTGAACTTAAGGAAGAAGAATGGGTGGGGTGAAGTAACCCTTTATATATCATCTAGTGTTAAATGTATAAATCACTTTAATATATTCGATATGTATTTTTGTATCACAAATTTCTTGTCTAGCTACTGTGACCAGCTGAAGATCTCTGAGAGCACCCATGTGTTGCAGCCTTTCCTTCCTAGCATTCTTGATGGACTGATCCACTTGGCAACTCAGTTCAGTTCAGAGGTCCTAAACCTTGTGATGGAGACGCTGTGCATTGTCTGTACGGTAGACCCAGCATTCACAGCAAGTGTGGAGAACAAAATCTGCCCCTTCACGATTGCAATATTTCTGAAGTACAGTAATGGTATGCATTCAAGTTACATTCTCAAAGTACAGTTGTTTTTGCTACTGAATCCTGATGCTGAAAACTTAATAAATAATAATTGAATGAACATAGATTCCTTCAATGGTAAAGCTAGAAGGGAAACCTGCTGCTTTGCCTATTCGAAATAGTGGTAGCAAAAATTGAGATGTGTTTGTTAGTAAATGTTTTAGTAAATGGTGCTTTCTCTCTCCAGATCCAGTCGTTGCTTCTCTTGCCCAAGATATCTTTAAGGAGCTAGCTCAGATAGAAGCCTGCCAGGGTCCAATGCAGATGAGGCTAATACCAACTCTTGTCAGCATCATGCAGGCTCCTGCTGACAAGATCCCAGCAGGGCTTTGTGCAGTAAGTGCTACAGTGGTATGTGGTCTTGGCTGGAGATGATTCCCTGTTCTTTAACGTATAGGATGGCTGGTCTGCAAAGAGTAGAAAGGTTGCTTTTAAACTGCTTTGGAACAATGACTTCGATCATTGGTAGAGGTTGCTTTGTGGAGAGAAGGCGAACTGCAGGTGGGGGAAGATGCTTCCAAAAGTTAACTTTAAACTGCTCCTTTGTCTTCCAATCTCTACAGCATATCCCTAGTCATTTTGCTTTGACATAGCCATCTTTCACCAATAACAGTCTCTTCTTTCTGGTGGAATGTTCTCCAGCAGGGTACACGGCCATTCCTTGCATTTTTTTCTAAGTCTTTTTCTGATTTATATGTCACATATGTATAAATTGCTGGATATAAATTATACAGGTTTGTCCTTTCTATAAAAAGTCAGCTTATAAAAGATTAAGCATTGACTATGTAGAATGATTATGCACAATTAAACCCATAAACATCTTTATCAATATGCTAATATCTGCCTATTGATTGGTATGACTGTAACAATCGCTCATGGGTAATTAATATAAATTTAAATCAATATAAATAAAAATGGAACAACTCAGCTAGAACAGTTTTCTGGCTGTACTGATTTGCATGCATCAGGGTACCATGAAACTGCCATATTTAAGTGGTTACACTGCTTTTAATGTTTGAACTGCCTTGGGAACTTTTACAGCGCACACCATGTATCCATGTCAAATACAGTGATGCTGTGGGTGTGTGACTCCAAGGTCCTCTGATTTAAAAAATATTCTGGACTGTAAAATCAGGATGTAAAATCAGTACCGGCTCACATCCCTCCAGTTTACGCCTTTGATGCTTGCACCAGTGGTGGGTAATTCTGACTTAGCGTACTATGGCTGCTGCTGTAACAGTGCTTTTGTTTGTGTTTTCCTTTCAGACTTCTATTGACATATTGACCACAGTTGTGAGGAATACCAAACCTCCTCTGTCCCAGCTCCTGATCTGTCAAGGCTTCCCTGCAGTGGCTCAGTGCAGCTTGAACACAGATGACAATGCTACTATGCAGGTAACGCTGTGGGGAGTGGTATGGATTGCATGCAGGGCTATGCAAGTCCAAGAGAGGTGACCAAGTAAGACAGGTCACGTAGCCTTTAAGGGAGTCCAGGCTTTGCTTGCCAATAGCTATATCGGCAGCTCCTCAGGAGTCTCTGCCACCTCCAATTTATCATGAAAGTACTGCTGTTCAAGGGCCTGCAATGACTTCTAGTGTTCATTCCTTAATTTGGAGGACTGGAGTGAGTAAAGCACCAGCCTTGATCTTTTTTTCTATTTCAGGGCTCTGGAGCACATTAAAAAAAAAAACCCAAAACAAAACCCAAACAAAAAAACCCAAAACCTTACTGCTTTTCTTCCCCCATAATAACTTTCATCACACCTAGGAATGCCAGAGGCTGTCTTCAGGAACACACTCAGGCATAGGGAAGCAAAAGACCTCCTCGTAGACGACCTCCTAGACCACCTCCTCCTAGCAGTTTTCTCCTGTACTCATTTAGGTGGGAAGGGGAGGGCAAACTTCTCTTTGACTGAGCCAGATACGGGATGGAGGGAGAGCGAGAATTCATCTCAAACAGCAGTAGTGCCTGAGCTGTGCTTGTTGGCAGGCTCTGCTATTACCTGATGATGTCTTTCGAGTATTTAACCAAGAAAGAAAACGTGTCAGAGGCTAAAAGTGCAGGGTGCCTTTTCATTCCAGCTACTAGCTGGCATGTAAATAATAAAGCTGGTTTCATTCCTTACATAAGGAGTTTTATAGTGCCAGCTACCCTTTGCCATGTGAATACAGACCATAAAAATGGCTTTCCTTAAATAACATACCAGTAAGAGTAGAATCATAGAATCATTTAGGTTGGAAATATCATCAAGTCCAACCGTTAACCCAGCACTGCCAAGTCCACCACTAAACCATGTCCCTAAGCACCACATCTACATGTCTTTTAAATACATCCAGGGATAGTGATTCAACCACTTCCCTGGGCAGCCTGTTCCAATGCTTGACAACCCTTTCGGTGAAGAAATTTTTCCTAATATTCAATCTAAACCTCCCCTGGCGCAACTTGAGGCCATTTCCTCTTGTCCTATTGCTTGTTTCTTGGGAGAAGAGACTGACCCCCACCTCGCTACAACCTCCTTTCAGGTAGTTGCAGAGAGCGATGAGGTCTCCCCTCAGCCTCCTCTTCTCCAGGCTGAACACCCCCAGTTCCCTCAGCCGCTCCCCATCAGACTTGTGCTCCAGGCCCTTCACCAGCTTCATTGCCCTTCTCTGGACACGCTCCAGCACCTCAATGTCTTTCTAGTGAGGGGTCTAAAACTGAACACAGTATTGGACACCAGCAAGAAGAGGTTGGAGACCAGCATGCTGGTTGTTCTGCTGGATCTTTGTTTTAAAGAAGAATTCAAAAAGATTGCAGCTTGGCTGCTGAGTTGTGTTTTGTTCATGCTACACTTTTCTGTCTTCATCTCTCACTTGTTAGAATCTCTTGGCATTTCTCTGGGTAACAAGACCGGCACAAAACTGCAGCTATTTCAGGTTGTCTTTGTATTTATTAGATGATCTTCTTGAGAGCTGCCTGGGCAGTGAAGAGTTTTGTACCTGATAATGGACTGAAGTCCGTAGAAATTATTTTTAAGTCTAGGCACTCATTTTACTCACATCAGAGAGCTTGGATCTTTTACAGGTGCCACCAGTTTGCCCATTGTTTTCATCTTGGTTAAGGGTCTTTTTGGGGTGATGGAAGGAGATGTCTTCCCATGCCTCCCCGCTCCCTTACCTAGAAAGGGAAATTCTAACATAATTTTCTTGTTTAGAATGGTGGCGAGTGTCTGCGTGCATATGTCTCGGTGGCGCTGGAGCAAATTGCACAATGGCATGATGAGCAAGGCCACAACGGACTGTGGTATGTGATGCAGGTGGTGAGCCAGCTTCTAGATCCAAGGACCTCAGAATTCACCGCTGCCTTTGTGGGCAGGCTGGTCTCCACTTTAATTTCGAAAGCAGGAAGTGAGCTGGGAGAGAATCTGGACCAGATCCTGAGAGCTATCCTGAGCAAAATGCAACAAGCGGAGACGCTCAGTGTAATGCAGGTGAGCAGGCTGAGCACCCAGGAGAATAAGTAGAAGTGTCAGGAAAAGAAATTGCTGTCATTTTTTGTTTGAATTGTGTGCCTGATTATCTATGGCTACTGCAATTGGAGGTTCTACATATCTTCTTGAAGTAGTCAGGAAAACGCCTGCTCTGCTCATACAGAGTTGTCCGGATTATAGGGTAAGAGAGATTCTTGTGGGTAAGCTTTAATGCACCTTAAATAGTCCCTCATGACCTTGTTTGCAAGCAGTGAACTTTTAGAGGGGACAAGAATTGCCCAAGTACGGATGTTGTGGCAAAGGCAGCACATGTTTTCAAGTGTTTTTGTGCTGTATTCGAAGAATAAATGCCTGGGAGTTGAGACAAGGTGAACTTTTGGTGGATGGGAGGTGTAGTTGGCCTGCATCAAATAAGAGGCCAGACAAAAGCATCACCATCTCTTCTAGCCTTGACCTACTTCGAGTGGCACACTTTTACGGAATTATTTTATCCCAGTGGTCTTCATTCTCTCTCCTATCTTTTTTGTCTGTGCCCTTAATGTAAAACATCTAGTGATGGCTGCCCTGGTTCCTCAGCAGCAGCTGGGGTAAGGTGTTTTGCTGGCACTGTTGAGGAGTTCTGCCTTCTGGCAAGATCCCACCTTTGCCTTCACTGTGGCACTTGACTGAGGCTCACTCTGCTCTAACCCTTTTATCTTGTGTATTTCTCTGATTTTTGTATGTGCATTTTTCAAGCCAGCACATAGTGAATCAAGGAGGCCATTCAGATGTCAGCACAGATTTCATCTTAAAGCCTTGATTTTTTTTTTTCCCCCCCTCAGAAACACTGTTGATTCTTAACTATTCAGAATGGCTCTCACTTTGCCTATTTTTGGATTTAAAAGATCCGGAAGCTTAAATCTGAAGCAGTCACATGAAGCCCCTGTAGCCAGGGGAAGAGGAATGAGCCTTTCACAATGCTGAATATCTTCCCTGTGTTAGCCTGAAAGATGGACCTTTGGAGGTGGGCAGCTTTTCCTTGAGGAAGCCTACAGGGATGCCCTCAGATTTGGAGACTGACTTTTAGACATATGCAGCATGTGAATTCTACTCCTGGTTTTTCAGAGTCAGACTGTAAAACTGCATCTTGTAAAAAAAACCTTTCTAAAACTTGCAGTTCTTTCCCTAAAACTTGTGTTCAAAGTGCACTCAGAATTGGAAGAGTGCTGCTGAATTATGATGTGATGATGTGGGAGAAGGGTGGTCCTGTGGTGGAGGTGATGATGGGAAATCGCTGGAGGGAAAGGGGAAGAGAATATGGGTTCTGGCTCTGGACCAATAACTTCTATTCCTTAGCTTGATAATGAGACACGTTTCTGCCAGATATGCGTAGATTTATAGCTTTGTGTATAGGACTATGTGTACAGCTTCTGGTCCATTGAGCAAACCAGGGCAATTGCAGTGTCTGAGTGTTGCCATATGATATTTTTGCTAGTCAAAAGTCAATTGCAACCTCTGATATTTTTTAAATAGCTTTTCAATCTTTGCTTTAGGAAGGTTTGTTAGTTTGGGGCATGAGTGTGAGTAAACTTATTCCTGCTGTGTTTTTTGGTGGGGGGTAAATACTGCTGTTCACTGTAGAGGTTTATTGCCTGCTTTTGTAGCACGGAGTGTCTTGTAGAGGATTATACTTTTTCTTCCTCTTGGTGTAAGCACAGTCTCTACTCTTGCAGAAGACTTGGTTACTTGAATATTTGATAAAACATTTTCAGCTATTAAATTATGTACAGCTAACGTTTCCTTTCTCCTCCTGTAGTCCTTGATTATGGTGTTTGCTCACTTGGTTCACTCACAACTGGAACCACTGCTGGAGTTCCTGTGTAGTCTCCCCGGACCAACTGGCAAGCCTGCCTTGGAGTTTGTAATGGCCGAATGGATGAGCCGGCAGCACTTGTTCTATGGGCAATATGAAGGCAAAGTCAGGTAGGATGTTTGCATAAGCAGGATCCATGCATTAACGTTAGCTGACTGATCATCCCATTGCAATTAAATGCACTGGGTTTGAGGGAAAGGGGAGCTGGTTCAGACTCGGATTAGTGTGTACCAGCATTGGACAGAATTAATTTTTCCTGCACTGTCAGTTTGGCTCAGGAGAGCGGTGGTAATTGGAGCAATCTCTGGTCTTCCTTTAAGTGCTCCTCTTGCTGCCTGGTGTTTCTGTGCTGGAGCAGGGTGACCCAAGGGGGAAGGGGATATCTCTTGCAAGCACAGGAGGGCTTTTGAGATTGAACTTCTGTGAATGGGATGAGAATAGCTTCCAGACGTGAAATTGCCTTTATAGACTACTGTAGAGTTTCAGGGCATTGTAGAGGGTTTCCTAAGAGAACCTGGTGATTTCTTGTTGATTTAATGATCTCTTAAAAGTCAATAAAGAAATCAACTGAAACAGTTTTCTCTCCCTTTTACTGTAGGAGCACATTTGTGTTCTGGTGCAGGCTGAGTACTATATTCCAAAGCATGAAATGCTCTGTATTAATTTAAGTTTTGCAGCAGCTGCTGTCTTTGATTTTTCTGGAAATGTGAAGCCTAACAGACCACTCTTGGGGGTCTCACCAGCTTTTAACTCACTTCTTAGTATGTGTTGGTGTGTTATTGTTATAAAGCAATCAAATAGCCTGTGAAATAATAAGAAGCAGCATGTCTAAAATGGACATTTGTGAATGATCATGCAGAACAAGAGGCAGTCTGATTTGGGGATCTGGTGCTGTTTTCAGTCACACTTGGTCTGTTTCATCCTTAGGAGCAGTGGTTTATCCCCATTTTGACAGAGCAGGGTTGTCTGCAGGATCCCCTGGGACTGCTTATGGCCACAGGGAAAAGCCAAGTCTGATGCTGACAGGGAGAACAAGGTTAAACTTTGTTGTTCAGTGCTGTTTCCGTATTGTCTGAGATTAGAGCTATTTGTGTGGTGACTTGGCAGGGCTCCACACTATATTAAAGAGTTTGATTTGGGTTACTTACAGTGATGCTTATTGTGCGTTAGAAAATGCTAGGTGTTCTCTGCATACTGAAGAAAAGCAATGCCTGTTCAGAGGACCCTCTTGTTTAGAGTTAGTAAAAGGAACATGAAGATAGCTGACGCCTTCTGTGTGCATCAGTCCCCATCCCTGTGAGTGGCAGGTTGAAGAAGTGGCTGTTTGCTGTTGACTTGCATGATGAAAGGATGGGAAAACTTCGGGCAATTCAGGGGTGGCATGTAAGATCTGGATCCAAACCAGCAGTATGGGAACCTAGAGCCATAGTGTGGGAGAGAAAGAGGGTGTGAAGTGAAAGCACGAAAAGATGGAGTTCTGCGGAGCTCCGAAACTTCAGTTTGAGACGTGTGGAGCCAGGAGAGAGGTTTAATAGTGCCAAACGTAAATTGGTGGCCTTAACCTATAGTCAAAGTCATCTTCAGTATGGCTTGAAAACAACCTGGAACTGGACAAGGTTTGAAAGTGTGGCATAGAAATCTGAGCAGCAGAGATGGAAAGAACACATGAAGATATTGAGGGAGCAAGCTAGAAGGTCTTGAGTGTAGCTGAGCTGTGAAGGACAGAAGTGAAAAAGAGCTTTGAGACTGGAGAAAAGTAGAAGAGATGTTTGTGGCTGCAGATCAACCAAATTACTACTTTCTTGCCACTGCTTTCCTCTTAATTCCATCTTCATCTGCACGCGATGCTTCAGGAGTGTGTTTAACCTCGTGGCCCTTCTGAACTGGAAAAAACTTTAATGTATGTATGCACTGTTTGGTAGTGTTTAATCCAAAGCTTTGTTAGTTTTTGGCTTGCTGTGCAGGAGATGAGCCCAGTTTTGGATGCTGATATAAAGCAGAAGAAATAGGAAAATTCTGTATGCTTGTTCTTGGCAAAAGTGTAGAAAAAAGGGCATCTGAATGTCTGCTCTGGAGATGTGTTCCCTATTAACAGTTCACTGTGAAGGCCAGGCAGTTTAGAGACATTCTTGTCTGTAATTTTCCTATTCCCTGCTCCCCAGCTCTGTAGCGTTGTGTAAACTCCTTCAGTATGGCATCAACACAGATGACAAGCGACTTCAGGACATTAGGGTAAAGGGAGAAGAAATATTTAATATGGATGAGGGAATACGGACACGATCAAAGTCGGCCAAAAGTAAGTAATCATTTTGCTGTTTTTAACAGGTTTGTTTTTTTCCTGTTAGTAGATGCTATGAAAGGCTGTAAAATAGATCTTGCAGATCACAAAGCTGTGGGAGATATTTCCTACAGCTAATCCATTTAGAGCTAATCCATACATCATGTACTTAACGTATCCATTATTTGCTTTAATTCTGCCAAAGACTGATTTGGAAGACTCCTGATGTCTCTGATTTAATGTAAGTGGATGGAGGTGATTATGGGATAGGGAGTTATTCACTGCTATTTTGCATCATCCTGTTCCATCTAATGAGATAGAACTGATAATTTCATGATGCCTAGTAGCTTCTCTGAGAGGAAGGTGTGTTTAGTGAATGCAGAGATTTAAAAAAAAAAAGTGGTATTTTTTTCGATGAGACAGACTTTTACAAATATCAGCAATGATTTCAGCAAGCTAAAGATCACTTTTAAGGAAAGCTCGGCCAGTCTCCTGCATAAGACTTGTCTTATTTTTAATTGGCTGAACCCAAAATCCTGATTGGAGATTACTGTGTAGAGATTCATATATTAAATCGGAGAGAGCACTGGGCAGGTTTTTTTGGGGGACTCAGCCCCAGAGAGGAAGACACTGGGGAGCCGCTCAGTCAGCGGTCAGTCAGAACCTTGGTTCTGCAACTTGCTGTGCTAGAGCTTGTGCACAACCCGGTGCAGGCTAGGACGTAACGGCTGTCCTGACCTGAACTGGATGGAGGCCCATCGAGGCAGTCGGTGCTCCTCGAGCCTTCAGCTGTCGTAGGCAGGGGGGATTTGGGCTGATGCGGTAACACTTAGTAAAGGAAATAAATAGGGGAAAGTGCTAGGAGTGTAAGAGGTAAGTAGTGGTCACAAAACACCTGCTACCTTATTATTCTGTGCTTACAAAAAAACACCAAACAGCACAAAGCAAACAAACTCAGATATTGTCTAGTCAGATAGAAGAACAGTCATTGCTAGCATCTGAGCACCTAAAGAGTTAAAACTAGTGCTCCCAGTTTCTTTATTTGATAGCATCTTTACTTTTGCAATTAAGGACAAAAACACTGTCTAGCTATCCCTATGGAATAATTAGGCCTTGCAGGAGCCCTGGTGAGGAAAAGTTGGAGCTTGCAGTGTCTCAGAAAGGGTAGAGCCATGCGTGGGAGTGCTGCACTGCTCATTCACTTGAAAGCACTGCTAGATGTGCAACAATAACTTTAGAGAAGAATGCTTATTGAAGTCATCTCTAACTATGATTTAATTGAGTAGACTCACAAATAGTTCAGCTGTGAAGATTTTAACTATGCCTTCTCTTCATTCAAAATATGCAAGATTTGATATTGCCGTTAAGATCTTCGGAAATCTAGCTGTGAAGGTATATGGAAGGAACATCTGGGGGTTTTTTGTCAGTCCCTTTTTCCTCCCAACCTGGACGTTTTTGCTCGCCTGTGAGCATTTTAAATGAATGGTAAAATTGAAAAAAACAACCACCACAAAAAAAGGCTGTTTTTAACAACTTTTTATTAAAAGCGGTATGAATATATATTTTTCTTCTCTAGATCCTGAACGCTGGACAAACATTCCTTTGTTAGTAAAAATCTTAAAATTAATAATAAATGAACTCTCTAATGCAATGGAAGCAAATGCATCTAGACAGACAACTGCAGATTGGAGCCAAGGTAAAATACTGGGTTTGCTTTTCCTTTTTGCATGGCTTAAATCTACTTTGTAATCTCTTCAGAAGGATTTACAGTAATAAGAAACTCACAATAGTAAATAGTATACCTGTAATTACAAAGGCTTAAATAGCGATCCAAAGGATAAAATCAGTCAGTGTTGTGTATTCTTAAACCTGAAAATTATTTTGGGCCAGTTTGGAAGATGGGATTTGACCATATGCCAATAAAATTATCCTTCTTGATGTATCTTGTTTGCCTTTCTTCCTCCCTACTTCAGGCATCCATTCTTACAGCTGCTTTTTGCTTAGCTCCAGTTCTTGAGTTACTCGTTCCAAAGGGATGGTAAAGATTGCAGGTGTTTCCCTTCATCTACTTACACAAGCAGGGATGTTTGCCAAAAGCTATGCAGTCCCCTGTATAGTGATCGACAGACTGGACCTCTGAGATTTTGTTTATTTCTAGAAATTTTTGTTTCCTAAACAGATGATTCAAATGATATGTGGGAGGATCAGGAAGAGGATGAGGATGAAGATGAAGGCTTAGCAGGACAGTTCTTATCAGATATTCTTTCCACAAACAAGTATGGTAAGTAACAGCTTTAAAGTGCTTACTCAAAGCAAAAATAGAGTAGATGACATCCTAGTCAGGGTTTTCTTTCCTTGACAGCAGCTCAACAGAGACTGCAGGCAAGGGGAAGGAAACATTACACTGGGATTTTGAATAAGGACTTTTTTCTGTAAGAAAGGGACATGTCTGAATAACACAATGATTAAATAACTGCATTTTTCACCTGAGAGTTCAAATGCTGCGTAGGCTTCATGTTGCTGTGAGGTTCATGCAGGTATTTCTTCTAAAGAGAAAACTGATGTTTAAAGATGTAGACATGACCTGGGAATGACAATGTCATAACAGTGGATGAGTTTGTTTGTGGAGTGACCTTGAGAAATAATAGCTGCATAATGATGGAGCAGGTATGATATCTCCTTTCCTCAGCTCTCCAGTTTGCATATAGTCTTAGAAGAGAGAACCTTGCAGGCAAATATAATAAGGGAGACTGCTTACGTTACCACAGAATCAGAAATGTGTCACCCTGATGTAAAGTTGAGGCATAAGATAATAGCGCACATAACTAACAAACCTGCTTGCCTAGTATCCTGTGTATGCTCGTCTTACCTGCGCGTTCCTTGAGACTCCCACTATGACCCTTCTTGTTCTGGGATGTGGTGTTTTCTAATCATCTGAACTTAAGGAGCGAATATTCTGGGTACAAGTTTTTTTACCCAGCAGTGCTGAAACTATTTCTTTTTGCATCCTTGGATTTCAACAGTAGTCTAATAGAATAATTCCTGAGATATTTTGCTCTGTTTGATGTTAAAATCTGCTGATTTGCCTCTGACAGATGAGGATTACTATGAAGATGATGAAGAGGACGATCCAGATGCATTAAAGGACCCTCTTTACCAAATAGATCTCCAGGTGATGCTCTACAATGAGTTTTTAAAATCAGGTTCCTGTGATTCTTTATAAACTTAGTTTTTCTATGTTGTACTTTAATAAAACTGTAAACACCAGTTATTGATTGTTGTCCCGAATGTACTCAGTTCACTGAAATTACTTTGGGAAGTGCTGAGTATCCCAAGAATGCTTGGAGCTATTTTTCCTTATTGGATCAATATCTATAACTTGGAAATGTGAATGAACAAAACTTTTTGAACAGAGGGAGATGAGACTTTTCTACCTGTGAGCTTCACAGCTATTTGCTGAAGTCAGAAGTAGATTGGTGACAGAATTTCATACTCCACTGGGAGATGCTCCCATCCAGTCACAGCCCCTGTATGATACTTTGCTCCTGCTTTTAACACCACCTGGCAGCCAGTTATCAGCCCTTCCCCTCTGCTGCCACCCTTCCTTCTGCATCGCTTTTCTGTTCCCTGCAATCCCTTTGTCTTACTTGGTGCATGTTGAGGTTTATCTTTTGATACGTGAAAGAAACAGAATTTCCAAAGTGACATGATGCTAACTGGGTCTTTGTCTTCCTTTCAGGCCTATCTCACTGACTTCCTCTGTCAGTTTGCACAGCAGCCCTGCTATGCAATGTTTTCAGACCATCTCAATGAGAATGAAAAGCGAGTGTTACAGGCCATTGGTATATAAACCCGCTTGAGAGACCATCCTGATCATATCTGAACAATATTTTTTTTGGCTTATTCCACGTTTTATGATTAAACATAAAACATTTTCCAGTGTCTGCCTGCTTGTTACAGGTGGATGATGGCCTCGTTGCGATGTATTGAGCCTCATCTTAACATGAATCTGCTAAGGGAAGGAATACTAAGAAAGCAGCAAGGACAGAAGTCTGTAGAGCTTTGCACATTGATCTCACCATGGGAGCACTTTCATTTTCCACAGTAACTTTCCAGGAAGTTCTTAAAGATGAAAAAATGTGTCCTTAATATTTTTAAAAGGAAACTGTCTCTACCTGTGAAGAGGCACTTAACTGGGTTTCCCACAGCACAGTTGGACAGAGAAAGGAATTGGGTCACTTACAGATTGCTTGGATGTATCTTGAGAAATTGGAAGGTTGTTCCTCTTCGCGCTCGCATAACACATACAGGGTAAATATCTTGATCTTACAGCGTGACTTCTTTTTATAGAACTATAGACTCTTATCAGAGATGCCTGAACGGTATGGAACCTGTTTACAGGAGTTTGGATGGGAAGCTGAGACAATAAAACTGAATGCATATCTTCTTTCCTGTTGTGGATGGGGCTTTGTCGCTCACATCTGCTGTCTAGTCCCATGGGAGCAGTTCTTTACTAATGCTTTTGTGTGCACATGCTCAAAGGAAGCTACCACTTAAATTTCTGTTCCTGTGGCATGTGGCTACTAAAGACTTTGGTTTTATGGAACACAAGGAGCCACAATTTTTAGGGGAAAAAAACTGATTGTATTTAACGTATTTGCTCCATGACAGCCACTCTGAACTACTTTGCTTCCTTCACACTCCTGTGTGTATTTTTATAGAGTGGTAAAATAACATTCACAAATTGATTTACCCGTAAGAACAGCGTGATGTATTTCACAACACCTCTCTGCCTTTGGTTCCCCCTTGGGGAAAATGAAAATAAAACTATTAAAATGTACATCGGTATCCTTCTTATAAAACAGATTTAAAAGGAACTTGCACTTGTTTTCTGAAGTCACTTTTTTAAGACATATTTCTTCTTAGCAAACTTTCTATATGTGCCGTCCAGAGGATGTTAGGGTATTTCGCAGGAGTCATCTGGACAGAAAGGGAGTCCTGTAATGGATACATCTTCTTCTGCTTAAAAGAAAAAGGCTGACCCATTATAGAGTTTCCTTTCTTAGGAAAGGTACTTGCTGTTCCTTTGTGGAATAATATGCTTCGAAGTTGTATCTAAAAACCTCCAAAGAGCTGGAGTAATTCTGTATTTTACTGGTCTAACAGAGTATAGCTTTTCACTTTTTTACCAGGAAGGGATAATAAATTAACTTTTTAACAGACAAAGATGGCACAATTTGTTTAGCATGTGTGGGGAAAATGGTAGAATAACCCTGAATTCTAAAGCAGACCTTGCTCCCCTCTCCCACCCTAACTCCTCACGTTGTGCCCGAGAATGGGCAGAACGATGGGGAATCCCCAGCATTCGCTGCAGGCTGATCTTGACCCGTCCTTGAGTTCTCAATAGTTTGGTATGAATAGCTCTGGGAGAAGCAGAATTTGGAGCCTGATTTTTGTGTGTGTGTCTAATAAGGCATAAGCTCTGATCAAAAGTTTCCATGCAGCTGTGTCGCGCGGTATCTTTCTTCCCTGTGGATTCTCTGGTGTATAAGAATATATAATTAAACTTTGTGCCATGGCCGCCTCTTCAGTGGGAATGCCGTGGTTCTGTCTCCTACCTAGACTTTTTTTTTTTAAAGTCTATTAGGAATTTTGTTTTGAGGCATTTGTCTCTCTCAGCTTTCACTGAAAAGGGCCAACAAGTTGAACTAAACAGTGCAGTCTCTTGAGGAAACCAAACTAGAGAGAGGTGGCTGCGGTGGTGTATGCTGATAGCTGTACAGGAAGGATCAAGGGAGAGTGAGCGGTCCCAGCCCTGGGAAGAGGTGGGACCATCTTTTTTTGTGCCACGCATTGGCAGCAAGGCTCAAAACCAGTCATCCGTTCTTGGAGGTAAGTGAATACCAAACATCTGGAAGCATTTAGGTGTGTTTTAGGGTGTCAGTTGTAAATGGAGCAGTTCAGGTCTGGTTAGCCAGGGCTCGTGAGAGGTGCTGGTGGGGTTCGCGTGCTTTCTGGTGGGGGTTAACTGGTGTGTGCCTTAGTGGTGCTTGCTTTAGTTAAGTTGGATGGTGGGTTTAAACAAGACCATGAAAAATAAGAGCAACCTAGTACTACTGATACCATTCCTCATCCTGAACTGAGAAATCAAAGGATTTCTTTGCAATTGCAAGGTCCCAAAAATAGATGGGTCAGTTCCTGTTGGAGCTCTTCAGTGTGTTGGTTAGGAACTGCTCTTTGATTTACAGATATCGATGGCTTTTCCAGGGGTGTAGATGGTGAGATGGGAAAGACTAGGGGATAAGTGGCTTTTGGGGACTGGTGCACTGCACTCTCCTCCTGCAGCGTCAGCTCACACGCAGCCTGAGCTGGCTGGGCAAGGTCTGCTGTATAGGAGCTGGGATAAGGTATGGAGTTTGGGACCAACCATGGAGATGGCGGGCACAGGAACAGCGTAGCTGTGCAGCACACTCGATTGCAAGCAAACTCGTGGTGCGCAGGATGTTTTTTGGCAAGAAATACTGTGATTCAAGCTTCCCCTAGAAAGAGGCCAGGTAGGATGTGAGAGCGACGGTGGGCAAGGGAGATGGTTTGAAGGACCTCTGCCTGGTGCTACTGGTGCTGGCACTGATGTAACTCCTTTGCCCTTATGCTTTCTCACTGTTCTTCCTCCTAACAAAATTCTGAATGCTCCATGATGTATCTTTAAACAAGATTTTTTTGCTGGAGGGGCGTCAGCTTTGCTGAAACAACTGTGACTCCTAACAAGGCTCGCGATGAAGAATGCTGGGCTCTACGGAGGTGCATCAAGGTCTGGTTTTGAGGTACAGAACAGTCCTCCTCTTGTCTGCTGAGAAGAAACTAAACTAACAGTCGTACAGGTTGCTAACACCGTGTTAGGAAATACAAGCTCCCCGTTAAACTGAATTAAAACTGAAGGGAGGGCTGCAGGCAACCGCACAGCCCTGGGCACGGGCCGCTGCCAGCGCGTGTCCGCGGGGAGGAGCCGGTCGTGCTCTGCACAGCGTGAGGCTGCGATTTAACTACTTAAAGCTCAGCTATGACTCTGGAACGAGACTTTGTGCGTATTCATGAGTATTGTTCTTGGTTTGGTTTTTTTTTGTATTAACAAATAAACTTGTAACGTCCCAACCTGCCTGGCTCCTCAGTCTTGGCGAGGCGGCCCCGCTGCCGCCTCGGTCCCGGCGGGCTCTGCACGCGGGCGCGGGCCTCGAACGCGGGACCCCGCCCCCTCGGAGCGGTGCATGCTGGGGGCTGTAGTCCACGGGGGGGCGGCCGGGCACGCCGGAAGCCCTGGTCGCGGGGCACGCCGGGAGCTGTAGTCCGGCGGTGAGCACGCCGCGAGCCGTAGTCCGGCGGGCGGCCCCGCGGTTGCTGGGGGCTGGCGCGGGCCATGGCGGCGGCCGGGGCGCCGGCGGGCAGCGCGGGGCGCTCGAAGGTGGCGCCGAGCGTAGACTTCGACCACAGCTGCTCGGACAGCGTCGAGTACCTCACCCTCAACTTCGGGCCCTTCGAGACGGTGCACCGCTGGCGCCGCCTCCCGCCCTGCGACGAGTTCGTGGGGGCCCGGTGAGCGGGGGGCGGCGGGCCGGGGTCGGGGGGGCGCGGTGCGTGTGCCGGCGGCTCCTGACCGCCGCTCTCTGCCGCCCGCAGGCGCAGCAAGCACACCGTGGTGGCCTACCGGGACGCCATCTACGTCTTCGGCGGGGACAACGGGTAAGGCCACGGCGGGCCTGTGGGGAGGGGGCGCGGGAGCGGGCGGGGCGAGCGCCGAGGGGAGCAGGCCCGGGCCTGAGGGGAGCGGGGCCGCCCCTCGCCGGCTCCGCGGCTCGGCTCAGCCGCCTCTCTCGTTCCGCCCCGCAGGAAGACGATGCTGAACGACCTGCTGCGCTTCGACGTGAAGGACTGCTCCTGGTGCAGGTGGGCTGCGCGGTGCTCCCCTGGCTCGGCCCCTCCGGGCCTGCAGGGCTGCTGGCAGCGCTGGCAGATGCCTCGCCTTTCCTCAGCAGCTCGGTCCCGGGTGTAAAAGTTGGGGGCTCTACCAGAGCATCCGAGGGCAATCATCACCCCTGAGCCAAGGGCTGTCGTAGCTGACCTCTGCCAGGTGTTATCGAGTGTCCCCGCACAGCTCCTGCCAGCGAGGGGATGCCGGGCAGCACAGCGACGGACAGAGCCGTGGGTTGCCAGTGTTCGCACACCTGTGAGAGTGCTGAAAGGATGCGCGGGCAGAGGGACTGGGCTGCTGCAGCCCCTCAGGGCAGCGCAGGTGCCAAGGGGGGCTCACAGATGTCTTTGCTTTGCTCCTTTCCTCTGGACTGTGCAGTCTGTGTTGCCGTACCTGTGTCTCACTTGCTCTCTCTGCCAAACAGATTTCAGCAGCATCATGTTTGTAACCGTTTATGCTTATAACACAAAGTTTGTCATAAAATCTTAGATAGTATAATTAAGAAACCAAAACTAGTGAAAACACGCAGGAACAGACAAGTAACTTTTAACAGTTTTCTTTTTTGAATCTGCGCAATAGCTTTGAGTGCCTGAAGCATGACAAGAGTGTTTGATTGCTGCTGTTTAAATGTTGTGCAGGGCTTTTACCACGGGGACCCCGCCAGCACCGCGGTATCACCACTCAGCTGTGGTCTATGGGAGCAGCATGTTTGTGTTTGGTAAGACAGCGGCAGATTACAGTTGTGCGTGCTTGGAATGATAAATGTGCTGGTATTGTATTGAAAAAACAATGAGATAATTTTAGGAAGTGTCAAAAGATCTTATTCAGTAGCAAATCCAGTATTTTTCATGGCTGACTGTGATTTTCAACTTTAGCTTGGAAATACTTTTGCTGTTTTCTCTAAAGAAAAGAAGACCTGAAACTCATTACCATAGTGTTTCTTTAGGGGAGGGAGTGGAGGGGAAGTCTCCCACCTGTAGTAGCCCATTAGCCAAATGGACAAATCTCTTTGTGCGACCTAAACTAGTTTTCTTCTAATATAATGACTAGAAGCGTGTATGCTCTGTTGCGTTTGAGTGTAATGGGATTGTTGTTGCCCAGGTGGCTATACTGGAGACATTTATTCCAATTCCAACCTGAAGAATAAAAATGATCTCTTTGAATATAAGTTTGCAACTGGACAGTGGACAGAGTGGAAGACTGAAGGAAGGTAAGGAGCTGGCATCATTACCCTACTCTTCAAGGGGACTTGAGCGTAACTTGGCAAACATTTAAAATGGCACAGTTAGAATTGGTTACAATGCTAATATTAAGGCTGCAGGACAATTTCTGCTCTACTTACTTGATAAAAGTTTTCTGAAAACTCTCTTTTGCTCTGAAGGAGTTCTTTTGCAAGGCCTCCATTCCAGAGTGTACTACCTTGGAAATTTGACCAAAATCCATTCTTCACGTTTCATTTCCGTGACAGAAGGGATGAGAGCAAAGGAAATTTTTTCTTTTTAATTGTTTCTTTTTTAAGGATAGCATGAAATTTGTTGATCTCTCATTTTGTTGATCCCTCATAGTTTCAATTTAGTTTTATCAGAAACCAATTTGACGCGTATCTGTAGTGAAATCCACTTATTCTTTTCTGAATAAAGTTTTACTTTCTTGGAGTGCTCTGAAATGCACACACTTGCTTGAAGCGCCTTAAGGTGATGTGTGTTCATGCAAATGAATTCAGAAGCAGATGAATGAGTAGATGATGTATGTTTGGATCTGTTGAACACAGGTTCCTGAGATTCAGCTTTCCAAGGTGAAATCAAAACCAGTAATGCATTACTTCTTAAAGTTGCCTTTGTGCGTGTTTCAGGATGTTATCTGTGACACTGATTTTGACCCAACTACTTAATGTTTACCACACCCGCGTATGGGACATACTGTGTCTTGACACGCAGTTCATTACGTATTTGAAGTGTCTGAAATGCTGATTTTAGTGGGAGGAGGGAAAGGAACATTTATTATTGTGATTTGTAGAAAGGGATGAGGAATGCACAATCCATTCTTAAGTTACTGTTGCACACCTCTGATAAACATATGTTATGTTTTAGAACATAGACCACATTAGTAATTTCTCTTTCCGGTTATTCTAGGAACTTCGGACGTTTTGGAGAATAATTCATATTAATATTTTACGAACTCAAATGTCCTTGCCTTTCCCCACAAATACAAGTGTGCATACTGCACAAATGACCTCAAACGAGCTAACATTACATATACTGGCCTTGTGGCATCACAGTTCTGTTCAGCCCTTCTTGGCTGATTTAGTAAAAACAACAAAGATTGGTGAAGAGAAATCGTAGGTTTGATCTTTTATTGTGGGCACTGCATCTCAGGAACGCCCTGCTAAACAATCCGAAATAAGCATTGTGAGCTCAGTCCCAATTCTCATTTATGTGTTCCACCTTCTTAGTGCATGAAAATATGCATGGGATTTTTATAGCATGAGTGGATGGACACTTTGCCATAATGATAGTGCTATTAATTGTCCCACTATTTAGCTACTTTCCATAAAATACTGGAAGAATATTTGAAGCCTGGCAAGGAATTAATTGGGATTTTTTTTCTTTTCTGTATGCATTAAGGTAATTTTTCTCTAATGAAGGAAGTAGAATGTAAAATTCTAAAATGTTCCCTTCAGAGGCTTGCTTTGTGTTTTGAGGGTGTATGACACAAGCAGTTTCTTGGCTTGAAGCCATTTTGTGTAGGGGACTTTATTCTTCCTACATGTCCATTTTAGCTGTTATGCAGATCCTTCTTACAGCACCTCTGGAGGTGACTTAAGATTTTTTTTTCTTCATTTTCTCAATTGCAGATTGCCAGTTGCGAGGTCAGCTCACGGCGCCACAGTGTATAGTGATAAGCTGTGGATCTTTGCAGGATATGATGGCAATGCACGGTATGTGGTGGGATCGCTCTCTCCTTGGGTCCTTTTGTAAAATCCCAGTCCCTCATTTTTCACCTCTGTAGAGACATTTTCATATACCGAGTGATTTAAACACGTGACTGGAGCTCTGCAAAACCCAGCCTTACATCTTTGCCAGTTCATATTCAAATAAGTATGTGTTTAAAACCTAGAAATCTGGTGACTCAGAATGGCTATGTATGTACGATTTGACAGCCTTCTTGGCTGTAAAGATGCTAAATGATCTTTGAAATTTGGCAAATGAGCATTTCTCAAAAGATAACCGCCACAGGCCTTCTGATGTCGCTGAAGATTTATAGAACAAAGCATGGATTTTCTCTGAAGTCATATGACAGAACTAAGAACAACATGTCAGCTTTTTGTCTGAAAATAAGTGATACCCTCGGTGGGGATGCTGCACTGAAATACCAAGATTATTTTGGTTGAAGGGAGATGAGATTTTGGCTGGGGAAGGACTGGAAGTGAGTGGTACTGAGAAGTTAAGGAGAGTCTGGTGCCTTGTCCCGGACGGCAGCTCTTCACGTTTGCTGTTAGTCTGTTCCCCCCTTCTGTTAGGGAAGAATCAATTCTGAACACATAATTTTTCTCCGTCTTGATGAACTTGAGAAGTATTTTATGTTGATGCACAACATTTGCTTTGTGAGAGCATACAGAGATTGTCGCAAACAATGGGCTGCCTCAGCGTGCTGGGCTGCCTCCTCTTCTGAGGAGAATCTGCAGGAAGGTTACCAGCTCTTCAAAGCCTTCGGGAGAACTGCTGCTAATTGGAAAAACAGATGGGATCTTTTCTTTATTTCTGGAGGAGGAATTGGAGAAAGATGCATGACTCTGTGGAATTGCTCAGTTCCAGCTTAGGGAGTTCCCCAGGGACCTTGGGTAGCTGGAAGGAGGGATTGGGTGAGAGGAGCTGTCTAATTTATGTTAAATACGTCTAATCATGTTAAAAAATGTCTTTTTGTGGAACATGAGCCTCCAGGCAGATTTGAACAAAGGAAGCATCTGTAGTTGTCTGTGAGTAACTTGTGCTGGGAAAAGCATAGTCAGATACGTAGTAGCCGGTGATGTGTCAGGTTGCCCACTTCGTCCTGCTTTATGTATTTTAGATAGAATTCAGCCACAAAAATAATTTCTGTGGTCAGTCTCAGGGGTTAGCAGGGATGGGTAGAAGAAGGCAGGGTAATGAGGGGTATTTCTGTAAAAATCCTGAAGATTAAATAGCTCAAATCCTTAAGCTCCAGGCAGAGTTGCTGTGTGTAACTGTTAACTGTAGTATACTTGTAACCAGAAAGATGCTAAAGCAAGCTTAGGTGGTGGTATAAAATTTAGATGTAGGAGAAAAAGATTATAATAGTTTTTTCTGTTAGCTGAAGTAGGAGATTCTTCCTGTGCAGGAGAAGAAATGCTGATAAAATAGGATCTCTGTCTTTTCAACTCTGTGAGCTAAAAATTACCAAAAATAAACTGTTTCAAATCAAGCATTTTTTGTGTTAACATGTAGGTTAAATGATATGTGGACAATTGGCCTGCAGGATAGAGAGCTGACATGCTGGGAAGAGGTAAGGAGCTTTAATTTGAACTGACACATAGAATTTTCTTTTTTGGTTTTCATACACAATTATTTAAAATTTCCTATGCTGTATTATACTGCTCTCTCTTCAGAATTTATTTGTCACACAGCTGAAAAGAAACAGTTCAAATTTGATTTTGTTTGTGTATTTGGAAAACCAAGTGTATATGAAAGTGATTTTTTGCTTGTGAATCTGTGAAGCGGACCTAGACTACCCATGGTGGCTTTGCTATCCCCCCTGTAAAAAGGGACTGCATTTCCCACTTTAACCACTGCCGTGGACTGGGAGCTTTGTTGGCTGGCTATCAGGATCAGAGTCCTGATCCTTGCAATATCAGGGGCTTTAGAAATGTGGCCTCTCATCCTTTTTATCCATGGTAAAATTAGTCTGTGCAGACATGTAAGCACAGCGTTAATTGATTACCTGTAGCCAGATTTATAAGGACTTGGTTGTCTGCGCACATCGCTGCCATGTGGTCTGTCTGTCTGCTGATGTATTTATTGCATGGTCCTGCAGCACACTCAACACGTGTAGCTGTGCACTACAATAATACATTCTAAATTTTGAACTTTGTCATCTTTCAGATTGAACAAAGTGGTGAAATTCCTCCTTCGTGCTGTAATTTTCCTGTGGCTGTTTGCAAAGACAAGATGTTTGTTTTCTCTGGCCAGAGTGGAGCAAAGATTACCAATAATCTCTTTCAGTTTGAATTCAAGGAAAAGATGTAAGTGTAGATAGTTAAGTCGCACAAAATCCACATAGTCCTTGACTACTTCAGTTGAGAAATGCACATACTTAAGGGTATTGAGGAAGAATACTGCATCCTCGTGATGAGGAAGGGTAGATAAGATAAAATATGGACTCTTCTAATAAGACTTTGTCGTTTGCCATGTGCATCAGATTGGTCTTTTTCAGCAGACGAACAGAAAGTTTAGTAGATTCACTTTAAACAGTAAGCATGAATGTTAGTGTATTCAGAACGGGATGCCAAATACTACCTTCCTAAAAGTTGTTATGTGAACACCTGATTAAAACTAGACATAGGTCCTGTGAAATACCAGTTCATAGTGAAATCACTGGGAAATGTGAAATGCATAGTATCTTTTAAAATCTTGAGTATTCCGTTTGAGACGTTTGGTGTGACTTGCTCAAAGTGTCAACCATTGCTCTGAAAATGTGGCCCCTCTGATGGGGGTAAAATGCCAAAAAGTGGGAATACAGACGCACTCGTCTGTTCTGACAACCTGGTCTGTCTGGTTACTGGCTGAAGTGGAACCACATCTGAAACAACAGCTAATGGTCTCCAAACCTTGGCTGAAATCGTGCTGTCATGGGGAATAAGCAATGCCTTATCAAAATGGGATACGGTATCAGAATGGTGCCCTTTACTTAGAAGGGTTAGCTGTCAAAATAATGGTGTTTGATAATAGATCACTGATTCCTTCCCAAGTTGTGGTCTTTGAGCTGCTGGGGCTTACATAAATACATCTGGGTTATGGAACCATGTTGCCTTTATCACATTTTCAATTAGAAAGTTTAGCAACACGGAGCTGACGTAGGTCTCTGAGAAATCTGCAGGATTAGTCATTGTCTGTGCTCATGCAGGTTCAATAACTACCATACTAGAGCTCCTCTTCTTTATTCTTACAATCTGAGAGTTAGAAAACTTACTTTGCAGGAAAGAATTGTAAAAATACACTGTTTTGTTTCTAATGTCTCAGTTGGACACGAATTCCTACCGAGCACTTACTTCGAGGCTCCCCTCCTCCTCCACAGCGAAGGTACGGCCACACAATGGTTGCATTCGACCGGCATCTCTACGTCTTTGGTGGTGCTGCCGATAACACGCTGCCCAACGAGCTTCACTGCTACGATGTGGACTCTCAGACCTGGGAAGTTATCCAGCCCAGCCCAGACAGTGAGGTAAAACGTTCAGCTCTTGTTTCTTCCTTTTATGCTCTGTCTTTTTTTTGACCCATTTTTGCTTTCAGGCTGTGGACATGTTTTTGACAAGGACATTGACTTTTAGTTAATTAGTAATAGCTCCTTCCCACCAATGGTTAAGCGGCTGAAATATTGTGGGCAACAATCTTTAAAAATTAGTCAGTGTTGACACATCTAAAAATTTGCTTAGTACTGTTTAAAGAAATACCATAAAACACTTGTAATTCAAGTTTTGAGTCAGTCGTCATCTGACAATGACTAGGAACGAACTCACTGTGTGGACCAGGGGTTGTGTGGTTGGCTGTGTGATGCTCTTGAAGCAGGATTCAAAACTAGACAAGGTTTTCATTGTTTCACTGTAACAATGCCTGTGTGCGTAAAATCTTATAAATTCTGTAATTATACAGAATAGCA
The DNA here is from genome assembly GCF_964195595.1 of Calonectris borealis. NCBI lineage: Eukaryota > Metazoa > Chordata > Aves > Procellariiformes > Procellariidae > Calonectris > Calonectris borealis. Next base: position 1,633,506 of record NC_134337.1, read on the forward strand.
TTTCCCTTTTAGGTCAAGTGTAAAGTGTTTGCTTATAAAGGTATGACTGTAAAATAATAATAGAGATCATAGGGAGGCTCAGAAACGGCTTTTTTGAACATAGTTGTGTTAATAAGATATATAAATTCAAAAACTTAGGTTCTTTACATGAACTTAAAAAGGCAGTAGACCACCAAGGGCCAAGTAAACACCCCAAATGAGAAAATATTAAAAAAAAAAGATTATAAAGGTATTAATAAGTTTCCTTTGGGCTACTTATTGCAATGCGGTGATTGTGTGATAAAATGTCAATTTTTTTTCATAGCGCTCTCATAGATACCATCTCTGGGATAACCTGGTATTTCAAGTTGAAGCGCTGAGGGTTTGCATGGTTTCAGTACCCATTTCAGTTCACATTTCAGTAAATGTGGTTTCAGCGGCCTCTGATCATTTCATTCCCAGAATGCACAAAAAAGTAGGTTTCTTGAAGCCTGTACCAATATATGTATTTCCTGGATTTAGAATGGTTACATTGACTGTATTTGTTAATTTTAATAGTTTTTACCTTAAGCCATGTTAAAATACTTCAGCTGATTTAATAGTAGGTTTAGAGTGTGTTAGCTGATCTGCGGGGAAGAAATACTTGATGGTTGTGTGCTGTATAGAGAAATGCAGAGATTAAGGTTATACCTTAAAGAGATGAATATTACATGAATTAGGATCAAATGCAGATTTACTAATTTTGCCAGAACTGCTATGACAGAGGTGCTCACATCCTTGACTGTTGCACTGTATTTTAGTTTGTTTGCAAAGACATACAACTCAGCATGTGATGAATAGGAAGATACCATCTACACACTGCACTTGAATTAACAATGCATGTGGGCCTCATTTTGAAAAATTATTTGACCAAAGTATTTCATGGAGCCTATTTTACGCTTTACAAAGCTGATTTATTTTCACATGAAATTAATAAAACTGCATCTCCAACTTTTTAAAGATACTTTCAGGATGTAGATGTAAAGATGGATGTAAAGGTGCTTTCAGGAATGTAGATCCCATTCTGTTCCTACCAACGTTACCATTTGACACTTAAGGCTTCCTCAGTCACTGGTTCTTTGTGATACAATTGCTCATCACTTTCAGGAGCAAAACAGCATTATTACCTGACTTATCCCCTGCTAAATTTCACTTCATATTTCAGAGCTCTTTTCTTGCGCTGTCTGTAATCCCAGGCAGGTGTCTGTCTGTTAGTTGCGTGTGTGTATTTTGAAGTTTCTTCCACAGTTATGGCATCTAGAGACTAATTTCATAGAAATGGGAAGTGAGATTGAAGCACTGTTGAAACACGTGATAGTAAATTTTCTTGGAAGACTGATTAACTGCAAGATCCGAGAGACTTTGGGTGTTTTAAGTAAGTTTTAAATGATTTTGTGTGTTCTGGAGTGATAACTGGATCATTTCTCAGGATTGTTTTCCTGAAGTTTCTATGAGCTTTTGGTAAAGACTTTTAACAGTGGCAGTGAATCTCTAATACCGTACTATTCCCAGACACTCTGAACTTGAAATTTCCTTTCTTATCCATATCTGTGAACAAAATTAATCACATTAAGTTGAAACAAAGTAGAAGACAATGAGTGCAATGCTATCTCAGCACTTGAAGAATTGTGCTTGTGTGTGAAGCAATGGTGACCTCTGTTACCATGCAGCAGAATAATCTACCTTGGCTTTTGATAAGCTGGTTTTTTTTTCTTTTTCTAATGGATGGATTGTATAGCATATGTTCTTCTTGTATTTTTCTGTGTTATATGATCTTAGAAATGCTGCATTGCAGCTTTGCTTAACAGCGCTATAACTAGGTTAACTTTCATACTTATCAACATGTGATGCGTTTCCTTAATTCTTTCTTCTTTTGGACGTTTAGCATTGAGTGGGTAAAGCCTCCAGTCCGAAATAAGAAGGATTGGTGCTGATTTAGCTATTAATTCAGTAGCAATTTTTACACTGCTTTGGAAAAGAGATTTCTTATACTCATGCTGAAGGAGAGTGACTGCTGCCATTCCAGTCTTTCTCATTCTCTGAACCAAGACTAAGCCAGCCCTGAGAAGCTTTTCAGAGTGATCCAGGTAGCGATGTGGACTTTTCAGACCTACGCATGCCAGTAATAGAAATCGGCTGTCAGGTAGAAATGGGATTTTCCCCTGCTACCCTGTTACAGGCAATGTGGAAGGTGACAAGTCACGTGAGAATGAAGAATCTCGAGGCTTTTACCCGGAGAAGGTGGCACAATTTGAGCATTAACAACAGTGGTGCAGGGCAAGTTCCAGAAGGTTGTAGAAGCAGTTATTGAGGCCAAGCAGCAATCGGGTATCAGGTGCTGTAGGTGCACTGAGACAGTCTTGCATTTTCTGCATTTTGGGTAAACAGGTGGAGCAAAAACTGGAAACAAGTCTGGTGATGGACCTGTTCTAGTTCTCTGCCCAGGTCTCTCGAAATTGTTGACAGTGCCTCGCTGTGGCATGGAGGATGGGAAAATGGCTTAATGAATAGAAGAGGGGAAACTGAAGTGGAACAGGTCAGTACTTCAAAAATAAACCAGGAACTTCTATTTTATGCTTTTAGGATATCTCCAAAATGAAAATCAAGACATGCTTTCTGAACTGCACAACTGCAATTCATCTTGATGCTATAATATATGTACATATATATTTTACATAGCACACAGAGCTATTCTCCATCTTCACTGTTAGATGATCTTCACAGCTGGGGGTTCTACTTTTCTAAGGCAGCTGGAGGAATATCACATCTGAGTCCACGCCTGCCTGCGTAACACTGCCAGAGCTTCCTAAGGTGCTGGGTTTCCTTTATACAGGACTATCAGAGGATTTTAAAATAGTTTAAATATATTTTCCTATTTATTGGCCTCAAGTTTTCCTATTGAGCTGAAAATATCCTTGGTTTTCTGAAGAAGGTTGGAACAGCATAAAAAATCAGCAAGCAATAAGAGGGAAAACGCCCCATCTTGCACAGTTGCTTGCCAGCAGACAGACAGACAGACAGACGCGTGCGTGCAGCAGTCGTGGTTTGTGCTACAGCAGAGGAGTGTATCGCAGGGAACGGCGGAGGAGCTCGAGGTCTGGGAGGGGTGCACGTCCATTTGTGGACACAGTCACGCAGAATCAAAAGTGATGTCTGGAAACATCCACTGCCTCGTAGAGGACAAGGTGTCGTAGGAAGAGGAAGAAAATTCTCCTTCCTTAATGCTTAAAGAAGGTCAGTGCGTGGGATAGTTAAAACGTCTGTGGATCGCTCCCCTGTTACCAGGCGAATTACCATCAACTCCCCAGTGACCGCAGGTACTAGCGAGCAATCTGTCTTCCCTGAAGTTACAAGAGAAATCTTTAAAACATGGCCTGTGAAACATTTTAGTCTCACAATTAGGCCTTTCAAAGCCAAAAGCAATAAAAATTTCTGACTTTCAAAGCTCTTAATTTTTCTTTTGGTAAGCAAAAAGGGAGGTTAATGTGTTGGTAACCTTCTCTGGCTTACTTTGAAGAGATCCAGAACTGTGCCTCAGATGGATTGCAGTGACGTGGTTTGTGGGCAGCTAAGAAGGATTAAAAGGACTTACTCATCCTACTGCGGATGAGTCTGCCACGGTCTCCCTGTGCAGAGATCAGTTACACCCGTTGAGGTATCTTCAGGCAAAAGAAACATGTTATTATGTGAACAAACCCCTGAATTCCTGCAATGAGGCCGCTAACAAGATCTGCCTTCAGATGTGGTGAGTGTAGTTGTCAGGGTATCGTGTTCTGCTAGGAGAGTTAAAATCCAGCATTTCACAGTCCAAAGACTGATACTTTTTATGTTTATAAATAATATGTAGTGTTCAGACTTGCATCCTTTTTAGAAAATACTTTAAAAAAGTGTAGGATCTTCATACCAGTGACCTTTCCAAGTTTATGCTCAGTAAGCTGGAGGGAGGCATCTTGAAAATGTTAGTATTTATAAAAACCTAGTTATCAGAGTGACTGTAGTTAAGATTGTTGCACAGCCGAATTTCTGTTTGCCAGGTCTACATCCATATCCTTTCTGAGAGATGTTTTTTACATGCTTTTACAGAATTCTCCCAGAGAAAGCAAAATGCAGGGGTATGTGGATGATAGGCAGAAGGAATATATTTCTGTAGCTCACTTACCGGTAAGAAATTAGAACCATACAGTGTATTAACATGACTCACATTAAATGGGTATAAAGTTGGATAACTGAAAGATCTGAAATATGGTTTTGAATGAGGAGTAGTTACTCTGCTTAGGTCCTTTAGAGACTGGTTCATGTTGTTGCATTGCTATAAGCTTTTGTCAATGACCTTGAAAGAAAACAGAAAATCACAGCTTTCCCCTAATTTTTACTAATTGTCCAGAGTTTTGCCAATTAATAATTAAAAGAACAGTCTGCTTAGAGTGATTTGGTTTTCTTCTTAAGGTGGGCACAAACAATACATATTTCAATGTGTATGTAAAGTAATACATCTAAGAACAGGGTGTGTGGTCTATGTTAAAGTTTCCCTTACAGTATCCCTGGAAACAATGACTTAAAAACTTTAGTCTTTGTGGGTAGCTGAGACAAGCTCCCTGTAATGTAAAATGTGCTGATGATATTCTTGGCTCCAGAAGCTGACATAGGGTAGTATCATTTAGTAACATAAATACATTACTCCTGTGTTTATTAGATAGATCTTCCAGTATAATATCTCACCATCTTGTGTTCACAAATCAAGGAGGTTATTCAGAGGAGAAATCTGAAAATGATTAAAGATTGGGAAACACAGTGACCAGCTGTGAAGCATAGTCTCTTTTAGGGAAGGTTTAGGAAATTAATTCTTCACTGGCCTGCCTGGGGAACAGAGGCTTTTTAATCTATTGGTAAAGGATAAAGCAAGATCCAGTGGCTTAAAGTTGAAACTAGAAATATTCAGACTAAAAAAGAAAAGAAAATAAAAGTTTACAAATTGTAAAGAATAAGGGTGTCGTGGTTTGACCCCAGCTGGCAACTAAGCACCACGCAGCCGCTCGCTCACTCCCCCACAGTGGAATGGGGGAGAGAATCAGAAGAGTAAAAGTGAGAAAACTCATGGGTTGAGATACAGACAGTTTAACAGGTGAAGCAAAAGCCGCACACGCATACAAGCAAAGCAAGGAGTGCATTCACTACTTCCCGTCGACCGGCAGGTGTTCAGCCATCCCCAGGAAAGCAGGGCTCCATCACGCGTAACGGGTACTTGGGAAGACAAACGCCATCACTCCGAACGTCCCCCATTCCTTCTTCTTCCCCCAGCTTTATATACTGAGCATGACGTCATATGGTATGGAATATCCCGTTGGTCAGTTGGAGTCAGCTGTCCCAGCTGTGTCCCCTCCCAGCTTTTTGTGCACCCCCAGCCTCTCGCTGGTGGGGTGGGGTGAGGAGCAGAAAAGGCCTTGACTCTGTGCAAGCCCTGCTCAGCAATAGTGAAAACATCCCTGGGTTATCAACGCATCCAGCACAAATCCAAAACACAGCCCCATACCAGCTACCATAAAGAAAATTAACTCTATCCCAGCCAAAACCAGCACAGAGGGTAATGTTTCATTGGAACATTTTATCAGAGCTTTTTTGGCAGATTATTCACTACTTCTAAACCAGAATTTGGTATTTTCTAAAAAGAATGAGCTTACTCATATTTATGACTTTGCTTTTGTACCTGTTAATTTATCCTGTGTTGTAGGTTTTTTCATCATGGTCTTCAACCTTCTATCCTCTACCACAATCCATGACAATCCCTTTTCTGTATTAACTGCTTCGTATGAGGAAGTGGTACGTACTGAGGTGATCCTCTGCTTTACACCACTGTTGAGCTATAATAGATTAATTTATGTTGGCAATGCAGTTATGAAGATCTCAATAAATACATTGCAGACAAAATATTTTTGACTTGCTAACAGTAGTGCGGTGTTGAAGATTTCATGAGAAGCCTTGAGAAGTCTCTACCACTGGAAGTCTTTAAGAACAGGCCAGATGAACCTCTCTCAGGAATGAAATAGATATTGTTGACGCTGCTTGGGGCAGAGGAATGGAAATAGCTTTTAATGAGGTCCCTTCCAAGTATCTGCGATAGATGTTTAATTCCCTCTCTTCTTGTATGGTACAATCAGAAAAATAACAAGGGAAGAGGAAAGGCTAAATTTCCATCTTAGACGTAAATTAAATTTCCATCGTAGGAGAAGCTAAGCTGGGCTTCCAGACCTGGAGTAGTTAAAGAAAAGGAGGAAGTCTTTGAGTCACAAACGCAGGTAGGTTGGAAAAGACCTCCAGAGGTCTCGAGTCTAACCTCGTGCTCAGAGCAGGTCTGGTTAGGGCAGGTTGCTCAGGGTCTTGTCCAGTCCGTTTCTGTGTATCTCTTTAAGAATAGAGATCCAACAGCCTCTCCTGGCTCCTCTTCCAGTGTTTGTCCTCTCTCATGGTAAAGGATTCCCTTCATACCAAATCAGAACTTCCCGTGCTCTAACTTGTGTCTGTTGCCTCCTGTCTTTCCACCGGGCACTTCTCAGAAGAGTGGCTCTGTCTTCTCTGCTCTCCCCCTGTAGGTAGTTGCAGACAGTAAGGTATCTCCTTTGCCTTTTCTTCTCTCGTGCATCATGTGCTCCAGGGCCTGATCGTCTTGGTACCTTCCACTGGAATTGTTCCAGTAGGTCAATGCCTTTCTTGTACTGGGCAGAGTACTTCAGATGTGGTCTCACAAGTGCTGAATAGAGGAGGAAAAATCCCTTCCTTCATCCACGCTGGCTGATACAGCTGAGGATGCTGTTGGCCTTACTGCGGGATAACAATGCTGACTCCTTTTCAGCTTTGTTGTCCACCAGGACTCCCAGGTTTTTGTCTTAAGAGCTGCTTTCTAGACAGCCAGTCCCCAGCCTGTACCATTGCAAGGAATTACTCAGTCCTGGGGGCAGGACTTCGCCTTTGCCTTGGCTGAACTTCATAAGGTGCCCATCAGCCCATTTTTCCAGCCTAGATAAATCCTTTTGAATAGCAGCCTCCAGCATTTCAACCCCTCCAGACTATTTGGTATCATCCACAGACTTGTATTTTGTAGGAGATCATCAGGTTAGTCAGGAAAAATTTACCCTTGGTAAATCCTTGCTGAGTGTTCCCAGTCACCTCCTTCATGTGGTGGAAGTAGCTTCCAGGAGGATTTGCTCCATAACCTTCTCGGGATGGAGGTGCGGTTGACTGGCCTATGGTTAGCTGGATGCTGCTCCTTACAGGTGAAAGAAGCCTTTGCCCAAGCTGTGTTCCTCGGTTCATATCATGCCGGATTTTTAAAATTTTTTTTAAATTATTTCATAATCCATGAAGCACTTGTTTACTTGTTTCTCTCAGGTACCTACAGCCGCAAGCTAGGACAGACGAGTCCATTGCCATAATCTGGAAGGAATCACTGTCTAAGGAAAGGCGTAATAAAGCCCTTCAGCATTTGCCTCCTTCTTTGTTCATTTGCAGAGCTCTGTGTCTTGAAGTTCACTCTAAAATGAGTCTGTTCCAATTTTGTCTGAAAAGCATATAGATTTTCTGCACCCAGCGTGTGAAAACATTTTAAATCCTTAAACCTCCTTGAACCTAATGAATATCCAAAGCTCTGTCTGCCCATCTGTTTGAGAGTTTTATGCTGCTGCCTGATACGATGGTGTAGTAGCATCTCTTGGGTATAAACAGCTACCAGTAGTGACACCTCATTTGGACCTGTTGGAGCTTACGGTTTTCTTCCAGTTTCAGAGGAAAAACAGATAATTTTTTTTACCTTTTAGTTGATGTTGGTTCACCAGTTTGTTTGTTGATGGCTTTAGGTCTTTTTATTTAATTTTGTCTTAAAGTTTTTAGTAGTACTGGAGGATAGAGAGGCTCATCAACATTCCTAGATTGTGAAAGAGATCTGAGCGCATCTTCACTGGCTTTGGAGTTCAGTGCAATGATCAGCTTCCTTCATACCTGCTCGTTCATATACGAGGGTGAGGAGGGTTAAAATCTACACAATTATAAATTTATTCTGTAAGTGTAAGAAGACTTCTGAGAAGCTGAGAGAATGAGAAAGAAGAGCCTTGAAACAACTGCAGTAGATTTGATTTTAGCTATTTCCTAATATTGCACATAACATTGAAATTCCGATCTAACTGAAACCCTGTTAGAAATGCTTTGAGAAATGAAGAGATAAAAGATAAACACTGAAAACAGCACAGGTAGTCACAGCCTGCAATAATAGTATAGCGAATATATTCTTCGCAGCCAAGAGAATGAATCTCACTACAAGCAAGTTACGTTTTTGTAACTGACCCAGATCTCTTGACAGAGGTGCAGAAGAGTTGCGTCTGGACCACGGCCAGGCCAGGTAAAGCTTGGCCCTGGAGGAGCGCTCGGCGCTCTGGTGGAGCAGCAGCGGCTGCGTCAGCTCTGCGCGCGTCGCCTGTCGTCACGCCGCGGTGTAACCTGTCAGCCGTAGAGAAGGTTTTACTTCATCGTCTTCCAAATGTGTTAGTCAGCTTTGACATAAAGTACAGGTGGTCTCTTTGGGGTGATCCGTCTGCTCTGTTTTTTCATCAGGCCAAAATGTGGGAAGTCTCTCTCAGACTGTGGGAATAGCTGACAGATATTGCCTCTTTGCCATCTTGTTCATGACCTGCATTCTTCCTACTTGCAGTAAACAAGCTTCTCGTGAAGAACCATGGGAGGAAGAGGGCAGACAAGAAGCAATTAATGCTTAAGATTTTAATTGCCGTGTACCTCTGTCATTGCAAAAAACATAAGAAAACTACATGACTAATTTCTTAAATTGTTCAGTCACAGTGATGGGCCCCAAGCAAGACCGGGGTGCTTTTTCTGGACTGATTCTGAACGTTTTGGATACATGGGCACAATCTTTTGGAGCGTCAGCCGCAGGGGGACTCCTGCTCCGTGTCCAGTCTCTCATGCCTCCCATCTATACTTTCACACGCTATTGTTTTTAAATCTTGTAACCAGGTATCCCATCCAGAAGTGGCTGAGAGAGTATCTGCCCCAGAAGAAGTTCCCTCCTTGCTCTCAGAAGAACGTGGTTTAAAAAAATCTCGGGATGTATTTGGTTTAGATTTCGGCATAACAACAGTTAAACAACCACCCACAGCAGACTCAGAGGTAAATAAAGAAACACTGAGAAGTGAAAAAGGCTTCAAAAATGCAAAATAAATTTATTCCAGGAGAGACAAATAAATTCCAGCCTTGTATATACGTTTTCTCCTCCACTCCTTTTTTCTCCTCTTGAAATTTATCTTGAGCCATTTCAGCTTAAACTGTAATCTAAGAACCATTTAAGCCTTGACTCTGCACCTGTGAGTTCTAAATTGCATATAGAAAACTAACATTGACCCCTGAGTGCAAACTATTCACTTGATTTAATTTTACTTTTACATTGATTCATCTTAATTTATTAAGGACTTCAAATGAAGCTGAATATTCCTGGTGAGGTTCAAATTTAAATCAATGAGTTTATATAGGGGTTTGCACAGGTTTAACTTTAAAGTATGTGGAATCAGCCCCAAGAGATGATGCTCAGGGCTGTAATCTCAACTATTTGAATGATTGCTAGGTGCTCTAGCACAGGGAGAAGCAACACTAATGCACAGCTTTGTAAGTCAAATCAGAACCTTGATGAACATCACAGGACAAACTCAATTTGTGCTGTCTAGACAGGATACAGAGTGAGTTTTCAGCACAAGAAATGCAAAAAAAAAAAAGACTTCTGAAATACTTGAATTTTGATGGCTTGAATCATGCCGGCAGTGTGGAAAGGTATACTGAAAGGGAAGCAAAGGTGACTGATGAGATCTGCTTTTGAAAGCAAAGATTCCAGCTTGAAAAGAGCCTCAGATTGCAAATCTCATTAACCTTAAATAGGGAAAACACTTCAACAGATGAAACAGGGCAGTGTATCTCGGAGAGGAGTGCCAGCCCAGATCATCAGAGGTGTCAGGATTGAATCTAAAATTCTTTTTGTCAGACACTGCTAATAAAGTAAGGAGATCACGTTGATTGAGAGATGAGTATAGGATCTGGAGCTGACAGATACATTCAGGCTGGCAGTGCATCTCAGTGTGTGATTTTTAGCATTCTTGTACGCACTGGCAGTGAGAAGGACGATAGCCCTTTGGATTCACACGCGGCCATCTGGAGTTGCGCCAGCAGAAACCCTTACTGAAATTACAGTTATTGCAAATCAAAAGTATAATTTTGCACAGATTATCTCACCTGCCAGACTCAAGTTATGTTTGCACAGTGCTGGTTTTAGGTAGCAGCTGTTACTATACCAGGAGGACTTTACCGGTAGGTATACTGGTATGCCTTTATAGTTAAGCATGCCTAACACAGGCCTGGCTCCATCGTGTAATGGCTCTGTTTATCACTATAATCCTGAGTGCAATTTTTGCCCTGTTATCTGGAATATTTACACTAAAGTACATCAGGGAAGGGTTTCCATCATCTGAAAAAAAGTGAAGGCGTGGGAGGAGGCGTCTGATGCACAACAGGATTGGGAAAGCTCTTTGCTCTCCCCATCTCAGCTACCTCTACACAAACACAGGTGGCTTAGAAAACAGGAGGAATTAGGAGGTCGTGCACAGCTGCAGAGCTGTTGGACGTGGTGAGACAGCTCACACGACCAGAAAGACAGGCTGGGAAGGTGAGGAGAAGGCGTTGTGCTCCATGCGAAGGAGTGCTTGGAGCTTTGCCTGGGGATGGGTGGTGAGGCAGTTGGGAGTTAATGGGTAAGGATCAAAGGATGGACCAACATGGATGACACTGGAAAGATTTTAGCTTCAGGTGAAACAATAAGCAGCAGGAAGAGAGTGCTGACTTTTAGCAATTTAGAACATGGCCAAGTCTAAACAGAGTTTCATGGGACTGCAAAGGACAGTGGTCTTACTACCGGCAGGACTTTGGAACTTGACAAGGTGAAACACTGGGAGAAAAGAGCGCGAGAGGACATCAGAAGAAAACTGTCCAAAGACACCACTGACAGATTCATAGCATGAAGTTATGTTCATTACCTGGCAGCTCTTAAGCAGAAATCTGCACTTCTTCATATCAGATTCAGAGCCCTAGCAGCCAAACTTAGAATGCAGAAAGTACCAGAATAACCTTAAAATTTTAGGCAGCTGAAAGATACCCTGCAGACTGTGCACGTGCTTGTTAGTCTTTCTTTACGATCTCAGAAAATTAGTACAATTTCTTTGAGCCTTTTTGCCAACTGTAAAATGAGGATGACCAACACATTCCTGTGTCACAAGCAGGATGTGGGACAGTTCGTTAGACTGTGCTTGTAAAAGACAGAAATTAGGATAAATGTGTTCCACTGCAAAACAAAGGCTTAGTTTCACATTTGCCCTACTCTGTTCCTCTGAATGCAGGAGTTCCTAACTGTAACCTTGGCTTACAGTGTTGTGAGCAGGGAGTCACTCACAAGCGATAGACTCGTTGTCTAAGGCAGTTCTAATGAACTGCAACTAGTAATAATCCTTTACTTGTGCAGATGGATGGAGTACAAATATGCGGACCATCAGGAGAATTCGTAGGAAAGCCGTAAGAGCAATCAGCCAGTATGACCCCATTGAAAAGTTGAAAGAGCTGGAGATGCCTAGTTTCTGGTGGGTGGGACAAGAGTTAATATGATTAATGCTTAAAAAGCAGCAAGGAAGATTCAGCCCAAGTACTAGGAATAGCTTGAACCGGAAGAAACATGGTGCACCATTTTCTACCTACACAATTATTTGTAGTAGAGTGTTTGTGTGTTGAGAATCAGGGTTTCTGTACTCTCTTTCAGTCTTTTACTGGGGAGTGTGATCCAGTGGCTGCAACCCTGTAGTGCTTGATGCTGGCCTTTCAGGTTTTAGACAGGTTTGCTCTATTATAGACTGTGATTCTTGTCCCACCTTTGCATGAACTGACCTTCCTGGGGTTTTATCAAATCAGATTTGACTGTGTGCACTAGTACAAGGTATTTCATATCTGTTCCATATAAACTGTACCTAGGTTGAGCATGTTCAGCAGCTGGATTTGACATCTTGGGGGATCTCCCAACCAAAAATTCGAGACAGGGCAGGGTTTTGGCATCAGGCATTGATGGGTGAGGAACATGGAGCCCAGCATGTCTCTCTCCACCTCTTTATGCTCCTGAGCGCTATTAACATTTTTTTTTTTCCCCCTGAATATTTTCTTCTTGAGGACTGAGCTCCCTTGGTTTGCACTGGGCCAAATTTTTTCTCTGGCCAAAGCCTTGGTCCTGGGAGGGCAGAGTGTTGTTCTCCTTGAAGGTGGCATCCACATCTCACCGCTTGGCAGGGTTGCTGTCACCGTGTGAGGGTTTGTGCTGGCTTGAATTCTGCTATTCTGATTCAGCAAAACAAATACCCCGAAACCCTCAGCTGCACAATGTTTTGATGAACTGTGTATGGCCTTCCTTTTTCTGGGCTGTCCTTTCATATTTTAAATTTCTTTACGTGTATTTAAAAAGTAGGGTTGTTTAAGTTAAGTTGTTTAAGTTAAGTTTAAGTAGGGTTGTTTAAGCTTAAGTTACTAGTAAGTGGCAAAGCTCTGGTTCCTTGACCATGCCAGTACCAACCATTAAAAATCAAAAATCATCATTATAACGTTCCTTACAGATCATTTGAGTTAAATATGATGTGACTAGCAAGTATGGTGTTACTTGGTTAAATATTCAGATGATCCATGTTTCCTTTCTGGCACCAATTATGAAAATGCTGTAAGTTTTTTTGGTTGCAAGAAACATAGTTGTTAAATACAATGGCTGCTTTTTAAAAGCAACTACTAGAGAATATTGAGAATTATTTCAATTAAAAACAAAGCTAAAGTATTATTTATTTAAAAAATTAAAAAGGCTGAAAAAATGACCCGAATAAGTATAAACCAGGTGGCCTGCATTTGGTCTCTGACAGAATAGGTTTTTTGTTTGTTTTTGGTTGGAGAGTCAGTTGTAAGAAAGATATTATAATACAGCTAATATCAGCCCATCTAATAGTGTGGAAATAGGTCTTGGCAAGCAAACTTCATATTTTGGGATGAGGGTGGAGGTCCAGTTGATAAAGGTCACTGATGTATTTTTAAACTACTATAATATGTTTGATTTTTTCAGTCAGTACATCTTATTTAATTAATGAGATTACTACTAAGAACGAATAGAGGCCATATAAAATAGATTATACTTGACAGTAAGCTCATCCTCTTTTGGAAGGGTATCAAATAGGGGCCCAGCTGGAGTGTACTAATAGATCAATATTATTCCATAATCTTCCCATCACAGCATTTATTAGACCAAGTTTACAGTTTCTTTGATAAAGTATCCATGAAGTATGCCAGAGACAGAAGGTATCTTGTTTTTCCAGAGGAATCTGGATTGCTTGTTAAACTGGCATAGATGAACATGCATTTTAAGGTGACCAAACCTATGGTTTATACATCTGAGAAAAAAAAAAAACAAAACAGGTCCTAGTTACTGCATGGGGGATTATATCTTTAAAAGCTGTAGTTTGAAGAAAAGAAAAAGTCATGGAAAGTCTGGTGAGTAACAAGCTAAATGAGACCATTGTGTGATGCTGTGGTAAAAGGGATAATTCGGTGGTAACGAAAAACGCCAGTCAGCATGGTTTCCTGGAAAATATGTCTCTCCAGATAAACATAATCTTCTTTCGTGTCTGAGTTTACTTGAGTGGTGTCTATAAATACATATGAGAAGAGAAGATTTCTTATGCCAGAGGGCTTTTTATTTTGTAGGCAAAGATTTAATGAGATTTGCTGCCTGGAAGACGAAACAAGCCTGATCAAACTAGAAAAAAAAAATGAAGTTACTATCACCACTTGAAGACTTTATGTGAGATATCTCAGTGAGATGTGCTAATTTGATCAGATACCTTTTGTGTAACCTCAGACGAAACGGGTGAAAATTATGTGGTCTGTCCCGTGAGGAGGGTCACTGCGGCTTTGACTTGCAGTGACTCCTTCCTGCGTCAGAATTTGTCTGATTTTGCAATCCCGAGGTGAAGCGTGTGTTGCATGGGATGGTGCGATCCCTCAGCCCTATAAATAGCTGGGGCTTCGTGCAGCATGGGGTGGCTTTATTTTCTGTGGACCTGGCATGATGGAGAAAGGAGACTTGACTCCGGGGTGCCAGCTCTATGAACGTCTCCAACTTCGGGCTTCTGTTGCAGAGTCTGGCATTGCTGGAGGGGCTCGTTAGCCAGATGGTTCAGCCCCAGCAAGCTGTGGGGAAGGCATGCGTTTACAAGCCTGGAGTTCAATACCCTGCTGGGATAGATGATCATTTACCTTTCAAGTTCCCGACAATATTCAGAATAAGCTCTGAGTTTGTATAGTGATCACATTGGGAGAATCTGTTTATTTCCAGAAGTGCATTTTATTTTTCTATGTAAAACTTAGCTTTTGAGTCTGAGTTTGGTACATGATATATTTTGTAACTGTGATGATGTGTAGAGGCCTGTGTATGTACCATTCTGATTAGAAAGTGCAATGAATAGGTGTTTTTAAATGTGACTGGAAAGTATGTTCTAGATACACTAGGAAACAATCCTAAAATATAGTAAATGTCACTCTTAGGATGCAAGTGTTTGTGTTGCTTCAGACTACATTGATTTTCCCTTCTTGCTGTGGATCTGTTGCAGGCCCATTTTCTTGGGAGAAAAAAAAAAGATGCTTTTATTTATTCCCTCACCTATTTTGTCGCTTTCTTTCCCTAGTTACCCAGTGGGAGACTCTTCCACGCTGCAGCTGTTATCTCAGACGCTATGTACATCTTCGGTGGCACAGTGGACAACAACATTAGAAGTGGAGAAATGTACAGGTTCCAGGTAATTCACCGGTAAACATACTCAAACCAACTCTGCCTGAATCCTTCTGGCTGTCTCCGGACGTGGCGGAGTTTCTGGTTTGGTTCGCTGTGAGCTTGATGGCTTTCGTTTCGCATTCTTCCTGCAGGAAGCCTTTGCCTTTCAGATTCAGCTGCCAAAGATTAATGTATATCTTTAAAATCTTTTGAGATATGTTATCTGGACATTTTGGTAAGGTCAAGCTCTCCAGCGCCTTCTGAAGTCCTAGCAGAGATCATGACAACTTACTTTGACAAATAATTGAAAAGTGTATCAAACGGGATTTGCCAGCATGTTTAACTGAAAATTGGCTGTTCCTCTTCATGTACTGTCAGGTTCAGGGTTCCCGAGTCAGAGCATTTCGTACTGAAGTTTTATCAGCACTCCCATCCCCCCAGTAACTGTGGGAATTTTAAACTTTAAATTTCAAGATACTCATACCAGGTCAACCCCCCCCTACACTCAAGTTTATTTTATTGCGTGGGACCCTCAGTCAACTCCTGAGAGCAGGTGAGACTCCGAGCCACCAAATCCTGAAATCTGGAAGTAGTGATGAGAGGCATTTCTTGCATGTTAATTTGTGTTATCTTCATTACCCTCACCACAGAGGAAGCCCTTGCATGTGTTTGGCCTGGTTGTTATTTTCTGCTTTATATACTACATTGAGGTCAGGTTAATAAGAAAATCCAGCGATAGTATATGTGACTACAGTGCTTTTGGATATAGCCATTTGAAATGAATTCTGTCTTCTGTGGGTTTTTATTTTTTTTTAGTTTTCTTGTTACCCTAAATGCACTCTACACGAAGATTATGGAAGGCTATGGGAAAACAGGCAGTTCAGTGACTTGGAGTTTGTTTTGGGAGAGGTGAGTAGAATTTATTGAAAAGGTGCCAAAGGGGGTGTTACTGCGTGTGTAGCATGTTTGCTGGGAGAAAGCAAATTGTACGAAGAGTGTGCCAGAAATCCTGGGAATGAAGTTTTAAGAGCAGTGTCACTGGTGAAAATGAGGTCTGTCTGCTTTACTAAGTTCCACTAATCCAGACAAATTTATAAAGCTGCAAAGGAGAGAAACTTTTAAACTGAGAAGATCTGTGGATCACTGAGACATAACCCAAATTTACCGCAGCACATTATATATAGTTGCAATATGAAAATGATACTAAACGACCAACTGTCTCTTGGAAAAAGCAGGTCAGTGGTTTGCAGATCCATGTATCATTTCAAGAGCAATTTTTAATTACTGAAATAAAACAGAATGAGAAAAAACACCACAGGGGAATGATTCTCTAGTAATGAAAAAAATTATAAAATTCTAAACAGAACATGTTTTCTGAACAAAAACATGAGAAATTTGAACTTTCCTGCATTCCTTTTACAAAAAAAAAAAGTTAGAAAAGACTTTGCAAAGATCACATAACAGATCCTCAACAACAGATGAAGTAGATTATGAAGAACAAACGTAACTGTGGTTTTGGAAAGAGAAAATTAAATCGAAAATCAGATGCAACAATAAGAAGCAATATCTGTGACTGAACCTACACAACAGCTTCCACTCAGTGAACATAACAAAGACTCTTTCCAAATGGTGTTTGCCATTAGCCTTTTGGGAAAATAGGTGTTGAATTTCATGTGGATGTGCAGAGCAGATGCAAGGTTGCCTTTGATTCTAACTTAAACTAAATGTATAGTGACCTGGAGTTCAGCCCAGGTTTCTATGGCTTCTGCCATCTGCCATCACCATGTGATTTGGGAATAAAAGTTTAATATGTGTTATTCTTTTGCCTTTGACAGAAGGAAGAACGAGTCCGAGGGCACACTGCAATTGTTACAGCTCGCTGCAAGTGGCTGAAAAAGAAAATCATACAGGCAAGGGAGAGGTTGAAACAGGTGAGTATTTTAGGAAAGTAATCTTGTGGCAAGGTAATGCTTATTCTACCCAATTTTGGAAATACGATTGTTAGGAAAAAGGTAGTATCTGCTGAGACAGATGTAGGACCAGAGCAGTATCTGATGCTAAGGTGCTTTTGGGCAAGTAAAATAAAGAGGATAATTAGTATTAACATAGGCTACGGGATGTATATCAGGCCAGGCGAGGAGCGTAACATGGAAGAGCCAAAGTTAATCCAGTTATCTGGATTTGGCGGAATGGTTCTTGGGAGCTCTCGTAGCTGTCTAAGTTCTAATCTTGTGGAATACCCCTGGGGAGGTATGTGTACCCCTCCCTCTGGGAAGGGCAAAAGCTGTATGTCATCGGGGATGGCCTGCAAGATAAGACAGATTAGAGTGAAGGCAGTGGTAAGGTTTTGAGGCTGACTCTGTTCCCTTTACCTTAGTATTTCCCGATTTTTTTCCAGAGTTGAAGGTCTGGTGCCTATGGTTCATTGTCTATTGATTTTAACTACTTACAGCTTTTCAGCAGCAAAGATTTGTTGCTCTTGAGGAAGTGGTAGCACACAACCTGCAGTAAGACGTATGGATGCCTCATTGCCCCTTAGTTAATTGCTTTGCCAGCCCACAGCCCTCCATCTTCACTGGAAAAGGCTGTAGGGAAAGGCTGTCAAAGTGAAACTTGGAAGTAACAGAGTGGCTTAAAATACTTCTGTGCAGCACTTTGAGCTCTGACTTTGCAAGACAGGGGTCTGCGGAACCTGCTCCTGCATCTTCCTGCTGTTCCTGCTGAGGGCAGAAATGTGAGCTCAGTGGAATTCATTCCTCCCTTTTTCTGAGGTCCTGCTTTTGAGCTTCATCCAGGAGCTCATATTTGTTCTGATCCATGTTTGTTACAGGATATGGAACAGTAAGTCTAAGACATATGAATTCCTTATTATCTTGAAAATAATCTTAAAGATAATGAGATCTTGGGTCTTGAAGATTGTCCTGTTTTGATGGTAATGTGTGTGAGCTGACACAGCCTCGTTGCCGTGTTTGAGTGTTTTTTCTGTCGCAGAAATCAAAACAAGATATTGAAGATGAGGGACATGCGACGTGTCAGAAGGATGGGATTGGTGGGAATGTCAAGTTGTGCCGCCTGCAGCCGCTGCTGGAAGTGCCTATCCGAGAGGCTGAGGCGCAACCCTTCGAGGTGCTCATGCAGTTTCTGTATACGGATAAAATAAAATACCCTCGCAAAGGTAGGACAGTAGGATAAAAAAAATACTAGCAACCGGGGAGCAAACATTTATTTTGATACAGAGCAGGATCGAGCATTTGCAGATGATCAGTCCTGCTCTAAGTGCTTAATTACTTACCTGAGATTAAAAAAAATAACAGATTTCTATCAAAGCATACTAACAGTGCTTTGTTTTTTCCTAATTCTTTTCAAACATCAAGGAAAAGCAGGTTCTTGATCTTTCCAAAAGGTGTAAAAAAACCCAACCAAACAAACAAAAATTTCATGGTATTTTGAACATTACGGCAGCCTGCCTGGAAGGACCATGTATCCTGGGTTGGCTTATTTCCTTTTTCTGGTATTGTTTTGATCTGTTGCAAACTGAGCCCACACAGAAAGACAGAGCAAGCCAGTATTTATCATCTCTTCAAAATGCCAATCCAAAGTAATGCCTCAAGAAAGGAAAAATCCATTCGATGCATTCATTGAAGATCCCTGAGTTAAAAACAGTTGGAGGCTGAGAGGTAACAGCCAGAGCTCTCTCAGCTCCCACTCAGCAGATCTAACTCGTGGCCTGGTTCGAGCGATGAGGTCTGTTGGGCTGTGGGTCAGACTGGATACCAAGGGGGAACTCCAGCTGGTGGGGCTGGGGAAGCTGCAGCCATGTGGCACGGTCATTTAGAGTGAGGTATGTCTATCTTAATGCTGGAAGCTTTGCTTCAGCTTCAGTCCAGGATCTTTCCTTTCTATAAAAGGTAATTCTTAGAAAACTAATAATTTGTATGCAGTTGTCTCAAGGCTTTCCCTGCGAGGTGGCATGTCTGAGAGCAAGCCTAATTAATGGAGACGAGGGAACCTTCTCATTGGTGTCTGCCAGCATTGCCAGATCCTGCTCTCAGCAGGTTCACTGATCCTCTCAGCACGCTCATTGCAGGACAGGATCAGACCAAAGAAGGACTTATCACACTGAACCTCTTCCCTTTGTTACAGGCTTCCCAGGCAGCCTGCCACCCTTCTCCCCAGCCCATCAGACGTTCTCCCTGTCTGCTGGGATCCTCCAATGGCCCTGTCCTGACCACTTGTATTCCTGGTTGCTCCTCTCAGTTCAGAGGGCAGCACCTTGGGGATCCATCTAGAGGTTGAGCTAGTAGAACTGGGCATGCTTATCAAATGGGATTTTCCCAGTTAGACACAGGGAAGGCACGTGACATGCAAGAAGGCTTTTCTGTATCAAAAGGTACTTACAGCAGATGGCCGGAGATCTCCTGTGAGGAAAGCAAAGGCTGTGGAGGATTATTCCTTGAGTTGGTGTCCCAGTAGCCCCATTGCAGTGGCCTTCGAGGGTCCCCACTGCCCCTCTCTTACTTCAGCCCTGAAGTAAGAACCAAACAAACACCATTGAAAGCTTTCTACCTACCTATTAAAATGAGTCAGGCTGTGAATGCACAGACTAGCCTGCCCTTTGTGGGGCTAGCTGCTTATGCTACAGTAAAATGTACAGGAATCAAAATTAACTTAAAACCCCATAGCAGTTAACTTGCTTGTGCAGCAGAGCGCTGCGAGACCAGCCTCAGATCTGTACACAGACAAGAACAGAGTGCCTTCATGAAAATCAGGGACCTGATTGCTAATGCTGCATAAAAACCAGGAACTTCAGCAGAGCTGTTAGCAGCTGAGCACTTTGGAAAATCAGGCTGCTAGCTTCGGAGCTTGTCAGTGTTTTTAGAGACTTCACTTTCTTTTGAGGGTTTTAAAAAATTGTGATCCAGATTGTCACAAAATCTTTGTCCAAAAAATCTTTTGGGGTGGCTCTTTCACGCCTCAATTTTGAAACTCCTTTTTTAGTATCAATTCAGATTTTGTCTAACCAGCAATGGAATTTTTTTCTCCATAAAAGTACTCCAGTCGCTGCCCATTCTACCATTCTGAACGCTGAAGTTGATGTAAAAAGAAATACTTTGAGGAAAGTTTCTCTTTTTGTTCTGTGAGCTCTCCAGCATTTTTATCTCTTGTAATTTCAGGTCATGTGCAGGATGTGTTACTTATTATGGATGTATACAAACTAGCCTTAAACTTCAAGCTCTCTCGACTGGAACAGCTCTGCCTTCAATATATTGAAGCATCCGTAGACCTGCAGAATGTGCTCATTGTGTGTGAAAATGCTAACAAGCTTCAGCTGGATCAGCTAAAGGTAATCACATTTTGCATACAAAGTAACTGATAAGAAATTTTAAAAAATGAAGTCGATGTAATTAGTGCTTTGCAAAAGCTATCAGCTTTTGCAAATTCAGTTCTTTCGTATAATTATAGTTGCTTGAGTTATGTTTGAGTGGATTGTCCTGCAGTTGCTCATGAATATTATGTAGGTTTCTTTCAATAAGTGTTTGATATTTTTGCGTATCTGCGCTGTAGGATGCAAAGGGCAGAGTGACTTCGGCTCTTCCTCAGTTCACTCTCACTGCAGCAAGATGGAACCAGTGCATTTTCTGGTCCCACTGTTTTATACAGAGACTGCAAACTTTCGCCTGGTCTGATGAAAAACTAAATTCTGTTCTCATGCCTTTGATCTGAAAAACACTCTCGTGAAAAACAAAATGTGTCTGCGATTCTTCGTCTCTATGTAGTGGGACAAGGGCTTTTAGGCATTTGCTGAAAGTCATGACAGAGTCGATATCCCCAGGCTTCAGACCATGATTTGCTGTGGTGGTCTGGTTCCCACCAACAGTGGCCAGAGCCGATTCTGCTTAAAGCTGCAGAGAAGTTCCTCCACCCAAGTCCAAGAGTCTGAGATCATGCAATACCTATTTGAGCAGCCTGTGCACATCAGCTGGCAATATAGCTGGCGGTTGCAAGCAGAGTGGGGCTAGACAAACCAGTATGCACCAGCACTTCCTCAGGCAGTCTTTATGCACTGGATTTGGGCAAAGGAAAGGCATCCAGGAGGACAGCAGCAGAGTCAGCAGCAAGTACGTAAATGCTGGCACAGTCTTTGGTGCATAGGACCGTGATGCCATTAGCTGCCCAGAATCTCAGCATTGGTGGATCTAGTACCGATAATTTCAGATCAGCCAGCTACCTCCACCTGCCTTCGCTACCAGCAGGGTGACCGGGGCGCTTCCACACAACTCCGTTTGGTTAGGATCACCTTGAGTTGGCACCCTGTCTTCTCAAGTGCGCGTTAGTCTCAGCGGGTAGGTGCCATCTGCAGAAGACTGCTTTTTCTGGCATCCTAGTCATTGTTTAAAACACTTTACAGGTGGGTCCTGGACAGATCCCTGTGGATCCCAGGTGAAATAACTTGGCAGAAAATGGACAGTAGTAATTATTCTTTGGGTGAATTTTTTACTCACCTTATGCTATCGATTATATTTCTTGCGTATGAAAGTGTTCTGAGGGAAAGCCTTGGCAAGCACTGGCAAATGAAGTGCCATTTTTTGTCCCTTTAACTGTTTAGCATTAGGTCTGGTTAATTTGTGACCTTTCCACCACATTGATTTTTCTAGCAAGTTAGTCGTACAAGAACCTACAAGAGCTCTTTCAGACTGTGCAACCTTTACAGAAAAGGTTAAGGCAAAATCCACACAAGGAAATCCTGCAAACTATTTGTACCCTTAATGTATAGTGTTAAGAGTTAAGATCTCTTCAGCCTTCTAATTAACTTTTGTATCTAATTGTATAAAGAATTATTATGAGATAGCAGCCAATCTTAGTTAGCTCCTTGAGGTTTTCGGCGTCTCCTGAGATTGCTATTTTAGAAATCTTCAGAGCAGCTAGATGGGAGACAATTAATCTTTTCCTTGTTATTATTTCTTAGTCAGGTTTTTCTAGATGCTTAGAATTGTCCTGAATTTCCTGTTCGAGTAGGAGCCTAAACGGTCATTTAGTAAGGAGATCATTGTTTGATAGTTCCAGCAGCAGGATCCGTGTGGAAGGTCGTAAGAAAAGATGGCTGTTTATACGTGTAACATGGTAACATTTATGTGATGCTGTAGGATGACTTCGTACAGTGAACCATAATTTTTTTATTAATATTGGGTTTTTTTTAAGGAACATTGCCTGAACTTTGTGGTGAAAGAATCACATTTTAATCAGGTAATAATGATGAAGGAGTTTGAGCATCTTTCTTCATCCCTCATAGTGGAGATTGTACGGAGAAAACAGCAACCTCCTGTTCGAACGCATTCTGATCAGCCGCTTGACATTGGTAACTTCATGCTTTATAAAGTTATTAGTTGTGCTGGTTTTGCATTGCTAATGGTTTGTTTACTCTAGGAAACAATGTAGGAAGTAGACCACTGCAGACCACCGAGTCTCCAGTAGGCATAACTGTGCTTAGGCTGTTTCCCAGACTAAGACAGGGCATGCCGGTTCTTTTTCCAGTGAGCTTCAGTCAGAACATTATCCCCATCAAAATTCATGAAAGGTCATATTAAATACAGTTGTGTTCTTCTTGCAATAAAATACCCTGATTCTGTTCAGGGAGAGAAGAGGCAGAAGGAAGGGTATAAAGAACGGTTCAAAGAAAAGGCAGTGGACGTTCAGTTTAAGAGGACTAGAAGGTAACAAAGCGGAGTGGGGGGGTTGGCCTGCTCACAGGTTTTCGCCAAAGAAGGAGCGAGAGTAAGGAAGAAGATCTTGTGAGTAAGCCAGTGCTGATAAGGTAGACCTTATTGTGAGAGAGGGGGAGAGGAAAAAAAAAGCATGGAAAAATTAACCAAGAAAAAGAAAAGTTAATGGAAGAAAGGAAGAGAAGATAGGGAGGAGAAGACTTTGAGAAGATAAGTAACCTGTACTAATGGTCATGTCTTTAGTTTCTGTGATTGTGCTGGAAGGAGAAGATTTGATTTACAGTTCTGTTACAGAATTCATCAAGGACTGATTTGGGACTAGCCTTATTCAAGACTTTATCATCCCAACACACACAAAAAAAAGGAATGTAATAATGAAATTTGCTGAGGCCACAAAATTCAAAGGCATTGCCAGTATTGATTTGGAGTACTGCACAAAAAGAATTTGGGACTGGAGAAAAAGATGGGGAAGCCAGTCCTGGAAGGTCAAGTAGAAAGCCTTGGGCTGGCATTTGTCCCAGGGAGGAGAGAGATGCCCCATCTGGGAAGATGGCATAGCCAGCTTCTGTGTCCACAACTGGAACGGTGCGAGAGACCCAAACATCAAAAAATTGAAAGATGAACTTTGAAAGTATGAGTGAATTTGGATCAGACTTGAATGTGCTCTATTTCTCAGTTACTGTGTATTTTCAAAGGTTAATTAAAATGGTGGATAAAAGAAGCCTTTATTGAGGATTTGAGAAAGCTTTTCTGTTAAGAGACAAAATTTTATATTCCTGGTGGTTGGAAAGAATGAGAAGAAAAGGGTGGGGAAAAATCAGATTTCTTTATCTATAGAGAACACCTTTCAGTGTGGCCACTGCTAGGTTTTTTCTGGGATGGGCAGTAGGTAATGGATTGAGGTGGGGAAGGATGAAGCTCATTTTGCTCCAAGATTATGAGGAAGGGCCTGCCTCAAACTCACCCCAAGGAAAGAGGGGCTGGAGCTGTGGCTTGGCCATGTATTAATTTGATAGTACCTGATCACCTGGAACTATCGTGTCTTTTATGTTAACTTTCAGGAACATCTTTAATTCAGGACATGAAGGCTTACCTAGAAGGAGCTGGGACTGAATTCTGTGATATCATCCTTCTCTTAGACGGCCACCCACGGCCAGCCCATAAAGCAATCCTAGCAGCCCGCTCCAGGTGAGTCGCTGTTTACTGAAACTGTAATAAATATTGTACGTGTAAAATTCAGTGCTGTGCAGTCTGTGGGTCAGCTTGCTTTTTTTAGAAGATAGGGAGGAACTTCGTGTCCGCATGAAGTATAAGATGCAGCTTCGCTCAATGAGTGTAATAAGCCTTTAAGCAACAGTGCTTAAATTTTTTTTTTATTTGAAACCCAGCAGGGAAAGATAGGAGGAAATTAATACTGTAGAGATTCTTTAGAGGATGTGTAAGAAGCTGCACTGCAAGATAAAGAATCTGTAAAATCACAGGAAGGGAAAAAGGGTGTAAAGCATAAGGCGGTTTCAGTGAAGTGGAAGGCAACAGATGTCCACTGAGGTCAGAATGAGTCTTCTGGTGGTGAACATCCATTTTGAATCATGTGAAACTTGAATCTCTTTCTCACTTGCTGATATTTAAGAACTGGGTATGACTAAGCACAACAAAAAGTGGTGCATAACAGAGACTAGATTGTTCCCATACTTTGTTGCAGAGGCAAGTTCACCCTTCTGAAGATGGGGACTATTCTCCCTCCTCAGTACGTGGGTGAAGTGGGTTTGTCCCTCGCGTGTATGTTCTGTGTACCTGCACCTTTATGTTCACATAAAATTTCAATTTCAAATACCGTCACAATTTTTTTCCAGTTCCAGTAATAATATTCAGTATTAGTTACCGTGGTATCTTACCAGAAGCATTTCACAGCTCTTAAAACAACCCTGCGTGATTGGCAGCCTGTAGATACCAAGGAGATTCATAATGCTTTAAGCTCTCTACTGGGTCTTATGCAAATTAGACAAAAATCAAAGCACCATGTGTCCTAATTTTCAAGAAACAGACAAATTTCAGGTAGTGCTGATGGCAATTAGGGGGATTATATTTGGAGTTCTCTCACAGGCAGACATACATGAAACAACAATTTAGCAGTGTTTTTGCCCAGGTTGTCACCTGAATTTGCTTCTTTGGAAGCTGTAGTGCTTAATAGCAGCCTTTGAACAATACTGGGTTAAACCATCTGTCTGCAGAATGTGTTACATCAGTTTTATTTCTTTTTCCAGTTACTTTGAAGCCATGTTCCGTTCCTTCATGCCAGAAGATGGGCAAGTGAATATTTCCATAGGCGAAATGGTTCCCAGCAAGCAAGCATTCGAATCTATGCTTAGATACATTTATTATGGAGAAGTAAACATGCCTCCTGAAGACTCCCTGTATCCTTAAATCTAAAATAATTGAAGTATCTGTCTAAAGTGCATGTACAGCAGCTCACCTTCCTTTTGCTCTAGATTGCCAGGCACAGCCTGGGAGGATTATTTGTCAGGGTTGCGTTAACAGGCACCGCATTTTAACTTCTGTCATTGATCTGTATTTACAATCAGCGCTGTTACCTTTGCTTTACGTTTTTTTCCTTAAAGAGATTAACAGTTACCTCTTTGCTGCACCTTACTATTACGGCTTCTCCAACAACAGATTGCAAGCCTATTGTAAGCAGAATCTAGAAATGAATGTCACAGTGGAGAACGTACTCCAGGTGATTGTTCCCAAGCAGCTTTAATTAGTCACTTGACTGACATACAGGAAAGCCAAAGGACCTAGTCAAGTGGGTACCCCCAGTGCCAGGTTCACTGCGTCGCTTCCAAACTGACATCCGCTGAGACTGCACAAACCCTTCTAATGACAGTGGCCCTGCGTGGTTAACACCTATGCAGGGGCGCAGCCTTCAGCGGCTTTGTTCCCTTATCTGCTTTTTGTGTCACTCCTGCTCCTGTGCTGAAGTGTTCAGCAGATATTGCTCAGCTGGCCGACAGGATGTTCCCCTGGAGCTCCTCGACCCCCGTTGTAGGCCAGTGTTTCTGAAGGGCTTTTTAAGATGTACCATGTGCTCAGCACTCAACTCCAAACCCTTTTTCAGTAGACATTTGTACCGGGGCAAACAGTGAGGTGCAGGTGACGTTAGTCTTGTTGTATCAGTAATGCTGACAGGATCTGGCAATGAAGTTTATGCTAACAAAAAATATTCTGTGATAAGAAAAACTACCATCTACTAGGTAGGCAGCCTGAACCCACTGCAACACGAGCAGAATCAATTCCAGCGTTAACTGCTTTTGGCTCTTGCCTGTGCCAGTCTCACTGGGGCACTTCAGAGAACCTGGCTCTTACACAGATCTGCAGTTTCCTACTGATTATCTCCTGAGGACTCCACACATTTTAAATCCAAGGCTTATTTTTGAATAGTTCAGAAAAGATTCAGGTTTGTAATGAAAAATGGAGATGTTTCCCTAGCTCAGAGGAATTACCTCTTCTGAGTCAGAACAGTGTTTGTGCCTTGTACGTCTGAGCCATGCAGAAGGAAAATGACGTTGTTGCTTTTGTTCTAGATTTTAGAGGCAGCCGACAAGACCCAGGCCTTGGACATGAAGAGGCACTGCCTGCACATCATCGTTCACCAGTTCACCAAGGTTGGTTGCATCTTTTCTGGGGCTTTTGAGAGCTGCTGTCCTCTGTCGCTGCGTTGGTTAAAGACACATTAATATAGGAATCCATTTCATTCTTCCTCATGTGAGACAGCTGAGAGCTGGCTGCATATCACTGACACTAACAAGTCTGCTAGGCATACTTTTCACCTAAAAATAAACGGAAGACTAGAACAGCCTGGTCTGGAAATGTGAAGACCTTCCAAACAGAAGTTACACAGAATTGCATCCATTTCCAGCTGTTAATTTTGTGCCGTGCCATCGTTGGATTCACATGTGTATAGCAAGATAAGTTTGTTATGTATTGAGTGCACAAATCTCTCTTTCACTAGCGGTTACGAGTGTGCTGTTCATATCTCTCTTGAAGCATTCGCTGTCACAGATGTTATATTGTCATGTGCTCAAAAGGCACATTGCCATGTCCTGGCTGGGCTTTCTGTAGTTCCCATGTTTTGATACGTGGGATGATGCATTAGCGATAGGAAGGGTCAGGAGCCTGATGTGCTGATATTCCTGTCCTTACTCAAGAGAAGAAGGGTATTGTCATTTAGTTGTTCCTATGAGACACGATCCCTCCGTGAGAGTTTCCCAGCATGTCACCAGTTCGTTGCACAACTATTAGCATTGTTGAAATTGATAGATAAATCATAGGAATTGGGATTTCTGGATGCTACACACTTATTGTTAATAATTCCCTAGTTAGTATTCAAGTAGCTCTCTATCTTCTGTATATTTAATCTCACAATCCTCCCGCCGCTGCCTGTGGGGGAGGAAAGCACCGCTCAGTCCAGTTTGTATCTAGAGGTGAGACAGAGGGAGGTATTCAGGCTTTTTATTAAATGCCTAAGTTGCCCAAGTGTAATGCATTTTACATTCAGAAATAACTGAAAATGCATAAAAAGCTTTGAGAGTGAGCCAGCATCCCAGAATCGCACTCTCAGTGGAGAGTCCCCAGCATGAGGTTACAGCCCCTGCCTTCATCTTAATGTATTGAATCCTGCAGAGTGGCCCAACTTCAGCGGGGGATGGAGAATGGTCCCACCGTGGGTTACAGGATAGCCTGGTGGTTGGGACATCTCCGGGGATGTGGGGTCAATGCGTTGCAGTCCCTGAGAGCTGAAATCTCAAGGTCTTGACTTCCCAGTGGAGGCCACAGGAAGACAAACAGGTTGGCACGGTTCTCACCAGCACGTACTGGGGGGAAATGAACATTGCGACATTTCAGAAAAAGAGATTTGAACTGAAGGGCGTTACTCAATTGTACTCCGCTAACCAGAATATGTGGAAATGTTTTATATTTAGACTGTTGACTGTTAGAACAGTTTTCATCAAAATGTGGCTGGAAGACTGTCAAGCAGATGTGCACGAAGAAATCTTAATTATGCAATGTTTTTCTTTGGCCTGAGAGGCTTCAGTGTGTGATTTTTGGCCTGGTGCTGGGTGACTCTGTGTGGCTGGGCAGGAACGCTTGCCGTTCGGCTCCCTGGCAAGCCACAGGCTCTGAAGGGTGGTTTGTTCTAGCTGCGCAAGCCCGGTGGGTCATCAAGGCTTAGGCAGACCGGGCGTATGGCCGTTGGGATCTCCTGTTCTTCCAGCTTGATTAACGCTGTTCTCGATTTGGGCTGTTAAGGAGTTTTCCCCACAGTGAGAACACTAATTGAAGAGCTGTTCCCAGAGGTTTGCTAGTTTGGGCAACGTGTTTTTAGGCTCTTGTGTGTCAGTATTGTGCAAAAGCCCTAATAAAACTGCTGTTCTGAAGCATTTGTACTGACACCCTGATCTGTTCCTCCGCAGTGCGTGCCTCGGTGCAGGGGCAGGATTCCCGCCAGTCTTAAGGGGGTCTTTTTCCCTCCCAGTCCTCGCGGACCCTTATTTTGGGGATATTACTTCAAGCGCATGTCCTGAGCTCTTTCTGAAAGTATATTCAGCCGATTCCTTCCTGGGTTTCAAAACATGCTTGGGACATCTTTATTCTTTATCACAGTCGAGCTTCTTAGAGTGAGGTGATATCTTTTATTAAATCAGTTAATAGCGGTTGGGTAAGCGGACAGGCTTTAGGCAGAGTCTGCCTGCAGGGCTGGGCACGTATGTTAATAACTCCAGAAAGAGGGATTACTGGCTCATTACTATGAGGTTGTGGAGCAGGAAGGAACGTATAGAGCTCCTTTTTGATAACAGCTGAGCTTCTGAACAGCCTAAGAGCATAAAGTTTGTCGTAGATTCTCATTTATCTGACACGGCAAAGGTTTTTGTTGGCTAGTGCTCCAGTGACCTGCTTTGACTGCGGGAGGCGTGCCAGCAAAACCAGCATGGACGCTAAGCACAGCCTCTTCTTAGGAGCACGCAGGAGCGAGGAGATCGGGTCCGAAGTCTCGTTCCCAGTAGAAACACACAGACTTCAAAGTTCAGGGCTGTGCTGGTGCCCAACTTCGCTTTTAGGAGAGTGCTTAGTTGGCATCCATTAGCAGTAGAGTTGTCAATATAAACAGTAATTACACTCCTTTCTCAGAGAGGCGGTGCTGAGGCCAGCATTTCTGCTGTTCTGCCTTCCCATCCCCTCCATGCAGCAGTCTGAAACTGGGTTGTAAGTGCAGGAGGTCGTGACTGGAGCCCCGTGGGCCGTCCTCTGCAGCCCAGCTCCACGGCTGCGCCCAGCCTTTGACTTGCCTGATCCGCCTGTTTCACGTGGGGTGGCAGGGGTAAAACGGTGATACACCAGCTATGATTTGGGGAGGGTTTTAATTTCCTTCTGTTTTTTCTGTTCTGTTTTTCTTTTCTTTGAAGGTCTCCAAGTTGCCAAATCTCCGCTCCCTAAGTCAGCTACTCCTTCTTGACATCATAGAATCGTTAGCTAACCACATATCAGACAAACAGTGCGCAGAGCTGGGCTCAGACATATGACGTGCTTTGGTAATCGAACTTTTAATTTGTTCCTCAAAAAAACTAGCACTTTATGGCTGACTCTCTTTTTTACCATTCCATACTGAGCTGCTCAGAGTGTCTACACACCATAGCAGGAGGCCAAGAGGAGCACGGACAGCTGAATTGCTCTCCCGTGGATTTGTACCTTTGTGGAGAAGGGTTTGGTCTCTGTTACGCAAATGTAAAATTGAAAACCATTACAGGAATGAATTTACTCCATGTGGTTTTGGGAGGAACTAAGTTCAGAATCAAGCCCATTATTACTTTTATACTGTAAAATAAAGCAGTCATGAGTAAGAGAGTCATTAATACTTTGAAACACAATATTTAAAGAATACTATTTAAAGAACTTTTGCTGACACAGCCAGGGGCTGTAAGGGAGTCAGATACAACAAAACTAGAAACAGAGGGCATGGTGTTCGCAGTGAGGCTGACCGCTGGACCAGAACGTAGTGACTTTTCAGAGACTCCATGGTGTGGATTAAAAGATAAGCCCTTTCGCAACTGCCTGGATGGGTGGGCTGCAGGAAGTCCAGACCTGTGCGCTGCAGCAGGTCAGACTAGAAGATTACAGCGGTGCTTTCTGACCATCAAATCCATAATCCTGTCTCGCTAAGCCTAAATCAATTTATTAATAAAGAGTTAACATCTTCGCCTTTAATGATTGACTTGGCTTTCATTATGGAAAAAATTAAGCAAAAAGAGCTCTGAGCTTGATGAAGGTCACTTTGTCAAAAATAAGTGTGCTACATCTTCTTACTAATTTTATGCTGAAGTGTCTGTGTTAGTCGTTGCCTTTGCAGGAAGGTGAATGAAGGCAGAGCGCCCTTCCCAGCCAGTTCAGGAGCAGCTGCTGTTCCCTCCCGGTTGCAGCTCCCCAGCTCCCCGCCGTGCTGGATGCTTCCCACGCTGCAGAGGGGAGAGGGGCTTTACCTCTCCCCGGCTGCTGAATGATGCCGCTTGGTTGGGGAGCGTAGGAGATCAGCTGGTGTCGGTGGAACGTCTGCAGACAGAACTGCTCCCCAGCCCGAGAGCCACCAAGGCAACGCAGAGGAGGGAGTGACACAGAGACTGGGAATCAAAATCTTGTCCTGCCTTAAGCTGCACCAGTTCGCAGAGGTGAAGCAGAAGGCAGCACTGACCTGGTGCTGCTCTCTGCTTGGCTTTTTGGATGGCAAGAGTTGGCTTGAGCTGGAGTGGTGGAAGATCCCTCCTGAGGTGGGAAGCGCAGCTGCCCAGCCCCTGTGTTTCTACCCTTGCAGCCATAATTTTTAATTCAGGCCAGTAAAGTGTTCCCAGTGCAGTACGAGATGCGAGCTCCTGTTCGGCGTCCTGCAGCATGACATGCACGTGCGTGCTTCTGTATGCTGAGGGCATTGCAGTCTCTGTGAACGGAGAATTTAATCCAAGGGAAATGCTTTCGGGATCGCTTGGTCTGTCTCCCAGCTGAGGGCTTGCTCAGGTGAGTCAGACCAGAGGTGGCAGGGGCATCTGAGAGCTGAGGGCTCATTTTCAACCAGAGGGGTTATTTCCAGATGCCTCATAGGTAATTAAGTCTCTTGTCAGAGGTTATGGTGTTAATTGTACTGACAATTTGGGAAACCAGAAGATCAGCAAATGGAGAAAGGTTGTGTGCTACAACTTGTCAGAATACTACGAGTTATTTTCAGCGATGCTGAATCCACTAGAGGACACCCATTTCCCAAACATGCGCAGCCTGGTTCCCTCAGTGGGGAAGAATGGGCTGATTTCAACCGTGCCATAACCAGCCCCTTTGGCTCCATTTTCTCAAACTATTTGGGTTTTGGAGCTTATTCCTGAGCCCGTCAGCGAGGCAACGCGCAGCCTCTGCACCCTCTGAGCTGGGGCACAGCGGGTGTCTGTGCTGTGGAGGTGGTTTTGGCTTAGTCGCAGCCCTGGTGACCATAGTGCTCGGTCAGGGTTGCATTACATCGGTGGGCTTGATTGTCTGAAAAGTTGCGGTCAATGGTGCTGTTACGTCGTCGTGGTGATTTGCCTCTGGGCTGCTGTGCGCAGGGTGCCAGGACCTGCCCCACGGGCGAGGCTGACCCCCTTCAGCCTGAGCTGCCCCCCCCAGCCCCTGGGAGCGCAGCGGGGGCTGCGGCGGGTGCCCCCGCGCTTCGGCCCTGCGGGGCTGGGTCGGGTCTCGGGAGAAGGAGGCAGGGAAGTGCCAGGGCTGCGGAGGGGGGACGGGCCAACCTTCCCGTAGGAACAGGCGGATGCATGGCCCAAAAGGGACGGCCCCACAGGGCACCCCGGGTTTCCTAGGGGATGTCGGGGCGGGAGGTCCGGCAGGCGCAGCAGGGCCAGCACACACAGTGGGGTTTATTTGTGCTTTCTAAGGCAAGGGGGTGTTCTCGTTACCACCACCCCAGAGCGTCCTTTTGAGCCAGCGGCCTCAGGGGCCTTTACGGCCAGCAGGTTCCCGGGGTTACTGGTGTTAGTGCAGCCTTGGGGCAGTTTTGTATCGGAATTTTGGGGAGCGTGCTCATATTCCTGCATTTGATAAGGAATAAGTAACAGCGTGGCTGTAAGGCTTTGTGTTAGTCCTACAGTCTCCACCATATGCAGGCCATGCTGGCTCTTTAAAGCCCTCAAGTCCTGCTTTACTGGCACCATTGACCACACTGGGATTTATCCCAGCAATCTGCAAAGAGCAGGTCCCCGCTAAGCACATGGCACCACCTCTGTGCCCGTTCGGGCTCGTGGCGTTTGCTGTCAGCGCGTGGCTGCTCACCGGAGCAGGGACTCGTTTTCCAGATTGAACAGGCCTGGCTAAAAGCCTGTCAGGCTGCGCAGGGGCAGAGACCCCCATCCATGACGCTGCTGTTCAGAAATCTGCTGTGGTCGCTCCCCGTGGGTTAGGTCCAGGTTTACGAGATGCCCCCAACGGCTGCTCCCAGCAGGCACGGGCGCCTTCACCTCCTCCCGCCTGCACGGAGCTGGGGCAGGCAGGGGAGCCCACGCGGTGCCGCCGGTTTGCGGGCAGCTCTCCCGTGGGGCTGCCGGCCCCTCTGCAGAGCGCTGTCCCCCCTGGGAGAGGGGCCGCTGGTAGAAGAGCAGGAATGCACCCTATCCCCGACTCCAAAGGGAGCCCCTCTGTGAAGAGGGAGGAGGAGAAATCCCCAACTCATCCTCTGCCTTCTGCAGCACCCAGGGGCGCTGAGGGTCCCAGTTTTGCCCCTCCGCGCCCACCACAGACCCCCCAGGGTTAGCTCCCTGCGGTGCCGACAGCAGCAGCCCCCAGGCAGAGGACCAGCTCCCCCCGTCCCTGCTGCCGTGTGGGACCTTGGCAGGAGCCCAGCAAGGACCAGACCCCGGTGCAGATCAGGACCTCCTTCAGCTGCTCCAGGCCTGTCCCTCCTGTGCCAAGACCAGGAGAAGCCACCAGCCTCCTGGAGTGACCTGCACCTCCCGGCCCAGGGCTGGCAGGGTCCCCTCCTGGGGCACCAGTCTGGATCCTGGGCAGGAGGAGCAGGGAGTCACGCTAAGGCTGCCCATGGGTCGCTGGGAACAGGAAAAGCACAAACAGACAAAAATTACAGATTTTAATACGGAAACGTGCAGTGAGGGAGAGCGCGCTGAGGTCCTGCCAGAGGGAAAGCCCACAGAGGGAGCAGAGCCCAGGCTGCCCTAGTCCTCTGCTACCTCCAAGCCCAGGATCTTCTTGACGTAGTTCTGGACGTTGACGTGGAGCTGGGGGGCCGTGGCCGAGAAGGTCTCCACGGCCAGGGCCCGGGCTGACTCCGACCCCCCCCACATGGCGCGGTAGAGGGGCAGGGTGTACTTCTGCTTTCCCTGCAGAGACAGAGCGGGGGTTACCCCCCAACCTCCTCCCTGGCTCCAGGGGGATGAAGCCCCCAGAGCCCCACATCCCCCCAGGGCACACCACCTCCAGCATCGCCCTGCTCTTAGCCAGGGAGAGAACACAGAGGAATAGGACAGGGTGGAAATGCTGCCACGGGCAGCCCTTGGCACTGTGGCACCTGGAGAGTGGAGGAGACCTGGACCTTGGAGAAGGAGCAGGCCTGTGAGAAGCTCAAGTTCAACAAGGCCAAGTGCAAGGTCCTATCAGTACAGGCTGGGGAATGAAGGGATGGAGGCCCTGCCAAGAAGGACTTGGGGGTACTGGTGGATGAAAAGCTGGACATGAGCCGGCAATGTGCGCTCGCAGCCCCGAAGGCCAACCGTGTCCTGGGCTGCATCACCAGCAGCGTGGCCAGCAGGGCGAGGGAGGGGATTCTGCCCCTCTGCTCCGCTCTGGTGAGACCCCCCTGCAGTGCTGCGTCCAACTCTGGAGCCCTCAGCACAGGACAGACATGGACCTGTTGGAGCGGGTCCAGAGGAGGCCACGAAAATGATCAGGGGGCTGGAACACCTCTCCTGTGAGGAAAGGCTGAGAGAGTTGGGGTTGTTCAGCCTGGAGAAGAGAAGGCTCTGGGGAGACCTTACTGTGGCCTTTCCAGATATAAAGGGGACTTGTAGGAAGGACGAAGAGAGCCTTTCTACCAAGGCCTGTAGTGACAGGGCAAGGGACAATGGTTTTACACTGAAAGAGGGTAGGGTTAGATCGGGCATGTTGTACGATGAGGGTAGTGAGATGCTGAACAGGTTGCCCAGAGAGGTGGTGGATGCCCCATCCCTGGAGATGTTCAAGGCCAGGTTGGATGGGGCTTTGAGCAACCTAATCCAGTTGTAGATGTCCCTGCTCGTTGCAGGGGGGGTAGGACTAGATGATCTTTGAAGGTCCCTTCCAACCCAAACCCCCATTCTGTGGGTCTATCAAGAGCAAGAGCCAACCCCTGACCCTGGCGCAGAGGTCCCGTGCCCATCTCTCCCCTGATGGCACGCTGCCAGGTGCGGTCACCGCTGCCCCGGCACAAACCTGGCTGTGGAGGAAGTCCTTGACCTTGCTGTACTCGGCCTCGAGGTTGTTCTTGAGGACAATCTGGCACCAGCGGAGTCGCAGCTCAGCGTTCTGGGCCTTGGAGATCTTCGGGTACATCTTGCTCAGCCTCTCCACGTTGCCTGCGAGAGGGGGATCATCACTGCCCCCATGGGGGCTGTGCCTCCAGCTCCCAGCCCCTGCTCCGAGGGGACCTCATGAGGCCATCCCAGCTGTGCTGCAAATCCTCTGGGATCCTCCCAGCCACAGGCCAGCCCTAGACCCCCCCAAGCCTCCCAGCACCCCCAGCTCTGGGAGCATCCCAGGCACTCGCTGGCTCCGGGCAGGAGGGTGCCTGTGTTGGGCTCCTGGGGCCAGGCAGCCCTGCAGAGCCACGTGCCCCATGGCTTGGGATGCCAGCACAAAGGGTCGGGGGTTCCCTCAGCAAGGAGAGGTGAACACAGAGAGGCAACAGCCCAGCTGAGCCAGCCTGGGGACAGCAGGGCACCTCCCTGCCACTGCACGTGTCCCCAGAGGTCTAGGGACACGCTTCCTCTGGCTCTCCGCTTCCCACCGCGCCGATGGAGGCTTCCCAGACACCAGGAACTGCGCTGCTGGACCGCCGTGGGGATGGGCTGATGGCCATGCATCCACGCGTCCCGCTGACGTGTGTCTCATCCCCAGCCAACTGGCTGGACTGGGGCACGTCACCCCGTGTCTCCCCTGGGCACCGAGCCCCGGGAGGTGACCTGACCCTCACCTTCTGGCAGGGGGGATTTCTGCAGGACCTGATCCAGGAAGTAGACCAGCTGGTACGTCCTCCAGGCCGTGATGTCCACGGCTTCGATCGCCTCCATGTTCAAGCCATCGGCTGCCCAGAGCTCTGCCAGCTCGTCTGCCGGCTTCATCAGCTGCTCCCCCGGCGAGAGGTCGGGCAGGTAGGGCGGCCAGCCCGGTGTGTTCAGCCAGCGGTCGAACTCAAAGCCTGCGGCGAGGAAGGGAGAGCTGGGACGGGTTTTCTGAACCCTGGGTCAGGCGCAGCTGCCCAGACATCCCGCTGCCTGCTCCGTGGGCGTCCCCAGCACCAAACCTGCACAGGGATGGCGACGAGCAGAGACTAATGGGGTGAGGCCACTAAGCCACCCTGGGCTCGATGTGTGCTTGTGCAGTAACAGCCCCACCGCCGCCAGAGAGCTGAGCCGGCTCCAGCACGGAAAGCTCCTGCCCAGCCTGGCTCCCTGCAGCGAGGCTGAGCTGAGCCTGGGGCACCAGTGAGTTGGATCCCAGTGCTCGCCAGCGGCTCCACCAGCAAACGCTCACATCCTGGTGCTAGAGACTCACCGGGCTCAGCTGTCCGTGGGGAAACCCCATGAAACAGCACCTGAGCGCAGAGCATGGACTGGATTTGCATGGAAAAAAATCAGGCTGAACAGGCATGTGCCTAAGCACAAGTCAGCGCCTGACCCCGGGCCGGCCAGCGCCGCGCTGCCTCCGCCGGAGCCGAGGCCAGTGGCAGCGTCCCCAGTAAAACGCACAAACCAACGGGGTCTGCAGGGGACACGGGACGGCTCCGACGCCCAGGAGGTGCTGGTTTGCAAAGCGGCGCCCCAGTCCCCTGGCCAGGAAGGCACCGTGCTGACCTGGGATGGAGTCCACGCCTTTCTCCTTCAGCTCCGGGAAGTACTCCAGGAAGAAACCAAGGGCGTCGTCCGCCGTGATGCTCTGGAACTTGAACCGGTTCACGTAGGCCTGCGGGGACGGCCGGGGTGTGATGCCGCATGTGCTCAGCCCTGGCTTTGCTGCCCGGCCCTCCCTGTGCTCCATCTCGGGGGGGTTAGCATTGCCAAGCCCACGCCGGCCCCTGTTCCCCCCGCAGGGGCTGCCCAGCCCCCTGCACCCCCCGGGACACCTCTGAGCATTGCCACCCCCTGCTGCCAGAGCAGGGCCAAGCTCTGCCCTCATCTCATTCCCCCCGTGAACATCTCTATTTCCCATCTCCTCTTCCTCTCCCCAGCCACCCTGTTCAGCCCGTCCTTCCCAGGGTCCCGCTGTGCTCTGGCCTCCCGCTGCGGGGTTTTGGATGACTCGGCACCTCCACCTGGTACCTCCTCGTACCGACCTGGAGGAAGGCATCGAACTTGCTCTGGTCCCCCACGAGATGGGCCAAGTAGCTCACGAAGCAGTACCCCTTCTCGTAGGGCGTTTCATTGTACGTGTCGTCCGGATTGACACCTAGAAAAAGGGAAAACCCTCAGAAATCATCTGCCCATCTGCAAAAAACGGCCCTCACGTGCGCCAAGATTTCTGCTTTCTGTGCAGGGTGCAAGCCTGGCACATCCCTCCCGGAGCCATCGCCTCACTCGGGTCCCACCACCAGCGCCGGTTTTATTGCATGAAACACCCCAGCAGCAGGGCTTCTCCCCGCCGCACACCTCGCGTGCCCCCGCTCCCCCCCGCCGGCTGCGTGAGGACGGGGACGCCCCACAGACCTGGCTCGATGACCACCCGCAGCTTGTTGAGCGGATGGTCCTCCCCCGTGTTGTCCATGTGCTGGCGCAGGAGGGCCCTTCCCGTCGCAGCCTCCAGGCAGGTGTACGCCAAACCTGGGCAGAGACAAGCAGGAGGCGTTCGGAGACCCCGACCCGATCCCCGTGCGCTTCAAGCGCAACGGGTGCTGCTACGGGGGAGGGAAACAGCGTTGGCTTATGAGCTGGGAGAGGAGGAAACGGATAAACAAGGCATTGGGATGGCAGAGTTGCAGAGAGGCACGGCAACCCAGCCCTCGGTTAGCAAGAGCTTTTTAGAGCCATTTAAATTTTTCCAGATGCAGCAAATGGTGCCGGGAGTGCCTGAGCTGCTGGATGTGACCGCGTGAGCAGAGGGGAGCTCAGGGCGGCTGGTATCAGCTCCCCGAGGGAGCTGCGGGAGCAAGAGGAAGGTGAGGCTGGGCAAAATGGCAGCACCCACGTCCCTGGCACGGGGCTGCGGACGCTCCGTCCAGCTCTCAGAGCGAAGGTGGTTCTGTCGCTAACATGAAACCCCCGGGGCGTTGCATGTTCACCTCTTCCGAGATGCAGCGCAGGCTCTGGCCCCGCACGCAGCGCTCAGAGGGGTGCGCTGAGCCACGGTGCGCGGAACCTGGAGCCGCGTGGGCCCTGCCTGCGCCAGCACGGCCGCACGCGGGGACTCGGCACCCCACGGCCGGGCAAGGCCACGCACCGTAGACCTCAGTGGAAATGCGCCTCTGGGCGTACATGGTGAAGCCCTCGTTCAGCCAAAACTCGCCCCACGTGGCGTTGGTGACCAGGTTGCCAAACCAGCTGTGGGAGATCTCATGGATGATGACGTCCACCAGGGAGCGGTCCCCGGCCAGCAGGCAGGGAGTCACAAAGGTGAGGCAGGGATTCTCCATCCCGCCGAAGGGGAAAGAGGGCGGCATGAACAGGATGTCGTACCTGCCGGGGAGGAGCAGACGGCTTGGGTCAGACCCACCTTCTCCTGCAGACGCAGCTGGGGATGGAGGGATGCTCCCTCCCCGGCCCTGGGGAACAAGGTCCTTCAGGAGCAGGAGGCCATACCTGCCCCAAACATAAGGTCCAAAGAGCTTCTCTCCAACCGCCAGGAACTCCTCAATCACCCCATCGTACTCCTTCTTTGCAGCCTCGATCAGGCATGGCTCAGCCCAGACACGGCTCCTGGCCAAGTGTGTAGAAGAGGAAGTTTTAACCATCAGCGGACTTTTACCCTATTGCTTCATCAGACAAAAACTGCACGTGTTTATTCCACAGCAAAATAAAAGCCTGCTGATAGAGGAAGCTAATGAGACTGATAGTGCAAACTGCTGTCTTTTCTTTCCTTGTCTGAATGTCAAAGGGCTTTTATATGGCTACTGTGACAGCCGGGAACCGAACAAACCACTGGCCTGGGGAAGAAACGAGGGACCCTCTGTGAACGGGGACCCGCTGCTCTCATTCATGTGCATGGGGGTGAAACGAGCAGAGCAGGGGCACCCTCGAAGGCGAGGGGACCCGGCACCCAGGCTCCTCCTCACTCTGGAGAGCAAGAAGCACCCTCCCCTGGCAGAGCCCGTGGTCTGGTGACGCAGCACCATGTGCACAGCAGACGGGGGACCGACCGGGTCATGCTCACAGTCGGTGTCTCCGTGCCTGCCTGCTCTCCAGAGCCCAGCGGCGCAGGGAGAGGCAGCAGGCAGCAGCCATGGGACAGCACGGCATGGGAGCTTCACCGTGCGGCTCCCACAGCCAGGGCTGAACGCTGGGGTCTCCTCCAGTGCCGCTTACCTTGGGCCAACATCAGCAGACACAATGTCCCCGACAGCCAGAGCGATCAGGTATGATGGGATTGGTTGGGACATCTTGAAGACGAAGGTGTTATCCTTCTGCTTCTCCCAGCTCGTGGCACTCATCACGGCCGTGAAACCCTCAGGGACCTCGACACATAGATGGAAACATCTATTAGATCCTTAACGTACAGCGTGGGACGTCGGCTAACCCAGCAGGGATGCCACGATGTCTGATGGCAAACACATCCCAGCACGCTGAAGGTGGCCGGGGCTGTGGGCATTGCAGGTTTTGGGGCGCAGAGCCGAGCAGTAACGACCCGAGCTCCAACTCGGGATCACAGCTGCATCCCTGCGACAGCATCACTCGGCACGTGGGCTCAAACATCGGCTGGGTGCAACACCAGGACACCCGGAGCTGCCCTGTGAGGTGCCAGCGAGATAAAGAAATGCTGGGGCTGCAGGTGCTGAAAGGGCAAAGGATGCAGATCCTTCAGATGCTGGCTCTCCTCCCATTTCTTACACAACAACTCGTTTTTCCCGTTCTCAAGCCAAAGTAGAACCCGTGGCCGATCCAGCGGCCTGGGCTGAGCCCTGGGAGACTGATCCCGTCTCTTTTCTTCCAAACGCGGGGCGAGCCCCCGCAGTGCCACGGGGAACACAGCGTTCTTGGTACAAAGCATCACGCCTGGGCTCTACGACAGCCGAGCCCCGTCGGGGGGGATGCTGCTGAAGCTTTAAGGGTGGAAATTAAAGCAAGAGGCAAAATAAAGAAATTCTGACATCACCAGCTGATACCACCACATGCCATCAGCCTTGGCTTGGTGTCACACCAGTAAGTGGCTTCCCTCGTCTGCAGCAGGCTGGCACGCCAGGGCGGCCCAGTGCCGGTGCCACCGCGTGACCGCCCGCACGCAAGGAGGGAATTTGGATCATTCAGTCCTGTTTTTGTACTAAACCTGGGGACCAGCAGCTGCTCCTTCCGTCCTGGAAGCTCGGCAGCCCCAGCACCGCCACCAGGACCCGGTGCCGCCCGGCGTCACCCCCCCTCCTCCAGAGTGTCCCCCCAAACTCAGCTCGTCCTGGTCGCCCTCCCGCTGAGGGCCAAGAGCAGGCATCCCGCTGTCCTCGGACTGCTACCGGGCACAAATAGGGTTTTCTGTGATAATTAGAGGAATTACTTAGACAAATGCAGCAGCACGAGGAGAGCAGAGAGGTTTAAACACCGGGCTGACCCCAACAGTTAGCTGATATTTTGGCATCAAGCACCGAGTATTTCGGCCACCTCCCACTGGGAGAGAAGAGCTTTCGGCAGGACGGCCGGCATGTGCACGCGCTCGCCAGGGATTGCACAAAGCGGCGCCCAGCACGCGCGGCTGGGGAGAAGCAAAAGGGCTGCTGGGGTCTGCTTGTACTCATCTAAAGATGAATGTAAGAGAAAAACAGTATAAATGACTTATTTCTCAGTGTATTCTCTGCTGGGGGCCTGCAGTGAAGGCTTTGAGGCGAGTGCGACAAGCATCGCCTCCAACGTGCTGGCGCTGCACAGAGGCCCGGGCGGTGCTGCTGATGCGATGCCCCGGCGCGTCCTGCAAGGGAGCCGGCAGCTT
This sequence comes from Calonectris borealis, assembly GCF_964195595.1. Taxonomy (NCBI): domain Eukaryota; kingdom Metazoa; phylum Chordata; class Aves; order Procellariiformes; family Procellariidae; genus Calonectris; species Calonectris borealis. Next base: position 1,673,541 of record NC_134337.1, read on the forward strand.
CCCCGTGAGCAACCTTGCAAACCGGCGGAGGGTCTTGCTCCCGCTAGGCGGGACGGGGACGGGGACGGCTGGGTCTGTGCGCCCGGGGGCACCGCTTACCTTCACGGTGGCCGAGTACGTGCATTTGACTGACGGGGTGTCGAAGCCGGGGAAGAAGGACCTGTTGAGGACGGCCTGGCCTTGGGTGTACATGTAGGGCTTCTGCTTCCCCGCCGTCTGCTCGGGAGCGAGCCAGCACACCTGGGGGGAGGGAGGGAGGGGAGAGACCCCCGGGTGAGGGGCGCCCCCGGCTCCTCGCCCGTGGGGGCTCTCCGCTGATGGAGCCGCGGCTTCTCCCCGGGGGAGGCTCGGCCCGCTCCGTGACCGGTGTCCCCTCCGCTGCCCCCGTCCCCCCGCTCACCCCGGGCCCCTCGCCCGCCTCGTAGTCGATCTCCAGGGTGAGGAGCTGCCCGGCGCGCACGGGCTGGGGCAGGGCGATGTGCAGGGCGCTGCCGTAGCTGGCGAAGGGGCGGCTCTCGACGGGCAGCGGCTGCCCGGGCGCCCCGGGGGTGCCGGCGGCGCCGGGGGGCGGCAGCAGCGCGGCGCGGCGCACGGCCAGGCTGGGGTGCGCGTCCAGCCGCAGCGGCCCCGCGCCCTCGCGCGCGCAGCGGAGCTCGAGCCGCGCCGTCCCGCGCAGCCGCCCCGCGCCCGCCGCCGCGAAGGCCACGCGCAGCGAGAGGTGCAGGTGCCGCAGCGACCACGCGCCCGCGCTGCTGGCCGAGGCCGCGTCCCGGCCCGCCGCCGCCATCGCCGCTGCCGGGGGGCGGGGCCGCGGCGGAAGGGGCGGGGCGAGACGGGCAGGGGCGGGGCGGGGCCGCCCGGGGGCGGGGCGGGGCCGGGAGGCAGAGCGGGGCGAGGGGCAGGGCCGGGGCAGCGGCGGGGGGCGGGGAGGGGGCTCAGGGGGGATCTGTGGGGGGGACCCATGGGGGACCCGGGGGGGGATCCGGGGGGGGATCCATGGATCAAGGGGATCCACGGGAGGGCATCCATGGGTCGGGGGGTCCGTGGGGGATCCGAGGGGGGTTTCGTGGGAGGGTCCATGTCGGGATCCGTGGGGAGGGGATCCAGGGGGGGTCGGGGAGGGATATAGGGAGGGATCCACGGGGGATCCGGGGGGGGATCCATGGGTCGGGGGGTCCATGGGGGATGCGGGGGGTCCTTGGGAGGGTCCATGTCGGGATCCGTGGGGAGGGGATCCAGGGGGGGTCGGGGAGGGATATAGGGAGGGATCCACGGGGGGATGCGGGGGGGGATCCGTGGGTCGGGGGGTCCATGGGGGATCCGGGGAGGACCCGTGGGGGGGTCCATGGGGGATCCCTGTCTCAGGCTTCGCCGCCGGCTCCAGCCGCCGCGTCCCGGCAGCCGAGCGGCACCGGGGGCCGGGCGGGGCCGCCCCGGAGGGACCGAGCGGGGCAGGGGCGGCCCCGCACCCGCCTCTCTGTGCCGGGGCCGGGGCCGGGGCCGGGGCCAGGGCCGGGGCGGGCACCCCCGGGCGGCCGGAGCGGCGGGGCCGGGCACGGGCCTGCGCGACTCCTCCCCCGGCCCGGCCCGGCCCGGCGCGGGGTCCCTCGGCCGCTCTGCCACTCTGCGACCGGCGGCGGCACCGGGCGCTGCCCGCGGCGGGACGGGGCGCAGCGAGCGGTGAGTGCCCCGCGGGGGCACCGGGGAGCGAGGCGATGGGGCACATCCCGACGGGGACCGGGGAGACACGGCGGACACCCCGACGGGGACCGGGGGTGATGGGGGACATCCTGCGGGGACCGGGAAGGCACTGGGGACACGCCGGCAAGGACGGGCAGTGATAGGGGACACCCTGAGAGGGATCGGCGGTGACATGGGGGACACCCCGGTGGCGCCGGGGTGATGGGGACATCCTGCGGGGACCGGCGGTGACAGAGGGGGCATCCTGGTGGGGATCGGTGGTGATGGGGGACACCTCGTCGCGGGGCCGGGGAGGCACGGGGGGCACCCTGCTGGGGACGGCAGATCATGGGGGGCACCCCGGTGGGGACTGAGGTGATGGAGTCATGCTGCGGGGACCAGCGGTGACACGGGGGACATCCTGGCAGGGACTAGGGGTGACAGGCAGCGGCTGTGGGGGCTGGCGCTGCCTGACACTGGGGGCAGCCCCCCCATGTCTGCTCCCCTGTGCCCCTCAATGTCCCCACCTCTCCGTGGGGACCCTGTTTGAGCCGCAGCATAGGCGGCCCCGGGAGCAGTGTGGCTGGGCTGGCAAATTCCCATGTCCCAGTGCCGACCAGTGCCCCCCAGACACAGCAGAGGGGGGCTGCGGGAAGCCGCCGGGGTGCTGGAGGCAGGTGCCAGTGCTGCCTGCTCCTGCCTTGCCTCCGCAAACCAGCCCCGGGGTGGACAGCAGTGCCAACAAAGGGCGTCAGGGGGAAACTGAGGCACAGGGGCTGCCAAAATGGGTGATGGTTCTCCAGAGAGCTGGCCTGGGGTGGGAAGACGCGTGTCGTACTGCCCCACATCTCCTCTCTGCAGGCAGAGCAGGTCGGTGCCGGCAGCTCGTGGTGTCTGCCCTCATTTCGGGCACGGGAAGGGGCCGTGGGCACCCATGGGTGGTCCCTGGATGGGTGCCCAGGGCTGTGCAGCTCCAGATGCTCCATGTCCCCATGCTGGCATGAGGACAGCAGGGAGAGCAGTGGGGACTTTGGCTTTTTTTAAAATGCAGTTTTCACTGGTAGCAAAGGGGCCAGCGGCCTGATGGCTTCTCCCTGCTGGGTGCTTGGCCACTCTGGGGATGCTCCACCGCTCCAGGGATGCTCGGCCACCCCGGCCACCCTGACTGGTGGCCCAGAGTGGCCGAGCATCCCTGGGGTGGTGGAGCATCCCCAGGCCCCTTGCGGGATGGCTCCCGTGGAGCTGGTGTTGTCGCAGCCCGGCTTCGCTCAGCGCTGCAGCCAAACTGGGATGGCACGGCACAGGGGGAAAACTCAGAGGTGACTTCAGCGTGGGCCATGTCCCCCATGGGACCTGAACGTGCCATCACGCCCCGGGAGCGAAGAGGCTGCAGCCTGTGTGCGCCGGGGCTCCTGTTTTCCTGGATTTCACCTAGGAAAAAAACAACTGGGAGGAGAGCCAGGGAGCCTGGGTGTGCCGGGCTACCGGTCCTGCAGCCACCCCTGCCGGATGCCCCTGGCCGGCCCGAAGCGGGCGAGTGCGTGCCCCCGCACAGGCAGGGTTTGCCCATGGTTGCTGGGGTGCTGCCCGCGCTCCCCAGGGCTCTGCTGTAGCTGCTCGCGCCCTGTCATCCCCGGTGCCGGAGAGTGTCCGGGTGCTTCCAGGGGGGTCACAGGGATGGGGGGAGCCCCCTGGACCCCCTGGCAGGGTGTGTTGGTGTCTGTGTTGTTGCGAGATGGGGTTGGACCCCCCCCAGTTTTGCAGCCGGGGAAGCTGAGTCAGGAAATCCCGGCTGGCCCGGCCGGATCCTGGCTGAGTCATTTCGCAGGCGCTGAGTAACTGCCCATGCCCTGCCGTGGGGGTGCAGGGCCGCCCGCGGCACCTATGGGTGGGCAAGAGCTGCCTGCTTTGCCTGCTCTGCCCGCACATGCCCCCATCAGCGCCCCACGGCCCTGGCCTCATCCAGCTCACAGCCTGCACCCGCCTCAGTGCCCTCCTCGCCCTGCCGCCCCGTGCCTCAGTTTCCCCCCGTGTTTTCCTGTGGGTTTCCCTTCTGCCAGGGACTGGATGGGGCAAAAGGCTCCTGGGACGCAGGCATGGGCTGAATCCAGCCCCGCAGCACGTCCCTGGCATGGGGAACCAGCTCCCAAGGGTGGGTCTGAATGGGGGAGACGGGGTGGGATGGGGAGCGTGGGGCTGGGTGAGCTCTGGTGTTGGTTGGGAGGGGAATGATGTCCCTGAGGCAAGATTTGGGCCTCCTCCTTCTGCTAAGGGGGTCTCCAGGCTGAGTCTTGGTGTGTGGGGAGGGGGACGGAGTCGGGGAGAGGGGTGGGGATGGGATGGGGACGCGGACTGGGATGGAATGGGAATGGGGGTGGGGATAGGATAGGGATGGGGATGAGGGGAGGATGGGGACAGGGACAGGGATGGGGATGGAGGGGGGAGACGGGGATGGGGACAGGGATTGGGATGGGGCTGGCGGGGGCTGGAGCAGGGCTCGGGGTGCCAGTGGGGACGCTGCGGGGCGATCCGGCCGGCCGCGCTGGCAGCAGGTTATAAATAACCCGCCGAGACACGAGGTTTTTTCCTGCCGCCCCCCCAGCGCTGCCGCCCCACGGACAGGAAAAAGGTGTTTCCGGACGGGAGCGGGGCCCCGGCCCGGGGGGGACGCGGGGCCCGGGCCACGGGCAGGGCCTGGGGGTGGCCCAGGTGACCCCTCCGGGCTGGTGCTCAGGGTGCAGCCTCTGAGCCTGGGGCTGGCCGGACCCCTGACCCCGGCGGGGCCACTGCAGCCCCCGGGGCCCCCGGCTGGGCTGGCTGCGGGAGCCCCAGCCTGAGCCACCAGCCCGCTGCTGGGCCCGGCTGGAGCCGTCATGGGCACGGGACGGGGTGCCACCGGGCTCGGGCACCCTGTCCTGTCCCCAGTGCCACCAGGCTCGGGCAGCCTGTCCTGTCCCCAGTGCCACCGGGCTCGGGCACCCTGTCCTGTCCCCAGTGCCACCAGGCTCGGGCAGCCTGTCCTGTCCCCAGTGCCACCAGGCTCGGGCACCCTGTCCTGTCCTCCGTGCCACCGGGCTCAGGCACCCTGTCCTGTCCCCAGTGCCACCAGGCTCGGGCACCCTGTCCTGTCCCCAGTGCCACCGGGCTCGGGCAGCCTGTCCTGTCCCCAGTGCCACCAGGCTCGGGCACCCTGTCCCCCATGCCACCGGGCTCGGGCACCCTGTCCTGTCCCCCATGCCACTGGGCTCGGGCACCCTGTCCTGTCCCCAGTGCCACCGGGCTCGGGCACCCTGTCCCCCATGCCACCGGGCTCGGGCACCCTGTCCTGTCCCCCATGCCACCGGGCTCAGGCACCCTGTCCTGTCCCCAGTGCCACCAGGCTCGGGCACCCTGTCCTGTCCCCAGTGCCACCGGGCTCGGGCACCCTGTCCTGTCCCCAGTGCCACTGGGCTCGGGCACCCTGTCCTGTCCCCAGTGCCACTGGGCTCGGGCACCTTGTCCTGTCCCCAGTGCCACCGGGCCCGGGCACCCGACGGGCGCGTGTACCCTGGGGCCATGTTCCTCCCTCCTGTGACTGGAGCAGGATCTGTGCGGAGCCGGGAGAGCCAGAGCCGGTGCTGTGGGAAGGAGGGTGCCTGGTCGTGCCCGTCACACGGAGCCCGGCGCCCTCATGGAGCCGCTTTCACTCACCGATCCGGTGGGACATCCCCTTGCCTGTGCTCATTCCCGGGCGGTCCGACGAGCTCCCGTGCCAACAAAGTGACAGGGGGGAGTCAAGCTGGGATGGGGACATCGGCCTGGGATGGGGACACCAGCGGGGGCTGGCGCTCCTCAGCACCCATTCCCACTGCTGTGGTGACACCCCCCAGGTCTGCTGGCAAATGGGTGACAGCCCCCCGTCACCTGCTGGGTGGCAGCCGGGGACACCCCGTGCTGTCCTCCTGCAGCCCTTTGCACCCTGGGCAGGGGGGAACCAGGCAGTGACAAGGATCAGTCCCCAGGGACGGGGCAGCTGGGACCGTGCTGGCTCTGCCTGCTGCCCCGTGTGTCCCCAGGGAAACCCCAGCTCGTGTCACCAGCCTGTCCCCAATGAGCAAGGTCAGTCCCCAAGCCCTGGCCAAGCCCAGAGGAGTGACAGCCCCCAAAAACACACCCCAGGGAGCCGGGACCCACCGGGGCAGTCAGTGGCCACAGGCAGTGACGAGGCCGATGGCAGTGCATGGGGAAACTGAGGCACAGGCTGCAGGCAGGTGGCAAATTGCCAACACCCGTGGGTCCTCCTTGAATGCTCCCAGGTGACAGATCGGCCAACTCGTCCCAGCAGGCTCCGACAACTTCCCTGGTGCATTTGCCAGCATGGCCCGAGCCCTGCTCGTTAGCAAGCAACCTCTGACGAGCTTTGCCCGGCCATGCTGCAGGCGTTACGGACATCGGGCACCGCTGCCAGATTAGCTGCCTGGATTAGGGGGTGCTCAGGGGGAGAGGGGCTGGAGGAGCCCCCGGCACTTGGCACCCACCGCCACCATCACGGGGAGTGACAATAACTGGAGAATGCAGGATTTTTGTTAAGCAAGGGAGGAAAGGTCCCGGCTGAACAGCACATGGGGAGGTTGGAGCTTTGCTCTGTTCCAGGGGGTCAGTGGGGATGTGGGGGGCAGGAGCTGGGGTGAAGCTGCCTCTGGCTGCAGGACCTGGTCCCCCCGCGCTCCTCCGAGCTTGCCTGGTCAATGCCCCAGCCTAGTGCGTCCCCTGAACCACCTGCAGCATCATCGCTGTCCCCCGGGACCTTTATAAGGGGGCTCCGGGTCACCCCATCTCGGTGCTGAGTTCCCATGAGCACCCGCAATGGCTGCATGTTGCTTCATCGCAGGGTCGCATCCTGCAGATCCCCTTCCCCAAAAGGCTTGGCAGCACATCCTGGTGCCACCCTGGCTCCTGCCCTGCTGCCACCCTGTGTCCTCATGTAAGCGCAGTGACACCATCCTCTGGCACCCACCGTAGCTTTGACCCGCTGTGATTTACACCGCGGCTCCTGCTTTCGGGGCTGGACTCAGCCGTGACCCTGTTGTGGGAGCTGCCCTTCACGCCGGCTGTGCGCCGAGGCAGGATTTGGCCACAGAGGGGATGAAGCCGTGAGCCCAGGTCCTGCCCTGCAGGCATCAGGGGTTGGGGTGCCCCAAGGCATCACATGGGGAGGGGACAGGTGGTGACAAGTCACCCATCTCCAGGGCCAGCTGGGGCAGTGGGACTGGCGGCCTGGCATCCTCTCACCGCCAGGATGTGGGAATTGGGCTCCAAAGGTGTCGGCCGTGCTGCGAGGAGTGGGTTTGGGGTGGGAGCCAGCGCTCAAGTTAACGCCTCCCAGTATTTGCCTGGATTCCCTGGGAGGAGTGGGGATGGGAGCTGGAGGAGCCGGGTTCGTGCTCATCCCCCCATCCTCATCCTCAGCTCCCACTGGACACGGCCGCGGGGCCCATGCGGATGCGGCCAGGCGGCGTCACCTCCGGCAGCGGAAACTCCCCCTGCTCAGGGCCGGGCGATAAATCACGGCTTCTCCTCCACCCCTTCCCCCTCTCCTCCCCCTGCCCCTCGCCCCGCTGGACTCTGTGCCCTCCCTTGCTGCTGGCCCCCAGGGACTGGGCTGCCCGTTTGGGTGTCCATCCCAGGGGATATGCAGCGCGGGGTGGGCGAGGGGGAAGGCAGGAGAGCTGCCTTCCTCGCACGGGCTGCTCGCTGCGGTCAGGCGGGATGCTCAAGGCATGCTCGAGGGATGCTCGAGGGATGCTTGGGCTCTCCTCTGGGAAAGCCGGGCATCCTCTGGTGTGATGGACCCACGGTGGCTCCATGAGCCGCATCTCTTTGAGGTGGGAGGCTTAATTTCACATGTAAGAGGGTGGTGGGACCAGAGCTGCCGCCTGCTCTGGGGCTGCCGGGGGGGGCGCTGGGGTCGGGGGGGGCATTACCAGCCCCTGCCCACCTCTTCCAGCCACACGCGTAAGTGGCTCTGGCTCTTTGGGAACATCAGCATCAGGGACATCAGCATCAGGGACACGCTTATGGTTGTGCTGATAAACCCCTGGGACGTGGCTCCCTCCGGGCCACGTGTCACTTGAGTCTGGCAGCGGTGGTGGGCGGGCAGCCTGCCTCTCACGCTCGGAGCGGGCACCGCTGCAACCCCCCAAGACCCGAGCAGGGAGGTGTTTGCCAGCAGCCACTGCGGATTTACAGCTCACTGGAAAATCCACTCATCCCATTAAGGGCTCCCCACGGCTTTTGCTTTCCATTGCAAATACCCAGTTGTCCCAAGGGAAACCCCCTTGGGGTGCCACCGGGGCTCTCGAGGCGAACGCTGCTGGAAAGACTCCAGGCTGCAAGAGCAGCAGATTTATTTATTATACGAGGGATTATCGGGCTGAGGGGAGATCTCATCCCACTTGCCCAGGTAAGACCCGATGGGGAAGTTTTGCTCGTGGTGGGAATGGTCCATACCAGGGGGGACTGGGGGGTTCAGTTGGGAATCAGAGCCATGAGCTGAGTTTCCCCTCCCCTGTTGATTACCCGAAGCTGTTTTGGCGTCTAAAAATGCCCCAGCTTGGAGCTCAGCTGCTTTGCAGGGAGGGGTGCAGCGATGGCACATCACCCCAGGCTCTGTGTCTGTGCTCTTGGGGTTAAAGCTCCTGCTTTGGGCCATGTTATGCCCAACCCTTTGCTGTGTCCCCAGCATTACCCACCCCACGCTCCCTGCAGCGTTTTTTAAATCCTTAACCTGCTTTGAGGGGAAAAAATGACTTTTTTGGGTAGCCTGAAGACCCCGTTCTGCTCGCTGTGGGCTTGGAGAGCTGAGTGTTGGAAAGGGTGGACAGGCAGTGAGGGTCTCATCAGCAAGCGCTGGGGATGCCGGGGATGCACCGCCTGTGCCGGGATGGGGGAAGACAAGCCCAGCTCCCCCCCCGACCATCACACCGCACACGTACGCGTGCGAACGCGACAGCATCTGCTGAGTTAATGCATTTTGCAGCCCCGCCGCACAGCTGCCTTTTCCCGCCACCCCGCTTAGCAAAGCCAAAACGCATCGGGGGCTTCCAGGTTTCAAGGGTTGAGGACCGGGGGGGCCGTTTCCGCACGGCAGCGGCGGAGGCGAACGCAGACGCTGCGACATCTGCTCTTGCTCAAAAATCCTGGGAGCGAAGGGCCAGGTCCGTGATGCGGCAGGAACATGGGGCTAAATAAATGATGCAATCAGCTCCGGAGGGTTTTGGCCCAGACAGGAGTTTATCCGAATGTCACCCATCCGAGCGCTTGCACCTGGGCTGCGGGATGGCTCCTGGCCAAGGGCTTGATCTGGCCAGGACACGGCGCTGGGGGATCCTCGGCCCCACGGCAGCACTGAGGTTTTGGGGAGGTTTTGGAGGGGTTCTGGGAGGTTTTGGGGAGGTTTTGGAGGGGTTCTGGGAGGTTTTGAAGCCCTCAGGAGGTGCAATAGGAGATGTTGCTTTTTGGCCACGGTGCTGGATGCTGAAGTGACCCCGGGCTCTGCGGCGCCCGGCGGCTCGGATGCCAGGAGGAGCCGCCCGCGGGGCTCCCGGCGGCTTCACGGCTTTTCTGGCCGGGCGGCGCGGGGGCGGGGGGGAGGCCGAGGAGAGCGGGAGACCCCCAAGCACAACCCAAGCCCCCCTCCCGGGCGGACCTTTGCCGCAGGGGCATCTGGAGGGGGTTCAACGGGGTGTCACCCCAGGGCGGGGCAGCCCCACCTTGGTCCCCAAGGGTGCTGGGGACACTGGGGGATGACAGGCAGCGCTGCCGGGGGCACAGATGGCAGAGGCTCCGGGCAGATGGTACCGGCCCAGACAGGCGGCCGCGGGACGGAGGGGCCGTGTGACCCCGGACAGGCTGGGCTGCTCCCGGGGATTTGCTCTGCCGGCCCCGGGCGGGCGGCGGTGGCCCAACGGGGACAGGCAGCACAGGTCAGGGGCAGGGCCCCGGCACCGCTGGCCGGGGGGGGGACCGGCGGGGGGGGTGACACCGGGCCGGGAGGGTGACACCGGGCCGGGGGGCGGTGCCGGGCCGGGGGGCGGTGCCGAGCGGGGGGGCGGAGCCAGGCCCGGGGGCGGAGCCGGGCCGGGGGGGGCGGTGCCGGGCCAGGAGGGGCGGTGCCGGGCCGGAGGGGCGGTGCAGGGCCGGGGGGGCGGAGCCGGGCCGGGGGGCGGAGCCGGGCCGGGGGGCGGTGCCGCGGGCGGCGGGGCGGAGCTGTCCAGCACCGGCGCCTCCTGAACGTCCCCAGCGCCGCGGGGCCGGGGCTGCCCCCGCTGCCCCCGCTGCCCCCCGGCCCTGCCGGCTGCCCCAGCGGATTGGGGCCGGGGGTCGGGGCTGGCTCCTCCGCCCCGAGCCGGCACCGCGCAGCCCCGATGTCGCCCCACGGGGGCTCCAGCCCGGCGGAGAGGACACCTCTGCCCCGAGCCCCCCCCGCGGGGTCCCCGGTTGCCCCGGCGCAGGGGCTCCTTGCACAGATCCCGGGGTCTGTCCCAGCCCCGGTGCATCCATCCTCGTCCCCGCAGCAGGATTTGTGCCAGGCAAAGCCCAGCCTGGGCAGAGCTCGATTTCACTGCTGCAGACGGGGCTTTTGGTGGCAGAGGCTGCTGCGGTCGGCCCAGCTGAGAGCTAAACTTTGCTCAGAGCAAGGTTTTATTAAAGCGGGTTCAATGCCTAATGGGATTGCTGCGGAGTGGCTAAAGCAAAGATTAGTGCTGTGGCTACGGGGCTGGGCATCTCTGCTCTGACAACAGGCGGTTTCTGTCCTTCTCCTCCTGCCCCAGCCTGCAGCTCATCTCTCAGCAGCTCCCAGAGCCCCCAGCATCGTGCTGTGGGGAAACAGCCAGCCAGGGCAGGCAGAGCTGGGGCTGCCCGGGCCTCCCCTCCCACCCGCTTGCCCGTCTGCTGCCTGTACCCAGGAGAAACACCTGCCTGCACCCAGCCTGGGCCATCGAACCAGCCACCCCCTGCATTGCCCCTCCAGAGGGGCAGGGAGAGGGGAGCAGCGACACCTCCCTGGGGAAGGACCCAGCCTGGGGCCCCGGCGATGCAGGCGGTGGCAATGTCCCAGGCGGTGACACTGGCTGGCGGGCAGGCCAGGTCCCGGCCAGGGCGCGGGGGCCGGAGGGACAGGGCTGGTGGCTGAATCAGCAGCTTGTTCTCCTCTGAAGGCTCCTTTTTGTCCCTACTCCCTTTGTTTCTCTTAGGAAAGTTTTATGTCCCTTGTGTCACAAGGAGCCTTTTCTTTGTCATCCTTCCCAAGCGTGCCAGGGAGGAGGCTGCGCTGGAGCACAGCCATCCCTGTAGGCTGCTCGGGGCCAGATCCTGTGCAGAGCTGCGAGGTGCACATGGCAGCTTTGAGGGGCAATCGTGTCATGGCACCCTTGGCATGGGCTCAGCTCCTCGGGCTGTTCACACCCCGGGGTTCACCCCTGGGCTGCCTCCCTCCATCCTCAACCTTAAAAATGGAGGATGCTTTGCAGCCCCCGAGAATCTCCCCAGGGAGATCTGGCTCTGCCCCAGCCCCCGGCGCTCCTGTGCTGCCAGTCCCGCAGGCGTCTTGAGGACGGCTCCCAATCTACGGAGCTGCTCTGCAGCCCGGCACACACAGGGAAGGATCTGTCCTCCTTTCTTCCTATTTATCAGCCTGGTTTCAGCTCCCTCACCCCTAGCAGAGCCCATGTCAGGGTGGGGAAACTGAGGCATGGAGCGGCAGCAAGACACCAGCAGAGGCTGAAGGGTTTAATACCTTTTTGCATCACTAAGTGTTCATGCTCAGACTCCTGCTGCAATTATCCCAGGGCCGCAGGGCAGAGTTTCATCCCTGGCAGGGATCTATCAGCTGCGAGAGATAAGAGAGAAGTGAGTTTAATCTGGTTTGTAAAAGTCACCCTGAAACACTTCAGGAATAGAGCGAAACACTTGCAGAACTGTTTTTGTTCTCTTGAGACCATGGAAGAGCTGGAGGTTGGATCCCTCCGAGGCATCATGGAGGAGCTGGGGGCTTCGGCCGCTCGCATAGCCCCAGTGTGGGGTTGGGAGCAGCGCAGCCCCCGTGGGGCTGGGAGGGCCGAGAGCCAGGGGTAGCGGCTGCTTCCATCTCTGCTCAGGTGATGGATGGCTCCAAACTGGATCTGCTTTGATGCTGGGGATGCTCCAGTGACCCCTCACATGCGAAATGGGGACATGAAATGAGACTTGGGCTCCAGGTCCCTGTATTCATTTCTGGCTGCTAAAATCGCACGTGTGAGATGCATTTGGACACCGGGCCGAGGAAGTAGCTCAAGCTCCGAGCACAACAGATGCCTCTTTGAAGGAGATGCCTTCAGGGATGTGCTGGGTTGTGTTTGTCCTGGGATGAAGGACGTGGCTTGGCCAAGGCTGTTTCATTTTCCTTCAATGTGAACACCCATGTCTCTGTGGATGGCATCATCCAAAGGGAACAGAAACCACCTTGTCTCTGGGTTTAAAGGTCTTTAATTCAGGGAAAACTCGAGTTCAGCACTGGAGCCAGTAGATACTGGCCCAGCGCTCCAGACCTGAGCTCTGGAGGTAGCTGGGATGAGCATCCTCCCCCCGGCCAGGAGACGAGCATCTCCAGCTGCCCTGGGAGGCTCAGCCCCAGCGCCCAGGCAGGGCTCTGCTGCCTGCAGCACTGCTGCGGCGTCTCCAAAATATCCCCTGGTGCGAAAATACCTTGTGTGTATTTGCTGCTTTCCACCACCACAGGACCCAGCGATCCCAAGCCAGTACCTGGGGAGGGGACAGGGCCAAAAACCCACCCAGCGACTGGAAGTCCCAAAACTAAAGCATCAGGTGCAAATTTCTAGTGCTCACGTTACCCGGAGTGCGAGCAGCAGCCGGTTCCCGAGAGCTGCTCCGGGTACACGGAGGCCCTGCGGCCAGGTTGCATTAAGGGAGAAAGTTGTTTCCCTTTCGAACTAATTGCAAAGGAGCTGCCCGTGTCTATCTAGGTCAAGCCGTAACCTGCTTTAGCCGGGCAAAGCGGCGGCAGGATGCCAGTGTGACGCAGCGTGACGCAGCGCCCGCCTGCTCCCGTGCCGCCACGGCACGCAGGGCACACGCTGGGGGGGACCCAGTCCCTGGGGGCAGAGTTTGGATGGGGTAGAAATTAATCTGGAGGCAAATGAAGAATTTGTTTGGAAGAAGAATGGGCTGACTCTCTCCCGGGAATGGTTTTAGTTTGTGCTCGTTAATGTAATGATGGGGTGAGTAGGATGGCTGCTTGGCGCAGGAGCAGCTCCTCCTGGGGCTGATGGGGGGAATAGGGACCTGGTGGGAGTTGCTTTCGTTTATCTCTGGGTGCAGGACCCCAGCCCGCGGGTCCGGCTGGTGTTACCAGGGGAGTGGGGCTGCATCCACATCTCCCCTTGCCCAGCCCTGGGGAAGCCCCCAGCATCTCTAAAGCAGGGTGAAGCCCGAGGAGGGGTCATCCATGCTTAGCCGGGTGCAGTGAAGCGGTGGGTGTCCTCATAGACCCCCGAGGTGTGTATTGCAGGGAGGGGACGGCTCTGGAGCCTGGCTCCCGGCAGGCATTGGCATCTCCTGGGAAACCTCAACCCTGCGAGCACAAGAGGAGGATTGATTTTTTTTGGCCAATGTGGCAGCTTTGGCTTCTGCTGCAGCCGCGGCATCGCAGCAAAGTGGCTGCTGGTGGGCTCAGAGGGGAGAAATGGAAGTTGCATCTACGAGAGAGAAATCCAAAGTGAATAGACTGGAAGAAAAATCTATAAAACCCGGTTACAGCCCCGATGCCACGTGCCTGGTGAGCAGGCGGGGCTGGAGGGGTGTTGCATGCTGATGATGCTCAGAGGGTGCTAGTGAAGGTAAGGTCGTAGCATAGAACATTTTGCCTCTGAGTTGGTTGAAGAGGAGCTCGGGACTGGCTTTATGGAGGCAGTGGCAGATTATCTCCCTCCGTGTTAGGAGAAAACCCACCAGCAGCAGCCCCTGCAGCTGGAGATGTTTGTGCGAGGGACCTCGAGGGTGAAATAGGTGAGTTGGGGCCAGTGGTTTAACCACTCGTGTCCACGAGGCTGGAGCGTCACTGGCTCTTGGTCCCACCCTGGGCATCCTCACATTTAGGGGAGGAAGGTCGACCCCGTTGGCATTTGCACAAGGTATTTCGCAGCTCAAGGCACAGCGCTCCTGGGGCAAGGGGCTGGGTTAAAGAGAGTGAAAAAAAGTGCAAAATTGGGGTTTGCAATTGTGGGTTGTGGGGCACAACCTGGGAAAGGGCTGAGGGAAGCCGTTTGCTGCTGATATTCGCTGCTGGGTGGGCTGCAAAGGGGGGGTTGGGAGCATTGTGCTGGTCTGGGTGCTGGGTGCTGGGTGCTGAGCCCTGGCTGCCTTGCTCCCAGGAGTGACTTTTGTGGGTGCAAGGAAATCCCAGGGGTGCAGGGAAAGCCCCGCACAGCCCCCGCCTGGCTCCTTGGGTGCGGGGCTGGTGCCAGCACAGGACCCCTCACTGGGGGCTGTGGTTGCCCACGGGGGCCGGATCCAGACCTATTTGCCAGCGCAGGGGTGGCAGAGCCCCAATGCCTGTCTCCATCTCACCCCCCGCAGCGGCTCGGGGACAGACCTGTCCCAGAGACCCCCCGAGCGCCTTGTCCCAGGGCTTCCTCTGTCCACCGGTGCCGTGACTCAGGGCCATGACCACAGCGAGTGGAGGCAGAGATGTCTCAGCCGGGATGTGGGGAGAGAGAAAACCTCCCCGTCCGTTTCGAAGGCTTCAGCGAGAGCAAGCCCAGAGCTGTGTGTGTGTCGGTTCCCTCTTCTCCTTAATTAAAATTGCCTTGAAAAGACCTTTGTAGCTCCTGGCTGACGCCGGAGTTGGCGCTGCGATGCCTGGATCTTGTCCGCTGCATCAGCCCTTCTCCCCGTGACCCGTGGCCCTGTTGATCAAGTGATCCAGCTCATGTGGGTCTGGCAAAAGGGAATTTGGGTGCGTTCACCCGAGCACTGCCTGTGGCAGGGACACGGCCAACGCGGGGGGGCTTGCTGTGGGGGATGTGGGGCAAGGCTTGGTCCTTGCAGACTCCTAAAAGCCTGGGGGGAGCAGGGCTCGAGGCAGCTGAAGGTTGGGGAAGAGGCAAAACGGGGCAGTTTGGGGCATTTTTGGACCTTGCTCATGCAACACCCTCCGCCAGGAGATACTACGGTGCAGGGCTGAGGCTGGGTGCTGTTCCCATCGGTGATGGGAGCTGTCCCCCTGCACCCCACGGCTTGCCAAGAAACCTTCTCTAGCTCCGGAGAAGCTCCGTCTTGGCCGGGTGGTTTGAAAGGCGGCCAGGCTGCCGGCCCCGGGCTGCGAACAGAGCAGCTTGTGTGCGGCCCCGTACCTGGGCGGCAGCGTCCTCCCAGCCCGCCGGGAACGGCTTCGTTCAGCTCCAGAGCGGCCCCGAACGCGCTCGCTGGAGCAGCCGCACAAAGACCTGCTTGTGCTCGCTGCACCCACCCGGACCTAAGCCAGCGCCGGGGGAGAGGAACCCCCCCGTGGGTGACGGGGACTGCAGGTGGCCAACCTGGAGCTGATGGTCCTCCCTAGGATGCTCAGGGACCCCAAAAAGCTTCCGCTCCCCTCCCCGAAGGTTTTTCTTCAAGGAGGCTGAGCAAAACCATGCTAAAGCGACCCGCGAAATGTGTGTCCCGGGAGATTTGTGGCACCCAGCGCCCATTTGCTTTTTGTACCGGGGTGAGGGGGCAGAGGTTGGCACAGGCGCCTGTGGAGCCACATCTCCCTGTCTTTCTAGAGACCACTCCATCCCCTGGAGAAAACGTTTTTTTTTTTGAGTTTTGAGGTTTTTTTCCTGGAGAGCTGCAGGCAGGAGGCAGTTGGAGATGGAGCTTTGCTCCACGGCTGATTTTCTTGCTGAGCTCTGCTCTGCCTGCCAGGGCAAAGCCTGTGGGAGGGATGAGCTTCTCCACTTGCTGCGACCCTGCTGACGTCCCTGTCACCAGTGGTGGCAAAGATGGCCCTGCCTGCCCATGGGTGCTTTGGGTGGGATGGGGTGGTGTGCCGAGCCCCCATCCTCATCCGCACGGAGCGAAACACCAAGGGAAGGGGACACAGGGCACTGTCTGGGTGGTGGTGTCAGGGAGAGTCACCGTGGGGCAAGATGAGGGCATGGAGAGATGGGGTGGTCGGCACCATGTGTGGGGATGTTGGAGTTAGGGAAGGCAGAGATGGGGCTCAGACACCAGTAATGGCCTGAGGAATGGGGTGACAGAGCTGGTCCTCGTGCCACTGGAAGGTGGTCTTGGGTGATCAGGAGGTGGTCTCAGGTGGCTGGGAGATGGTCTCAGGTGACCAGGAATTGGAATTGGATGGCCAGGAGATGGTCTTGGATGACCAGGAGATGGTCTCGGTTGACCAGGAGGTGGTTTTGGGGACCAGGAGAAGGTTTTGGGTGGCCAAGAGGGGCCCATCCTGCCTGTGGTGCAGCCCTACCTGGTGAGGGTCTGTGCCCATGTGGCCTTGCTGCAGGGACCTGCCATAGGGACCTGGGGACACAGGGATGGGGCTGCACAGGGTTCCTGTGGGAGGACATCACATGTGCCCTGGCCCTGTGGATCCCTGTGGGGGGACATCATGTATGTCCTTACCCTGGGGTGTGGGATGCAGCAGCTCCCTCCCGGGATGGGGACATTGAGAACCCACAGTCAGTGGGGGCCAAAACCAGGGTCCGGTGTAGCCAAGGGGATGTGGGTGCCCCCCCATGCCCACCCCCTCGCCGTGCCGGGCCCTGCTCAACCCTCCTCTTCCCCCACAGCCTCGCCAGCAGCCACCTCGCCGGGATGAACGGGACGGCCAACATCAACCCCGCCGGCCGCAGCCACTACGTCTCCGCCATCCCGGTGCCCCGTGCCGTGGCCCACGGCAAGCCGCACGCCGCGGCCTCCCCAAGCACGCCGGGGCTCCCCGTCCCCCACGGGGCTCCATCCCCCCAGCCAGGGAAGGCACTGGCCCCCGGCCCCAAGACCCTCAAGCCCAAAGGCACTGGCAGGGAGGGCAGCCCCAGCGTCCCCCTCCGCGGGGGGCAGAAAGCCCTGGCGAGACCCGGGAGGTGGCCAGAGGCAGCGGGCAGCGGGAGGAGAGGGGCAGGCAGGGTGGGGGAGCCCACCGAGCTGCCCAAAGCTCCCCCAGCACAGGGCAGGGGTGGGGGGCGGCTGGGGGGGTCCCCTGGGAAGGGCAGCTGGGCGGCCATGGCAGGGACAGGGGATAAGCCCCATGGCGCCTCACAGGGCAGGGGCCCCGTATTTGGGTCAGGGGCCATCACCTTCACCTCAGGCCCCCCAAACAGCCACCCCGTCACTGCCACCGTGGCACCCTTCCAGTACCGGTGAGTCCCTGGGGACAGGGGGGCATGGGGCTGTGGGAGGGCATGGGGACAGGGGGACATGGGGAGGGGAGGAGGGAGGTGAGCACGGCGGAGGTGGCCATGCGGAATGGTGGGGTTGGGTCTGGGGACTCTGCCCCAGAAGGAGGGTTCCCACCGGGTTTGGGGTGCTGGGGGTTCCTGGGGCACCCATGGGAGCGGGTGTGGGGCAGGGGATGGGCTCAGTGGGGAACGGGGTGCCCTGGGAGCCCCCTGCCATGAGACCAGTGTCCCCAAACTGTGGCAGAGCCCAAGGCACCGCGTTTCCATCTCCTGGGGGTCCCCAGCTGGCTGCACCCCGCGATGTGCCCCTCCTCCACCACCCTCACCCCCCTCTGCCCCTAGGCTGCAGGAGGACTGGGACGAGGAGAGGGCCATGTCGCGGGGTGACGAGTGCCCCGCTCCTGCGGAGGGACCTGACCCTGACCCCAAACCCAGAGGCCTGAGTGAGTCCAGGGGGGTTTTGCTGGGGATGGGGGGGGTCCTGCTGGCGGGCTGCCATGACGGTGCCGGGGGCAGAGGCTCATGCTGGAACTCAGACCCCCATGGTCCAGTACTGGAATGGGAGCTGGGGCTGGAGGTCAGTGGGGCGGCGGGGGGGAACCCCCACATAGGAGGTGCCCCAACTCCCCGGGGAACGGCATGTCTGCAGCTGCTGCACCCGGTGACCCCCATGGCCAAAAAACTACACCCAGCAGCGTGGCCTCACCCGGGTGCAGGAGCCACGTCCGCATCCCCTGCAGTGGCTCCAGCACAGGGGGACCATCCCCTCTGGTGACGCCGCCGGGACATCGCCCTGCTTGGCTCCTTTCCCTCCTCTTCCCAGTTTCCCAGGGAGCTCCAGGAATGACCCATTTCCAAGAAGCCGGCAGAGAGCCAGAGCGGAGGCGGGTACCACGGCACCGCTGGCTCCCCGCACCCACCGCGGGGACACCCCCTTTCTCTGGGGGTGAATGAACCCAAGTGCAAGCTCCCTGCTGCAATGTTGGGGACACCCCAGTCCCCTCTGGCATTTGCTTTTGGGGGGAGATTTTGGGGGGGCGGCTGCTGGAGGGGATGCTGAGGTGGCGGTTGCCAGGGCAGCAGCAGTGGAGGATGGCGGGATGCTCCAGGGATGTGCAGGGAAGGGGAAAAAAAAGCCGTGAGCTTCGCTGGGTGATTCAAAGGGACAGAAGTCGGTCAGAGCCGCGGTGGCTCCTGGCACAGCCTGGCTTTGCAGCGGGGTCCTGGCACTGCTGCCGTGCAGCCAGAGCGTAACGGGGTTCAACACTGAGCCCCGATTTGGGAAGCACTGAAAACGGCGGCAAGCAGGAGGATTTTCCGGGAGAAAGCAGGAGGGGAGGGAGCCGGGCTGGCATGCTCCCAGCGCAGCTGCCCTGCTCGCCTTAGGGGAGGTTTTGGGATGAGGCCGAGCGGGTTCAGTGCTGGGGAAAGGGCCGGATCCTTTCCCTTGCTCCACGCCTCCCCCTGCCGCTCTGGCCCATGGCACCTTCTGGGGCTCTGTCGGGCCCGGCCAGAGGGGACAGGGGACATTGGGAGGCTCCAGGTCACCCCGCCAGACCCAAAATGATATGACACCCCCAAATTTGCCCCCTGCAGCAGGCCCTACACCCGGGCAATAGCCTCGTAGCTCAGCGAGGGATGTAACAGCCCCCCCAAACTTAGAGCAGCTTCGGGGTGCAGCAGGGTGGCTTGTGCACCCATCCTGCCCCAGCAGCACCTTTTGCTGCAAAACACCCTTTTTTTTGGGCACCCTTTGCTGTCCCATCCAGACCGGGTTATTCGGGGCTCTTCAGCATCACCGTGCGGGGGGCCGGGCTGGGGGGCTTGCGCCACCCCCGGCCCTCCCGGCTCCTTATCTCGGCAGCATAGTGATGGGCTCTAATGCAATATTTTCCGGCGGTTGCCATGGCAGCCCGTGTGAGGTCACCAAATAGACTTAATTCACCCCTCCCGAGGGACGGGTAATTAATGAAAAATGATGATAACCAGATCCTGCTCCCCCTCTTTTTTCCCCCCTCTTAATTCCCCTGGATCACTGGAGAGGCCCTGCTGGCTGTGGGGGCCACAGTGTCCCTCGGGGGGCTCCCGGGGCCACCGCGAGCCCTTCCTGCACCGTTGAGGGTGAAACAGGGAAGTTTTGGCTCCCTGGGGCTGGGTGTGTGGTGTCGGGGCTGGATGTGGGGACCGCGGCAGGCGGGACGGGGGTTGCTTCACACGCAGGGTGCTGGGGCATGGGCCCCCCCGCTGGCTTCACCACCTCCCAGCCAGCACCCAGCCCCTGCCTGCGAGGGGCTGCGGGACGGAGCGGGCAGGCTCTGGTCGCGGAGGCCACCGCCGGCTCGATGTGGGCGGCAGCACCGCGCCTGCCAGCTTCGTCCCTCGCCCCGGGGGTCTTGGGTCGCCCCGGGGTCCTTGCGTCGCCCCGGGGTCCTGCACAGCCCCTCTGCCCCTGGGGTCCGACGTGGGCCCGGGGTCTTGCGCGGTCCCCCTGCCCCCGCTCCGCCGTGCTCGGCGCTGCACGTCCCCGGGAGCGGCGCGCGCCCCCGCCTCGCCCCGCCCCGCGCCGCGCGCCCCCTCCCCTCCCCTCCCCTCCCTTCCCCTCTCTCCCTCCCCTCCGCGGGCGCGCGCGCCGCGCCCCGCCCCCTGCCCGCGCCAGCCGGGCGCGGAGGAGGGCGGGCCCTTTTTGTTTGCCCCTGACATTCCGCTGGTTCGCAGTGTCCCGCCGGCGACGGAGCAGCGAGGTGGGGCCGCGCCGCTCATCCCCCCCCACCTCCTCCCCGTCCCGCTCCGCTCCGCTCCGCTCCGCTTCGCTCCGCGGCGGTGGGGCGGGCGCTGACGGCGCTTCTCTTTCTGTCTCGCCCGGTGTGTCCTCGGTGCCGCCGCAGCAGCAGCAGCGCCCGGCGGGTTAAATGGTTGCAGCGCGGGGATGCTGGGGAGCAACCTCAAGAGCCTTCCCGACGTGGAGCTGGGCGAGGAGGAGCGCGGCTACCGGCGGGGCCCCGACGGCGGCGCGGTGATGCCGAAGCGGGCGAAGTCGGCGGCGGCGGCGACGGGGCCGCGGGGCGCGGAGCTGCGCGTCTTCAAGGCGAGCAGCGCGGAGGGGCGGCTGCCGGCCGGCTCCAACCTGCGCAAGCAGAAGTCGCTCACCAACCTGGCCTTCCTCACCGACGCCGAGAAGAAGCGGCAGCTCTACGAGCCCCGCTGGAGCGACGACATGGCCAAGGCGGCGGCAACGGGGGCGGCGGCGGGGGGGGGCGGCCGGGGCGGCGGCGGCCCCCGCGGCCGGGAGGCGCCCGCCATGTCGCGGAGCCTGTCCCGCTCCGAGCACTCGCTGCTGCCGCCGCGCCCCGCCGGCCCCGCCAAGCCGCCGCCCGCCGGCAAGCCCAGCCGCATCCCCCGCGGGCCCTACGCGGAGGTGAAGCCCCTCAGCAAGGCCCCCGAGGCGGGCGGGGGCGGCGGAGGCGGCAAGTGCGACGACGAGCTGCTGGGCGGGAAGGGGCCGGCGGTGGCGGCGGGCGCTGAGGAGAAGCCCTACCTGAAGGTGGACCCCGAGCTGGTGGTGACGGTGCTGGGCGACCTGGAGCAGCTCCTCTTCAGCCAGATGCTGGGTGAGTGCGGCCGTTGCGCCCCGCTGGCCTCGCTGTCAGGGGATGGGGAAATGGCGGGAGTCCGGCTGCCTGAGGCATCGGGGGCTCCTGCCACCCTCGGGAGGGACCCGCCGGAGGCTGCGTCGGCGTCCCCAGCGCTGGGGAGAAGGAGAAGGGATGCTGAGGGAGAAGGTGCCGTTGGCCTCGCTGAGGGCGAAGGCACCATCGGCCAGCCCAAGGGCCGGCACACAGCCTCCTCTCGCCTTGGCTCCAGCCTCCTCACGAGGAGGAATGGCAGGTGGCTGTCGAGCCCGTCCTCCCTCACGTGTCTTTTTGGTCACCCCTTGTTTCCATACCCTGCCAAAGATGATGGAGGTTGCCCGGCCAGGTGCCACAGCTGCTCCCCACCATTGGGGTGGCTCGCCCCAGGGGTTGACCTTGGCTGCTCTTGCTGGGAGGCTGCCGGTGGAGGTGCCGTGCATAGGGTCTGTGCTGCTGCCTGCGCTTTGGGCAGGAGGCTTCAAATCCAGAGCTCCTCCAAGGTCTTGGGCTCTGGCCGAGGAGGGTCCTCCAAGGATGCTGCCACAGAGTTCACCAATTTCAGTCCGTGGCCGCCTATGTCTTGCTATCTCGCTGGGTTTGAGCCCTGAGCCTGCGTGGTCAAGAACTCGTTGTGTGCACAGTGGGTTTTCATCAGAGCAACGAGCGCTGGCTCCCAGTGCTGGCCGTGCCTCTGATCTCGGGACCCGCTGCCCCCCTCGTGGGCCGTGGCGCTGGGTCTCAGTACAGGTGTGCCCAACCCTTGCGTTTCCCTCGTGGCTGCGTGCTGATCTCTAGGAAACCGCGGCAGCCTCGGGAGCCCTCTGCTTCCTGCTGAAGCCCGTTCTCCCTGTGTCCTGACTGGCAGCGCCCGTAGGCTCAGTGGGCTTGGCTGGGCAGGGACCGTGGGGGGCTTGCAGCTCCAAAGAGCTCTGGTTCATCTGGCAAACTGGCATGAGAAGGTAGCAAATGAACTCTGCACAGCTGCCAGAGCTAGCCGGGTTTAAAGCCCTGGTGGTTGGTGGTGACAGGGAGCAGCGGTACAGGCAGGGCTGGGAGGCCTGGTGTGTCTAGTCCCTTCAAGTTCCCTGCCTGGGACCCCCTTTTAGGAGGCCAGGAGCTTCTCCGGTGCTTGGCGAGCTGGCTTGAGATGCCTTCTTCTAGCTGCATTGTGAGCAGAGCTCTGCCGTAGGGAGAAAGAGGAGAGGTTCGCCCCAGCTGGGGGCTGTGGGGGAGGTTTGGAGAGGTGGAGCAAACTGCCGAAGTCAGGCGCCCGTGAAGCCGTGTTTGCTGAGTCTGGTTTCCCTGCTGCACACCCTGCTGCTCCAGGAGCCTTTGGGGTGTCAGAGCCCCTGCTCCAGTGCAGGGCTCTGGCACAATGTGCACTGGCACATGCCGGCCCACAAGCGTGGAGCCTCCCAGACCATCGCCCTCGGTCCCCTGGCCATGCACAGCCACGGGAGCAGCAGCGGTGGTGTGCACCCTACCTGATCCTCTCCCTGGCAGGGGTCTGCCCCAGCTGCTGGAGCATCACTGCAAGCAGCTAGTGAAAAGCCACAGAGGGAGCTCAAGGCGTGGGCAGGCAGACCGTGAGGATGAGCAGGCTAGACATGCAAGGTCGGCCTCGCTGCGTGAGCTCAGGCTGCCCCGGTGGTCCCGCAGCTGGGCTCATGGACATGCATCCTCAGCCCTAATGCCGGGGTAACACCAGATGCCATGGGAGCAAGGGAGGATTGCGGGAGGGTTTGTCACTTAAGGGACTAACAGATCTCCACTCACTGGTGTTGGCATGCCTGGGGGGATCTCAGTGTCCCTCTGTGACACACTGCTCTTAGATGGGCGTTTCCTCAGCACCCCCAAGAGAAATTCTTGCAGCTTCCCTGAGGTTGCAGGACTGGCCCATGTGGGAGTGACTCCTGGTTTGTGGCAGTTGCTGGAGTACCAGAGATCCTGCCTGCAGGACAGGGACTCATGCACACGCTGAGGAAGACCATGGGTTGCATAAATGCCCCCAACACCTGCTTTGGTTTCTGGGGTAGTTGCCTAGCCCCTGCCCGCATCAGGGCCTGCTTCAGGGCCACAGGGCTGACCTTGACCTTGGGAGGTGTTGAGCATCCCTTTGGACTGCACTTACCATCTGAAGGCTTGGTCAGTTGGCCTATGAGGGCCAAACTCTGCTGAACCTGTTCTGTGAACATTCCTGCTCTTCGTATTTGCTGAAATAGATGATTTTCCAAGATGTACGAACTGCCGGGCTTCCTGCAGTGGGGACTGAGGGCTGGTTGTCCAATGTCGGGTGGGTACAGCGTCTCGGGGGGACAGGGCAGGAGCCTTAACCCTGCTGGAACGTAGCTCTCCTTTCATGGGGCTGTACTTCTCACATTCATGGGATTTGTGCGGTTGAGTCATACCTACTTAACCAAGCCAACCATGACCTGGCACGTCCTTGACAGCCTGTGTGGTGGGGATGCTGACAGGAGCTTGGGGATGTGCAGAGGAGGGAGCAGTGCGACAGTGGTGGTGGCTGCTCCGTCACTTCATATGCAGCAGAACCACAGCTGGGGGTGCGCGAGCCTGGACACATGCTGAGCTTCTGGTCCTGACCCCTCTGCTTGTCATCTGGTGCGATCCAGGCAGGTGAAACCTTCTCAGGCATGACAGTACCTCTGCAACATGCCTCCTCAAGGGAGAGGTTGTTCCTGTGGTGGGGACGGACCCAGAAGGGACACGATCCCACTTGCTCGGGAGAGTGGGCTTCACGCCCTGCTAGGGCTGGTGAGTAGGGCCAGGAGAGGGGCTTTCTCCTGGTTGCTACAGGAGGTGCTTGGGTGGGAGGGAAGGTTTCTCTGCTGTTTTCATGGATCCCTTTGGCAAGAGAAACATTAGCCTGAGCTGTTCGGCCATGTCTGCTGGAGGACACCCTATCCAGAGTGCCAGGAGAAGACCCGCAAGCTTAGTTTGTGCTGGGAAGAAAGAGACGGGAGTTGCAGGGACTTTCAGCCTCTCCAGATCTTGTTGTCCTTGAACTGTTGACCTGTGTTGAGAAGCCTGTGCTGCCTCTGCCTAACCCGAGCTCTCTGCTCTGCCAGACATGATGGCTTGCAGAGACCTTGTGTGTCTTTGGTCTCCACACCTGAGTTCTCTTCTCCACCTCGTGCTCCTCCTGCCAGAAGCACTCCCAAGCCTCTGCTGGCCAAAACTACAGTTTATTTAGTAGTGGCCAAATGTTACCTCTCATTTGGTTGCTGCTGCTGTGTCATCTGTTTGATGGCACCAAAGCCTTTGTAGAGCTGCTGGAGGTGTAACCACGTTTAAAGCAGAGCAGCCTGCGCAAGACGGGAGAGGTCACTGGGACACAGCAACCACACGTGCTTTGTAGAGGCTATTTCCATCATCCAAATTATACATTTCACATCAACCAAAGACCGAGGCTTCTCATCAAAGCTGGCTGGCAGCTGGGGTTGCTAATTACACAGCGCCCGGCCGCGGGATGAAGGGTACAGAGGGTGTGTGGCCAGTGTGGTGGAAGAGCTGTACAAAGCTCGCCGTGCTCGTCTCCATGTTCGGCGGACAAGAGCGTGCAGGTGCAGAGGCACATACGGGCTGTGTGCGAGTTCGTTGGCACTGGGGTGCAGTGCCCAGCGTGATTGCTGCACTTACCTAGAGGTCCCCAGAGCACCTCCAAGATCGTGCAGTTACTTTCTGCAGCCATTTCCTTGGCCATCTCTTGCTGTATATGGTGCCTCTTAAGTGGCTGCTAATTCACATAGGCGAATAAGTGGTGGGTGTTGCATGGGCCAGAGCCCAGGTGGACACACGTGTGATCCCAGGGGAGACGGTGTTCCCCGAAATGCTCGCTGCAGGAGTCTTTGCATCCCTGCCAAACTCCGCAGGTGCAGCTATAACCCATCTCAGTCCTGCAGCCCTTGGCTGGCAGCGGGTGGGCAATGCCACCCTTCCCTGAGCGGCCCAGTGGGGATGTCCTCGTTGGGCAGTGTGTGCCTGCGGAGACCCAGTACCTCCATGGTGCCGACACGCCGCAGGGCAGACCCCAGCTATGCTGGGGCTGGCTGCTGGCTGGGCAGTGGGTGCCAGCAGCCCGTCAGTGGTGGGGAGGAGAGCCAAGGGGCTGGTACGGGCAGATGGGCTCCTTGAAGAGCAGGAGCTTCATGTCACATCTGACTGGGTCAGTTTAAAAAAGAAACCACAGCGCAGGAAAGACGCTTGGCTGGTGTCTGACACGTCCCATGCGAGCATGTTCCCGGCTCTGGTGGACGTGGTCTCACCAAGGTATCCCTTCCTAAGGAGTTCCCCTCCTGATGACCATCCTTGCTGGCCAGGCACGTGGTATGGGATTAAAAGGAGCACCTCTGCCCCACGGCATTCCTGGCTGTTTAATTAAGCACTAACGGGCCCGTTGCAGTGCTGTGCAGCAATAGCCAGGCTCCCTGGCAGGAGACCATAAGGAGGTCAGAGACCAAATAGCTCTTCACAGTGACGGGAGTGGGTTATTGCCTCGTAAAGCGGTGCGGCTGTCCTGATATCACTGTCATGCTAACGTTATTCCTGTCTTAAGGCCCCTGTGTGACAGCACCCGTGTGACAAGGTCGTTGCGGTGGGGATTTATTTCCTTCTGGCTGCAGAGCTGGACTCCTGCGTTTGGGGTAGGGGTGAGGAGAAAGGGGAGAGGTTGTGTTGCTGCTTCCAGCCTGCTCCCGGGAGCTGACAGCAAGTAGTAGGTGTCTCCTCTCTCTGACTGAGATGGCTGCAGTGATGGGGGAGAAGGTCTGGAAACATGACGCGAGGGCCCCAGAGCTTTCTGCTGAAACTGTTTGGGATGTGCCACGTTCCCAGTGATAATGGCAGTACAGAAAAAGTGCTAAAAAAAAAAAATCCAAATTTGTCTTTCAAAATTTCCCATGGAAAAATAGAAGAGCAAACACTTGAAGGCAAAAATATTTGGGGATGCACTGCTGAAACAAATTCCTCCCCCAAAGAGCCTGAGAATCGCTGTTCAAATGGGGCTTTCCCAGTTACTGCCTGTATCTTGCTCCCAAATCCAACATTTGTCCACTGAGAAAATATGTAGATGAATGCAAAATTGTATGCAATTGTGGAAATGCTATTTGGGATCTGCTGGTGGGATGGTGACAACAGTGGGGCCTGGGCGATGTCCCCTCAAAGCCTTGCTGTTCCCTGAGAGCAACTGCTGAGGGCTCCCGGGGTGGTTTGCTCTTTTAGAAGCACACCCATGGGTCCTGCCTGGTGCAGGTGCCTCATGAGCAATGTGCTTCCAGCTTGGGTGGCACTTGGGGAACTGGTGGCAGTTCTGGGTCCTTCTGGAGAGTTCCTTCCTGATGCCCCCTGTCCCCAGCTTTGCGTCTTTGGCTTCTTATGCTGCAGCACGTGTCTCTGTGCCCACAGCCCTTCCCCGGCATGAATCCCCTCTGCTGTTGCCCTGTTATGTCCATTTAGCTTACCAGCTCATTGCCTTCCTATGCAGCTTCTTGTGGTGCCAGACAACAATTTCCCTGGTCTTCCCTGCCCATGGTCCTCCCTGCCCACTCACTCGAGCATCTGAGGACAGCACTTGGCTGATGCTTGTGCCTGCTGCACGGGGGAGGATTCGTTCCAGCTCAGTGCGGAGCCAGAGCGTGCACCCTCCGAGGTGTGTAACCTGTGAGTGACGCCAGCCTCTAGTGCCAGCCCGTCTGCCGTGGCCAGCGTGTGCCTCCCGGCTTGCGTGGCTGAGCCGCGGTCCTGCCTGGGGGTGACCAGGTGGTTTTCTGTAGGGCTGTGGTCTCAGGGTCAGCCCACGCCGCTCGCCTGGCTCTGCGGTGTCGGGCGGACCCACTGACACGTCCCCCAAATTGGTCACTTGTCTGGTCCAGAGCATCCTTTGTGCCACCGTGCATGTGGCATTTGGTGCTCTGCGTGCGCAGTGGCAGCAATGTCCCGGGGCCATGCGTGTATGCAGCGTTTCTGGTACCGGTGGCAGCTGCCGTTAGAGCCCAGCAGTGAAGCTACTGAGTCTGGAGCCACTTGCTGGATAGAGCAGGGATGGCTTAGTCCTTGTCCTCTCCAGGCTTTGCACCTTGAGGGTGTCTCACATGGAGCTGTGGCGACGTAAGATGTGGGAGATCAGATACGGTGTGATTTCGCCGTATCCCCTACCCTGCAAAGTCATGTCCTCCACCGGGCGCATGAAGCAGCTCTTCCGGGGGAGCCAGAGGAGGGATTGCTGGTTCTCCGGCTGGGAAGCAGTGAGCTTGGGAAGGCAGAGTACATGCGAGGCGAGGAGCCTGGCTGAGGAGGCTCGGCGCTGCCTCGTGGTGGGGTGGAGGGGAGCAGGGCTTTTCCACGCTGCTGCATTGCAGCTCGGAGCTGGGGAGCCGAGTGCGGAGGGGAGCTGGGAAGGCAGGGGATGCTGCATTGCAGGGCTGAGATTAGAAGCTGTGCAAATGGAGATGTGCCTGTGTCAAGGCGGGTGTGACACTGAAGAGCAGTGCCCAGTGTACCCGCTGATCTGCTTGTCTTTCCTCTAATCCATTTCTTCCCTCGAGCGTTTCTTTCATTCCTTACGCTGTTATTTGTCTTGTCCAATTGAGGCAGTAATGTATTTTTTATTAATTCAGGAGAAGGGCTGAGATTCATCTGCTGGAAGGAGCTGCTGGAATCCACGTAGGGGAGCTTAGCACAAGCACAGTGCAGCTGGGCAGGACGTTTTCCTCGCTTCTGGGAGCAGCCTTGCAGCAGGGAGGTGGCTCGAGAGCCTCGTGGCCCCGGTGCAGGGGCCAGTGCAGCGTGTGAGCTTCCTGCAGGTGCTGCATGGGCAGACCATGGGCAGGCATGTACCCCTGCGCTGCACGGCGAAACACAGGCGTGTCCTGCAGCAGGGACACGTGCCTCCAGCTTCGTGAACACGCGAGCACAGGGGGCACATGGGAGCACAGGGTTTTCCACAACTACCTGGCGTAGCCATTGGTGACGCTTACTCCCTCCACATCCCTCTTCGGTTTTGTGTCAGCCTTGTTCTGTCTGTCCTAGAGCCCTCCTACTAATCAAGAGATGAGCACTTTGCAGCCCTCCCCCGGCCAACATACCTGCAAGGGTCTGGCCTGAAGCATCCCCCTGAAATTACAGAAGGAATTTATGACAAATCCAGGAATTAGTTTCTGAAGATGTAAAGGCAGGGCCGCTCTGTCCTCCTGTTTTCCCCAGGCTGGATCTTGCCCAGTGGCAGTGCGGGTAGGGAGGGAATGGTGAGCTGGCTAGGAAGGACCTTCTAAAGGGGACCCAGGAGGTGACTTTCAGTCGGGAACTGGAATTGAGGGTTTTGTGCTGCGCTCACGAAGCCGTGGTTCCCTGGCAGGTTGCGAGCCTGACTCGCAGCCGCAGGTGACGTGGCGGGAGGGCTGGGCTCTATGCCAGCTCTGCTGGCTCACTAGCTGGTCGGCTGGGTTCGGCTGTGGGATGGGAACCTCTCCTGCTTGGTGAGCTGGAAGGGTGGCTCGTGGCTGAGGTCCTCTGCAGCTTGTTGAAGCTGCCAGAGGTTGTGGTCGTTCTTGTGCGACCCAGGAAAATGGGAGGAGCTGTGCTGTGGGTGAAGCCTGTGGTGTGTGAGCTGGAGCGGGAAATGTCATAACTGCAGCATGGCAGAGGGGCAGCACCACGCCTTTAGCACCAGGGAGAGGCTGAACCTTATATTTCCAGTGCCAGCCCCGCTGGCGCCAGCCTGTGTGGTTGGGATCTGGGGTTGCTGCATGTCCCACCTCTGCACATCTTGTGCAAGGTTGTGTCACCAAGCGTGACAAAGCTGGCAATGAGACCCTGCAACCCGACAAGCTTCTTCAATAGCGCCCTTATGAAGTGCACAGTCTTGGCCAAACCCAGTCCTTACTGGCTCTACTGGGAGCCCAGCTGGCTAAAGCTGAGCTTTTGTGAAGCTTACACCTCTGTGCTTTTTCGGTTGGACTGAAATGTCCCCATTGCTGGCACTGCCCCAGCCCCTGCACTGAGCAGCTTGACTCTCCCAATTCGGTGAGCAGCCGTGAAGCATGTTCAAAGCTGCGACTCAGGTACGGCTCTGTCGCCGGCTATTTATAGCCGTGTGAGCTTTCAGCGTAGCCGTGGGCTGAGAATAACTCACTGATGAGACACTTCTCAAAATCACGCGTCCGTTGCCCATGCGCAGCATTGTCGTCTCAAGCTTCCCGCATGTCGGCGTAGGGTATGTCTTGGTTCTGTGCCAGCCCGGATTGACATGAAAAGGAGTTTTACTCTGGCGTTTTTTCTAGCCTGGGGGGTCAGCTGGTTTGTCATGGCATGGCTGCGTGACCCCGTCCTTGGCAGGACGCTATCAGCCTTATGCGGGGAGCATGGTGGGGACCCCTTCATGTGTGGGCACAGTTTGGACTCTGTAAAACCCATCCCCTGGAGAACAGCCCTTCCTTTTCTTAGCCCGGTGTGTGGGGAGATGTGGGCGCTGGCAGGGAGGGATGTGCTTGGGGAGCAAGGCAAAGGAACCTGCTATTCGGGCTGGGACCTGCGATGTTGAAACTCATCTCTTTAACGAACCCCTCGGGCTGGAAGCGTTAGATGCTGTCGGGCTGTTTCCAGTTCGCTTTATCTCTGACTTGGCATTATATTTCTAAGCTGATGCAAACAAGTGGAAGAATAGATAGTGGCTAATTCACATTGATTGCTGTGGCGTGGGAGCTCCCCGAGGTGAGCCAGGACTGGCAGAAAACACGCTGTGGGCCACTCGATAGAGCGAGCACGTCCCTCCCCAGCTGGTTCCCGATGTGGTGCCGTGGGGGACACGCTGTCAGCCTCGCAGGTTCCTGCTCCCACAGCCTGAGGCTTCTCCCAACCTTGGTGGCTCAGAAGGCTTTGCCGGGGCAAGTACGGCGTCATGAACAAACCCGGCAGCGGTGGAGCCAGGCGAGGCAGGGGCGTTTCGGCAGGCTCTGAGGTGGGAGTGCTGCTTTGCAGGAGTGGGGACAACTGAGTCCCCTCCCATGTTAAAACCAGGAGGAAAGGCATTTGACAGATTGTGACTGGGACCTGGGACTGTCCGGCTCTGCCAGGGCAGGACCAACATGGGGCCATGGGTACTGCGGCCACCACGAGTGCAGGACCCTCGGCCACCCAGCTGTGGCCTTTTGCAGCCACCTTGCCTTTAGCCTCCTGACTTTACCTGCACCAAGGGAGTGACAAGGAGACAGCTCCAAACTCCCAATGTGCAGGGGAAAAGCAATAATGAAGTTGAGCTTCCTCCCCATCCCAGCAAGGAAGACGGACAGATGGCGTTCTGAAAACATTGCTGCTGTGAGCCTGGAGAGGTGTGTGCTGATTCCCAAGGAATGGCCTCGTGCTGCAGCCGGGCTTCACTGGGCTTGATGTGGCTCCAGACCGAAAGGTGGGAGTGAATTGAGTCTCGTTCTGTTGGTGCTGGGTGTGTTGCTTTCCTGTCCTGCTGGGCTGGGGAAGATGAGGCTGCCGAAGGCAAGCAGCAGTGTGGAGTCAATGGAGAAGCCCGTGGGCTTTCCTCCAGTGCTGCTCCAGCTGCTGCCAGGCACCATGGAAGATGGCTGCCCTGCACTCCTATGCTTCCCACCAGGTTCATTTAAAAACGTAACAAAGACGCTTCCAGGGAATTGGAGTCACCCTGGACAGGCCATGCATTGCACCTTAGGACGGCAACGACGAGGGGTCCTGGGAGCAGAGGTGCCAGCGCGCAAGGGACCCGTTGGCTCCTTGTAGTGGTGGTTTCTCTCCCAAATAAGATGCATGTAGACTTGGCATGGGGTTAGAATCCTGCTCAGCCTGGAGAATGTGGTGTGTGATCGCTGGCCAAGGGGAAGCACTGACATTTGCCTGACTCCCAGCCGCAGACCTGAGTCTTTTGTGCCTTGGGCTGTACATAGCTAGGGGCTCACAGATCATCAGCGCGTTGTCTTTTGGCAAATTCCATTTTGATGGCTCACCCTAGGTTGATTTGAGGCTGGATATATCACTGTCTGGACCTCCTGTCTCCCACTGTCGAGTGGTTAAATGCACCAAAAAGCTGGCTGCATCCTCACCCTGCAGGGAACAGCAGCACCCAGAACAAAGCCCAGACCTCCTGCTCCTTGGTCCTGTGCCAGCGGTGCCGCAGGCACAGCTGTGATGGGGCAGCGAGGGTTCCCGCCCTACGTGGTATCTCAGCCTTTCTCCCCAGGACTTTGTGCTGTGTTGGAGCACAAGAGGCACAGCCCATTGCGCTGCTGTCCCCAGCCAGCACAGCCGCAAGGGAGCCGTTACAGCCTGACAGAGCTACAGCAGCCTCGCGGCTGTTCGGTTTTACCTTGGAGATCAGAATGTCCCCCAGCGGTTTCAGGGGTGTGGGAGGGACAGAGCTCGTGTCCTTCAATACTCTTAGGCTGAGCACAGCAGCAGTTTGGGGACTGATTTACAGGCAGACTGAGACCCTCCTTTCTTACAGGCAAAAACATCTGGAAGAGGGCAGACGCTCAGGCAGCAGCACCTTCAGCCATCTCATTTTCATTTCCCTGAACCCTTTTAGCTGTGCTTTTGCTGTGCTGTGCCAAACGGCGTCCCGGTGCTGCTGGAGCACTAATATCCATCATCCGGCCGCGGTCTGTAGAGCGCTCAGAAATTTTGTGCTATTTTCAGTTAGTTTTCCAAGTTGAGCTTATTGGCTCATGGGCATCTGCTCCCAGATGGAGAACATGTGGCTGGTTCCTGCAAGGGGAGGGGAACAGCCCCGCTCATAAAGCAGCATGGGGGATGAGCGAGGGAATCTCTTCCTGGAGCCTGCGAGATGCTTTCGGGGCTGTGCAGAGCGGGGCCTGGAGGTTGGGATTTTAAAGCTGCTTCGAAAACCCTCTGCAAGCAGAATTTGCGTGGCAGCGTTGCTTGCGGTGGGAGGTCGCCTCCTGTCAGATAGCTGATTAGTCGTGGGGAAAGTACGGTAACCTGGGGGCAGGATTAAATCTCCACTCAGCTGCTGTTTGCACTGCTGTGCGCTTCCCAGCCCTGCTTACTTTTGAAAGCGAATAGCAAGTAATAAATTTTCCGGGGTGATTTCCTTGGCAAATAGTCATTGTGCTAAAACTGGTGAAACTCTTGGGGTTCCTGAAAACCTCCCTGCCTTGAACAGGCTGCATGAGCACTTGCAAAATGTAACGGCACGCAAGGAGGAGAGAAACCCAGAGCTCCGAATCAAAAGTAAATTTGCAAAGCAGCTTTTCCAGCCTCGCATTCCCAACTGGAGCATGTTAACGCGTACAATGCTGCCGTGCTGCCTACCAAAACCAGCCGCTCTGCGCCGCAGCAGTGACCAGCGGGGCGAAGCCGCGTTCCCTTTGCTCTGCTCTCGGTTTGCTCATCGTTGCGTTCAGGGGGCAGAGGTGCTGATTTGTTTTGTTGCTAAGATTCTCGTTCCCTTTGTGGGAATAAAGCAAATTTTGTTTGGTTGAGATTCTCTATAGCTTCAAAGACAAATCAAATCTGGGTTGCCAGCTTCTTTTTGTATTGCAAGAGATGCCTGTTTTCCATCCCAAACCATCCATGTTTTGCAGCTCAATAGCACATCCTAGACAATGGCTTTAGAAATCAGACGCCTGCATTTTGGACCCACAGTGCTGAGGCAACGCCAAGCAATGCACGGGGTGCCAGAATTCTTGCACATGGGGAGAGAGAAGGAGGAAGAAAAACTTGCTCCGATGGGATGTTTCCAAGGAGATCATGGTAATGATCTTCCATTTCCATATAGCTTTTCATCCCCGTGCGGAGTGTTCTTGCTCATAAGCAGACGTTACACACGTCCTGTGTGGAGAGTGCAGCAGCTGTCCTTAAAATGCATGTTGTAGTGGGGGAGCTCTGGCGCTATGGAGCGGGATCAGCGTGGGGTGGGAGTGACCCCTGAAACTGCGGGGACACTCAGGGATGCAGGGCGTCCCTGCCCCTTCAGCAACACCCCACGTTCGGCATCTGCGGCTGCTGGGCACGGCGCACTAGTGTGGGGAGTGACCTTGCCGCTGAGTAACGGTGTCTGGGTACGTCTCAGTCCTTCCCCAGATCAGTGTTGCGTGTGTGACGTGCCTCACATCAGCCAGCGTCCAGCTCAGAGCCGCACTGTGGCCAGACACGCTCCTGGCTTGTTGGAGCGAGAGCCCTGTTATGAGCTGTGCAGGTCTCTGCGAGCTCAGCTGGGAGCAGCAGCCAGGGTTTACGGTCAGTGCCAGAGCGGGCTGCGTCCCACACCGACACGCAAGGTGGTTTTCCTGGCTCATCTGTCCCTTTTTCCCTGGTAGAGGCTGGCTGCTGTGCTGGGGGAGCCACGTTAGCCCAGAGAGGATTGCAGGGCTCTGTGGAGGGTCAGCGAGGCCGCATCTGCCACTGGGGGTGTGCGGGAGGCTGGTTAATATATGATACTCCCTCGTCCTTCTGAGCGCCTCTCACTTTCTGAGAGGAGGAAGGCAAGTCTGGAGCTCTGCTTCTCCCCTGCGTGGAGGTGGGTTTGCAAAAGCCACAGTTTCTTCCGCTTTTTTTTTTTCCTTCCCTCTTTTCCTGCCCCAGAATTTTTCCCCGGCCTGATGAATTTTTAAACAAAAACATGGTGAAGAGAGAACAGGAGAGAAGAGGAAAACCCAGGAGAGGACGTGGGGGGAAAAAAGTCTGTTTTCAAGACCAGAGTGATTTCAAGTGGAAGTGAAAGCTTAGGGTGTGTTTTTAATTTTAAAATTCCAACTAATTTTAAGTCACTTTATTGACAGGAGAAAATACCTTTCCTAATGCTCTTTTTAATAAAACGCAGTTTTACAAGTAGAAGCTGTTGGTTGAAAAATACCACGGAAATATGGAAGTAAAAGGCAACTGCTGTGCCCTTTAATTCCTCCTTCGCCTTAACGAGGGTCGGTGCTCTCTGGAGGCAGGGGCTGAGGGTGGGTGGGGGGACAGACACACACACACACCACCACCCCCCCCACCCCCCTGCCCCGCCCCCCCCCCCCCCCCCGCAGATGCCTCCGGGTGCTTGTCTGTCTGTCCACGGGGGATGGCAGTGTTGGTCACCTGTACGTGGTGGCTTTGCATGAGGGTGGATGTGGACAGATGTGGTTCCTTGCCCATTTGTGCAGGGCCCTGAGTAGAGGCAGGGCTTTGGGTGCAACGGGCCAGAATTCAGCTCAAATTGGAGCCCTCCAGTAGGAGGACCGGCTGCTTAATGCTGAAGAAGGTGAAGGAGGCAAGAGGGAGCGTGGGGATGGAGAGGGGAGGTGGAGGCAGGCCAGGGGTCTGGCTTGCACAGCTGAGCATCACCAGGGAGCCCAAAACCTCATCACCAGGAGGACTCGTCCTGCTCCCTAAGCTGGGTTTATGCCTGGCGCTGCTACCGGCACTTCCTGTACTTCTGACCTGCAA
Organism: Calonectris borealis; assembly: GCF_964195595.1. Taxonomy (NCBI): domain Eukaryota; kingdom Metazoa; phylum Chordata; class Aves; order Procellariiformes; family Procellariidae; genus Calonectris; species Calonectris borealis. Next base: position 1,707,706 of record NC_134337.1, read on the forward strand.
AAGTCATCTGGAGAGTTTGAATTGGTGATGTAGCCGTCAGATACCATGGACACCTATCTGTGCTGTGCTTCATCCCCTGCAGAAATCTTCCCCTGCTGTGTCCCACCGATGCCGAGGCAAGAGCTGAGCACCCGCTGGAGACGGGCTGCTTTTGCTGCTCTCACTTGGGTTGGGCTGGTTTCTCACGGCCGTCAGCTTGGCAGGTAGATTGAGTGTTGTTAGAAAAACAGCTTAAATCCATTGCCTTTAAATTTTGCAGAGCAGAGAGATCTTCTAGCAGATCTCATTGTATTTCTACTGGAGCACAAAAAGAAACATTTTATGGCAATTTTTTCAATGACTTTCCAATTTTTTTTTTTCTTGGTAAACTGTCTGCAATCACTTACAGTGTTCCTGAAGGGATTAATTACTCGCTGGAGCTCATTGTGTGTATTTCATATTCAGAACTGTTGGATGCGGTGCCTGGCTTGGATCGAGCGGGGGTCACATGGCGTTTCTTTTTTCATCCTTTTCCCCTGTTCTGTTTTATCTGTCAGGCTCCTGGTGTGAGCGCTCCCAGTCGCCGATTCGGTGGTCGCTCGGTCGGTACACCGCACGTGATCACAACTGACTTCCCTGCTCCACGCTCCTTTGTCAGGGGGAAGCGCAGCCAGAAGAAGACAAATCGCTTCCTTGTTTGAGTGACTTTTGGCTGATGCTTTCCCCCAAGCTGTAGGATTGGCGCAGCTTTTCCTGCAGCGGTCATGGCTCTGGGCTGTGCCTCGTCAGTGCTTGGACAGGCCCCCAGAGCAAATTTGGGGAGAAGAGCTCAAAGCACATTGCAGTCCTGCTTCCCACGGTGGAGAGGGCTTGTCCAGTGCAGGCAGCCGTTGCGCGGAGGTGGGACATCTTAGAGGGGATAAATCCCGGCTGTGGTGCTGCTGGAGACCCCACCGCGCTGTCCTCGGAGGGTCGTGTCCCCGGGAGGGCGCTGCCTGCGGGACAGCTGTGCGCTTGGCACTTCGGCGGCGCAGGGAACAGCATTGTCTCCAGCTCGGCAGGGGGAATCCCAAACTGTCCAAGCTGGGGTGTGTAACTCGGCGTGCTTTCGGCATGCTTAAACGGTTCCTGCAGCACGCAGGGGATGCGGGCTTGTCGCTGCGCGGGGGTCCGGAGGCGAGCAGCTGCTCTCTTGTTTAACATCGGAGCGAGCCAATGTCCCCGGGGGCTTGCGGCTGCCGTCACCGCATGTCGCTCAGCCGGGGTGTGTGGCGAGGGCAGTGGCGGGAGCTGGCACATGGTGGAGAGTCCGGAGGCTCCGCTGAAATCCCTCCTGTCGGTGCCGATGCCTTTTTCAGAGCGCTTTCCGGCCTGCCCATCCCCGGCGCTGCCAAGCCCACAGTAAAACTTGGACTCGCAGGGTGGTACAGCAGTTCTTTGCATTGAATCCCAAAGCGTGTCAGAGTCCCTCCCCTCGCTGTGACGCAGGTGATGGATTTGAGGTGAAGATCACTCTTCCTCCATGCCGTCCCTCAGCCCCACTGGGGCGCCTGGGCAGGGGTGCTGTGGACTTTGGGATCCTGGGGAGGAGAGCACGGGCTGAGTGGCAGCTCCCACGGCAGTGGCACAGAGCTTTCTGGTCCGAACCATCCCCTTCCCTCCCGCGGCACACCCAGATTTCCTGAAGGAGACAGGATCTTCCTTCTCTGCAAATGACCTTTGGTGGGAAAAACACAACTGCTGCTCAAGAAAACGTTTTCCCGTGGTCTGGATCTACCGAGGGCACTGCAAGAGGTGGAGCAGGTTGGGAAGCAGCCGGAGGATGGCGTGGGTCCTGCTGCCGAGCACACTGAGTCCTCGCCCCTGCGCTCCCAACAGGGAACCGTCAGGGCTAAGAATAGACAATTTATTCATACGCATCCCTCTCCCTGTGAAGGGTGCTCGAGGCACTGTGCAGCAATTAAAACAAGTTTGTAATAATAGCGCCAGCAGATCAGCAGCACGGACTCTGGAGCTGGTGGAGGATTTGGAGGTGCTGAGGATGGAGGGGGGAGACTGGTGGGGCTGACCTCCCCGGCCGAGACCCAGCATCTCCCCGGCAAGGGGATGCAAGGCAGTGCTGTGAGGCGGCAGGATGAAACCTTGAGTGTCGTTGCAGCCACTGTGCTGGGTGTGGGGCTGCAGGAGGAGCAGAGTGGAGGGGGCCGCAGGATGGGGAGAGATGCATGGGGCCAGCACTGCTCCCGGCTCTGGTAAGGGTAAGGCACCTTCCTGGGGCAGGTCCGGAGGAGGAGATAATGGTGCCAGCAGAGATAATGGCAGTGTTCATTGGGTGGGCAGTGTGCTGCTGGGTGGGGCAGGGGTGCGATGCTCTGCCCTCCCTTACTGCAGCGGGGGGGTGGCCCTGGGGGAGCAGGCACAGAGGGCAGGAGAGCGGGGTTCGCCTGCACTAATTTGAGTCAGCCCAGGCTCTTCACTGATTTACCGGGATGCCTTGTCCCACCTCTGGGCAGGGACCCTGCAGCTGCTGGTTCCTGTTGGCTGCATGGAGGGTCAGGGGGATGAACGCAGGATTTTGGTGCGTCGCTGTCAGAGCCATGGTGGTGTCTTCCAGCAAACCTCCTGCCGCTCTCTGTGTGCCAGTTCGTCTTTGGGAGAGTGTAGCAGGTTTGCTTCGGGATGAACGTCATCTGGGCAGCGTGCCGCTGATGGGGCGGACTGAAGGGACCCCGAAATGTGCGATGTGCATATCGGTCCTCAGTCCCGCCTGCATTGCTATTGCAGATGCTGCTACGATTTTCAGGGGGTGAATCTTGCCCCAGTGCCTGGTAGGACCAGCACCCCTGGGCACCCCGCCAGCCAGCAGTGCTCACCCACCCCACTGCCAGGGGACCGCAGGTGGAGGGAGACCCTAAGCCTTGCGGGATCCCGGTGATAATATGTGCAGTGGACTTGTTTCCGGCGCTCTGCAGGCTGCTGCACCCGGTGCCAGAGTGAATTTGGCACCTGGCCCTCCTGCGAGGCTGGGGCGGGGGGAGAAGAAAGGCTGAGCCCTCCCTGCTGCCCGCGTTGCAGGCAGGAGATTCAATTACCCCCGCGCTCACACAATGGCCATTTATATCCGGGAGCAAAACCCTGGTAACCGTCAGGGTAGAGCGTGAAGGGCTGATTAGAGGGTGTGCAGGGAAGGGTGCCGGGGTCGCGTGCAGGCACTTCCCTTCCCATTTCCAGGGCTTTCCATGGTAATGGCTCCTATTTTCCTCTGTTGTTAGGACGTCACTCACATGCGGCTCAAACGACATCTGTCAAAACATGTCCCCCCTGTCCTTGAGGCTCCTGGGGAAGAGGGATCCGTTGGCCCCGTAATGAGTCTGACATCAATTAATCATCAGCCTTAAAAATTAGCACTGTGGCAGTACACGTTGGAAGGAAACGATTCCCCAGATGGAAGCAAAAATAGCCTCGGTTATCTCCCTCCTCCCGCGGGAGGTGGCAACAATAGATCCACTAACGAGCCTGGAACTCGTTTAAGCTGGGTTTACCCCCTGGGGCTGGGGGAGCCTGAGGTGTGCTGCCTCCTGCCCTGGCTCATCTCTCGAGGTGCTCTTGGGGGACCACCTTGTGCAATGGCTGATGACCTTCCCTGGGATCTGGTCCTGCCCACGGCTGGACCCTCATGGACTGGCATCCCCCGGGCTTTGCAGAGAGCCCAGGGTGAGCTCGCAAGCGCTGAGCCCCTTCCCAAGGCTGAGGGTTTGGAGGAGAGCAGCACTGCAGGGGTCTCGTTCTTCTGGAGCTCATCCCCAGGCAGTGCAGGTGGGCCAGGACGAGGGTTCAACCAGAGCCTCAAGGACATGTCCTGCTCTGGGTGGGCTGTCCCTTGCCCCTCTCCAGGGTGGCAGCTCTGAGCAGCGCTGGTGCCTGTGGCAGTTTGGTGAATGCCTTGCCAGCTCTGATATTCAGGAGCTCGGCAATGGGCTGGAGGTCTTCAGAGACCCCCTGTCTGGGAGGTGACTTGGGCAGGTTCACGGTGACCTGGTCTTTGTGCCCGTGCCATGCTGGGATTTTCCATGCTCGGAGCTGCTCTCCCTTGCTTCCAGGCGAGCTGTAACCTGAGTGAGCAGCTCTGCCACCCGTAGTCCCCTGCAACTTTGGTTTCCCACCCGCATTACTCAGCGAGGTGAAGAGCCGCTGCCTTCCTCCAGCTGCATTTTGGGTCCATCTTGGTGGCTCTGATAAGCATCTCGGCGCAGAGCAGCTCTACAGGCTGTGGCTGGCGGGGGAGCCAGGGAGGACGTTTTGCATTCTTGCTGGAGACGCACGAGGGCTCTTTGGCTGATCTGGTGATGGACAGACAGACCAAGTGTCTACTAGAGCCCAGCTGAGGCTGGGGAGAATTGTGTTTGCAACGCATTGCTCTGCACAAAGCTCGCAGTCACAAGGCGAGGGGGACAAAAGGCTCCCTGTTCGCTCCGTCCCAGTGGGTGCAATTCCAACAGTTAAAAAGCAAATGTGAGTTGTTTGTCTCTGTGAATATAAAGCTTCCCCAAGCATGGCCGTATTCTGGCTGGGAATGGGGCGTTTGGCTCCACTAATGACTCTGTTCTCCCTGCAAAATGGAGCCAACTCGAGCCAAGAGCTGCCCAGCCAGGCCCTTCCCCGCCGGCCCTGGTACAGGGACACGGGCTGAGGAGGGCACGGGCTCCTGGGTCTGATAAACGCCCTTTCAGCGAGGCCTGAGCGCCTGGTGGAGAGCAGCGGGGAGGGGTGAGCATGGGGACCTCTGCCTGTTGTACTCAGGGGTGACTGCCACCTGTGAGCATCCTGCCGGTGCCTGGGATCTTCTCCCGTGCCAGGGGGTTCGATGTCCTCAGCAAAAGGGAGCCCCAGGCTGGGCAAGTCGGCTCCCTTGAGTCATCAGGTCTGCTGATTTGGGGCATCTGACTGCAAGTCCAAGGGCTGCTGTCACAGATCAGGGAGCTCTTGAGTCATGTCTCTCCCTACCTGAGTCTGGGTGGCTGCCCTGCTGTGGGAAGGCCTGTGAATCCCCACGGCACTGGGTTTTCACCTGGGTTTTTATTCCCAGAACAACTGGAGAAGAAAGGGGACGGGTGCATGTGGCTGGGGGTGCAATGGCGCAAGGCGTTGTACCGGCGATGTACCCAGTCCTGGGCAGCCCGGTGGTGCCTGGGAGAGGGACAGGCGGTTGTGAAGCTGCTGCAGGACCTGGGGGCGAGTGTGGGTGTGGGGGGAATGACTGCAACCCACGTGCTGCAGCCAGGCTCGGGGCACGGGCACGTCCACACCACCCTACATGGAGGATCCTCAGCAATAACGGGGCCGTTGAGGTGGCGCCAGTGCCTGACGTGGAACAAGCGCTGTCTGTGGCCGGCTGCATGTGGCTCCCCTGGGGGCATGTGGCGCTTAACCCCCAAGTTCGTAGCAGCTGAGCCGTGCTGAGCGTATCCCGTGGGCATCTCCACCCTTGCCTAAGGGTCTCCCTCCTCGCTGGCTGCTTCTGTGTTCGCCCTGTACTCCCCTCGGCTCTCTCGCCCTGTGGGCCATGGTGGCTTTGGAGGAGGGTTGGGCACAGCGAGGGAGGGTAGTTATGGGAGGAAGGACGTGGCCGTGACCAGCCATTGGCCCTGTGCCCTCCGTCACACTATGGGATCCCTGCTTGGTCCTCAAGATGAAGCCGGGAGCGGGTGCAGGATTCGCCCTGTGCCCGCATTCCCCTCCTCCACCAGGCAAAGCCTGGAGTGGGGGCTGGCGACGTCCCCAGATGTAGGCACATCTGGAGGGCACTGAAGCAGTTAAGTGAAGGGCTGATTTGTGCTATAGAAACCCGCAGTTCCTTCCTTTGATCCTCTGAATCAGCCCATTGCCTCTGTGGTATAAAGCCCCATTTATCTCCGCTCTTCCCAGTAAGTTTGAAGGCGGTCGCGGCTCGGGGCTCCTCGGCAGCAGTGAGCTCGCCCGGCTTTCTCTTCCGCTGAAGCAGAATCAGGTGAAATCTCTATGGCAACTAGCAGATGACAGCGAGTCTTGTTGCCTTGGAAATGAGGCAAGGAAAAAAAAACCCACCCAAAAAGAGCCATCTGGAATTTTGAATTTCCACAATGTCCGACCCGCGTCTGGTGATGCGTGGGGAGCGTGAACCCGCTGCCGCCGGCTGCTCTGGGGCCTCTGAGCCAGAGCCCGTCTGCACCTTCTGCCTCGCCGTAGGGTTGTTTTTTTTTTCCTCCTTCCCCCCCACCCTTTCTGTTTGTGTTTTTTTTTTTGCGCAGGGTCTGCAGCATCGCCTTGAATGTCTGCTGGTGGCTGCGTTAAAGGTGTTGTGTGTGGAGCATTTGGGGCACCTGAAGTCCCTGGGCTGGGTGCAGCTGTGCCACATTGCTGGCCAGCATGGTGCTGGCACACCACAATAACACTAACCCCCGGGGGTTAGCAAACTCTGGGGGGGAAACTGAGGCACAGAGTGCTGCATGACCGGCCTGACCCCACTCTGCAAGGGCCCCAGCTTAGGGCAGACCCCAGGTGCGGTGACTGCTACTGACGCCATCTCCATGTGCCTGAGGCCACGGGGAGTTAGTGTCACCGTGCATTTCTGCTGCTGTGTGGGCTGGTCTCCTGAGGCTCTCGTGGGCCTCAGGGCACCCCTTGGTGCATGGATCCGGCCCATCCACCCACCGTCTGTGACCCCCCTCCTGCCCAAACTGTGCAGGCGTTTCCTTTGGGTTATTTTGGAGACGCGCGGTGCCGGGGAAGGGGTGTTGGGATGCTCCCAGCTTCTCCAACGCTTTGCAGGAGCTGCTTTGGAGACAGCTGTGTTGCAGGGGTGTGCAGTGCCGCATGCAGGAGCAGGGTCTGCCCTGACACAGGGGATTTTGGGCACTCCCAGCTCATGAGTGTGGGGGAGCGGAGGGCGGTGCGGAGGTGGGCTGCACTGGGGCGTTGAGCTAGAGGCTCTCACTGCTGAAAAAGGAGCTGTAATTTGGATGCGCAGGTGGGGTGGTTTGGGGCCAAGCGCAGCATCCATTGAAAGAATAACCCGCAAATGGGCTGGAGGCCCGGTCTGGATCTCTCCAGCGGCTTCACTTGGAAACTTGTGTATGGGAGAGACCCAATTAACTAGATTTATGGCTGCTCTAGCCTGAGAAAATCTGAATCCCTTTTAAAAGCTTGGCTCGCTGGAGCCAGACGGGGTCCAGGCTCCAGGTCTCTCAGCCCTGCCCTTGTTACAAGCAATGATTCGCAAGGCTTAGCAGCAGCGATTGCCCCAGAAGTGCTGATTCGGCTGAAGTCCTGGCCTGTCACCACTGTGCCGCTGCTAATTTTCTGCTCTCGCCTGCCAGCGGGGAGCTGATGGCCCCCACACATTGTGTGGGGCTGCCCCAGCCTGCACCGGCTGCAGTGATGGAGATGGCTGTGGTGATGGGGATGGCGGGTGCAGGCAGGGGAAGGGGCTTCCTTCCCCACTGCAGCCACCTTTGGAGTCTCCTGCAGAGCCATGTTGTTTTGCAGAAGGGTCCAGCAAGGTGTGAGACATAGGGTGGCCATGCCAAAGCTGGGTCCTGCCACCGCTTCTCCTCTTGCTGTGTCCCCGCAGGAGCTGGTGCTCTCTGGGGGGCTCAGACTGTGTGTGGGGCATGGTGTCCTCACCGGCGCTGCCCACTGTAACCCCATTGCCTGCCGTGCCTTTTGCTGCTTGGCCTTTCCTCCCTCTGCCGAGGGTGAGTGCTGGACGTGCTGGGCTGCATCCAGCCTCCTCCCCGCAGCCTGCATCCCACCGGGCTTGCAGGGCTACGTGCGGGGCGGCGGGAAGCAGGGAGCCCAGCCTGCCCTGGCTGAAGTCAGGGACGGGGACCCATTCACAAGTATCTGCGGCATCCCCTGCACGTCCCCCATCCCCGTCGGCAGGACTCTGTGCCTCTGCATCCCTGGGGAGGAGCACCTCCAGCTCTCTCAGCCCGGGGGCTGCTGCCTTCGTCGGGGGGTGGTGGCCATGCTTCTCACTGTCGGTCTTCTCAGGGTGTTTCGGAGGCGCCAGTCAGCCGTCTGGGTACCCAGGTACCGTGTTACCGGGGTGCTGGACGGCACAGGGCTCCCAGCCCCGTCCCTGCCCCTGGGGGAGCAGGACCCACTCCTGACACTGCTACAGGGGACACAGAGTTGGCGGCCAGCCCTCAGCTTGCACCGAGAAGCCCCTGGCAATTAAAGGAATTAAACCACGGCGAGTGCTAACGAACTTGCTGCCTTCCGATGGGGTAGGGCAACAGGTTTGCAGGAAAGGGCAAGATGCCCTCCTGGGGCACTGGGCGGGGGGGATGTGCTCAGCCCAGCTGAGGTGTCCTGGGGGATCTCCTGAGAGAGAGGGGTGGTTTTGGGAGGTGCCGGTACATCCCTGGAGGGAGCACGCAGGGATTGCAGGGATGGGGCTGGGCTGGAAAACAAGGCCGATGGTGGAAGCAAACACTGCAGACCTGGCATTCACCCCACAGAGCCCTGTTAGGCATCTCCGCTGCTCATTTAGCTGGTTTGATAGCTGTTGGGGGGGAGGAAGAGAATTAATTAAGCCACAGGGAGAAGGATTGCAAGTTGTGACCATCCCCCTGCCCAGTCGACCGGGAGCATGAATCAGAGCTGGATGTAAGAAATGCAAGATTAAGCCATTTTACTCCATATGGAAAGACTCTGCTGTCGGTACGCCAAGACACCGGTAACGGAATCGCGCGCTGCGGGGTGTCAGCTGGGAACCCGCAGGGCTCAGTGAGATTTGCACCGGGCTTGGGGTCTCAGGTCTCCCCTTGGGCCAGCAGCCTGGCTGCGGCGGGCTCTGGGTGCCGGAACGGAGGGTTTGCAAGCAAAATACCAGCAAAACGACGCCTGGGCTGATTCATTCATAAACACAGCTGGGAGCACGGGCTGAGGCAGCGCGGTGGGAGAAGAGTATATCTGCGCGAGGGTTTGTGGAGCCGGGGAGCTCGGCTGGGCTGGAGGAGTCTCATGGCCCTGGGAGAATGGTTTTTATTGCAGAGTTTATTAGTGTATTTTTCAATGCTGGAAGGAATTGAGCAACCAGTTAAAAATGTTTCATGGCCTGGGGAAATTCATTGCAGCTACTGTGTAACAGGGGCCCACCATAATGACTCAGAAACACTGCGAGGCCTTTTACAGCAAATTCCCCCTTGCCATTAAAATCTTTACTGGGTCGCCAGGAGTCCTTTCTGAGTCTGATCTTCTGAAATGAGACCGGTTGGGTCGGGGGGCAAGAAAACACGCGTGCGAGTGCCACACTCGTGCCGAGCATATGAATACAGGCGCAGACGGTGCATCTGTGCCAGCCCAATACGCTCGTGCCAGCGTTGGCGTTGGCTGCTGCCGTCCTCGTGCCTGCACATGTACACGTGGGCACGCGTGCAAGGTCACAGGCACAGGCATACACATGCACCTTTCTGCAAGCGGAGAGGGTTTTGCTACCATGTGGCCCGCACATGAACATATGCATGATGCAAACAAGCACTCGGGCGGCACACATACACACGCGGGTTTCTGTGCCAAGGCACATGGGGCACACGTGTCCCATGGACGCGGCTCTGCCTGGCCCCAGTGGGAGCTGTTGGCCACATGCTCCTTTGAAATGAGCTGTCACGAGCCGTTTGGAGTTGATGATTTCCTCATTCCTTGACGTACTTGGCCACGTCGGCAGCACCCGGCTGAGGGGAAGTGGCTGCGCCCCGTCGTGCAGGTAGAGGAGCTGCCACCACTCGCTCTTGGAGGTGATGGGAAGGGCTGAACGGGAGCACAGCCTGGAGCTCCCCCGTCACCTCCAGCCCTGGCTCTGTGGTGCCTGGTACAGTCAGACTCGCAGCATGCAGCGCCTTGACCTGAGCCAGCCCTTTGCAGCGCAACTCTCTCCTTCCTCCTCCTCCTCTTCCTCCTCCTTGGCTGCCTCCAGCCCCACATCTTGCCTCACCGATGCTCCTTCTCTTGGTGATGGTACCTGCTGCTTCCCCAGTTGTGCAGGGCGGGAGACGGGGGCGATGGGCAGCGCGTGGGTCGGGGCCGGGCAGCCACGGTGCCAGGTTGCTGTGCCGGCAGCCACCGTCATGTAGCAGGCAGTGCTGCCTGGTGTTTAACACAGAGGCCGGCAGTGGAGGCTGTGCGGGAGAGCACCTGGAGACGATGGGGCGGTCGGGGGTGGGCTAGGATTTCCTGCCTCAGTTTTCCCGTGTGAGAAGGGAGCCGAATTGTGTTTGCCAATGTTGGAGAGAGCACTGAGAGCACTTAGTTAAGAAAGGAGCCACAGTGGGGGCTGGGGGGGCTGTGAGAGCTGCCCAAGCATGGCTGCAGGCAAGAGCAGGACAGTGAGCCGGCAAGGGCAGGTTAGACCCAACCTGATACAGGGGAGAGCAACTCAGGCAGTGGGGCCTGGTGGCTTACCTGCACAGGGCTTGGGACGGTGGCAGCATCTCGGGGCTGCCCTCCTCTGTGTGGCCAGGCTAGGGGAGCACGGGGCCAGAGCCAGCACCCCCTTCCCTCTGTGACAGCAGGATGGAGCCTGCAAGAGCGCCGGGGAGCTGCGAACGGGACTGCAAGCCAGCCTGGAGCTGGGGCGGAGGGGACGGCTGGTCTGCGAGCCTGCGGCCCAGGCAGAGCGGGGAACACTGGGAGACACGTCCTCGCCATCGCTGCCGGGAAAATGAGCCCGGCCGAGGCAGGGTGTCCAACTGACCCTGCTGCAGCACAGGCTGAGCTGTCCCTGCTGCTCTCTGCTCCGGCAGCTGGAAACATCTGGCTGTGGGAAGCTTGGTAAATCAATGCAGGGAGGAATCCAGCACGCTTCTGCCGTTCCCACACTCCAGCCTCTCCCAGCGGCTCCAGTTTCGGCTCAGCTCTGGCATGCTGCAGCTCAGCCAGCCCTGAGACAGACCCTGGCCCCTCGCTGCACCTGGAAAGTGGACTGCAGGGGGCCCGGTGTCACCGCCCCGGCCCAGCACAGTGGGGATAGGTTTTGGCACTTGCAGCCAGCGGGATACGTGCCAGAGGTGGGCGAGCAGGTCCTTGAGTCCCAGTTTGGCCCTTTCCCAGGTGAGAGCTGCTGCATTTCCTGGGGCGACTGCAGAGGCTAGAGTGACCTGGACTGTCACCTGAATACTGGGGGCCAGGAGAGCAAACTGTGCTGGGCATGGATGGCCAAAGGTGCCGCGGGTGAAGCTGGGGACGGGGGTCAGTGCCATCGCCCTGAAACACGGGGGCTGAAGCACTCTCCAGCTCTCCACCAGGCACCCAAGCCCTTGGATGCGGCCTCTTGCCTTGGGTGCCCTGGGGGTCCTCGCTGCGGGGGGTCCTCCAGCAGCACTGAGGGTGCAGGGGGAGGTGGCACCCACATGCCAGCCCCTCTGGCCTTGTGCGGGGCACGCAGCGAGTGCTTGCCCCGGCCCCGCAGCTCCTTGGGATGGGGTGGCTGTAGCAGCTCTGCTGGCAGCGGCGCCCAGGGAGGAGGCAGCGCCAGGCCCAAGCACTGGCTTTGTGCCCGGGGGGATATCTGCGGGTGGCCACGGGGGAGGCAGCCGGGGTGTTTTTGGGAGGGAACCGTGCCCAGGCGGCGCCAGGGGACAATGGTGGCTCTTCCATACCATCCTGCTATGTCCTGTCCCAGTCCACAGGGACACGGCACTGCTGGGGTGTGTGCCACCTTCTCTGGCAGAGCTGGGCTCAGAGTGGACGGCACCTACCGAATGTGGCCAGGGTGGAGGAGCTGAGGGTGCTGAGTCCTTCCCTGCATGGACCCACCTGGGGACACTGGTGGGTGTCTTATTGCTCTTCCCTAAGGTTCGGATGTGCCTCCCCTCCAAAATCTACCACTGCCCTGCAGACTGCACGTGTGGCAGCAGTGAACTTGGCCTGAGATTTCTGCCCTGCCATTTCAAGCCATTCTTGAAAATCTGTCTTTCTAGGTAGCCCAAAGACCTGGCAGCTTTGAGGTGCCCCTGATCTGCCAACACGGCCCTTTCTGCCTGCCCCACCAGAGGGGCACAGAATCCCCTTGTCCCCAGCTGCAGAGCAGGGTGGGCCTCCGGCACCAAGGGCCCCTCGAGCCTCCGCTGTGCCACGGCGCAGCCCCCTGTGCTCCAGCCCTCCATCTCTCTGCCCTTGCTGCCTGCACACCCCCATCCTGTGGCTCTGAGGCACCAGTCAGAGGCTCTGTGCCTTTGATTAACTCCTCCAGTGTGCACGGGCCACAACGAAGATTTAATAATGAGTTCATGACTTGCCTCCTGCTAAGTCTTGTTCTGGGAACTGGACCAGGGTGATCGGACACATGCAAGGCTGGGTATCCTTACGTGACGGCATGTGCCGGCCGCGTTGGGTGCCCCGTGGGCTCACCAGCCGTTGCCTACAACTGGCTTTAACCTGCTTGATTTAACCTGTCTCATCGGGGCTGTTACCGCTTGTCACCACCTTCCAGGGTCACGCATAAATTGGAGCTGCTTCACCGGTTTGAGGTACTCCTGCCCAGGCCGGTGGGCGAGCAGAGCCTGGGGATGGGGCAGCATCACCCACGGGTGCTGCCTGCAGCGTATCCGGTGGCACAGTTGTTATGTGATGGGGACATAAGCCCTGCTTGTGCACTGGACATGTGGCCATGCTGTTGCAGGGAGCCTGCCGGGGTGTGTGCCTGTGGTGTCCCCCCGGTCCCTGCGTTGCTGCAAGCTTACACGGTGCTGCTGCAAATCCCAAAGCGCTGGTTGCCACGTTACATTAGGAGGAGCCACATCCAGCATCCCTGGCGCTCACTGTCACTGCGGTTCAGTGGCAAGCTGCAGCTGAAAGGCTTGAAATCGGGGATCAAAGCCGTGGTGCCACAGCTGTTAGCCGCTGGGGATGCACACGAGCAGGTCAGGGCGGCGGGGGCTGAAGCTGTGGCCCTGAGCCTGGCAGCACTGCCCCGGCTGTGCCAGGAGTGACCCCCCTCCTCTGTGTGTGTGTGCACACACGTGTGTGTGTGGGTGTCTCAGGGGGTGTGTGTGCACATGCTTATGTGTGCATTTTTGCGCAGGTGTGCGTGTGTGGATGTGCATGCGTGTATACGCACGTGTGTGCACAAGTGGTTGTGGTGCAGGTACATGCGTGTGCACACATGCAGGTTGGGGGGTGTATACCTGCGTGTGTGCGTGCATGCCCATATTGCGGGTGTGCACATCCGGAAAAGCCCCAAGGCAGCCGGAGCTCGGGGGTTTCCAGCCCTGGGCTGTGCCCGTGGAGGGCTCGGTCCCACCGGCTGCTCCAGGCCCCAGCAGAAGCAGCCGCCTCTCCCTGGGCACGAGGCAGGAGTGGGGCTTGGCTAGCACCACTCCCTGACATCTCCTCAGCTCCTACTGGCTGCGCGCTGAGTGGTGCTGCTGCAGTGCCAGAGCACCCCCAGGGCCTGGGGGACGCAGGGGCAGGTTTGGGGACGTTCCTCCAGGACGGCTGCTTCTGCATGGCCCCACGGAGCAGGGTCACAGTGCTTTGGGGATGCCTGACTGTAGCTGGCCTCCTGTCACCTGTGTGGGTCCTGTGGCCCCACTTGGTCCTCCCCAGCTCGTCCTATCTGGACCAGACATCCCCATCCCAGCTGCAGCACCTCTGGGGGTGGCATTTCATGGTGGTGCAGCTCCAGCCCAGTGCCAGCCCTGCCCTGTCCCCTCCCAGCCGGCAGAGTGAGAGCTGGTGGGCACAGCTGCGGGCAGAGGGGCGCAGAAGCCATTCATCCCTTTAAAGCCACCGCCTTGTCTCTCCGCAGACCCTGAGTCCCAGAGGAAGAGGACAGTGCAGAATGTGCTGGACCTTCGGCAGAACCTGGAGGAGACCATGTCCAGCCTGAGGGGCTCTCAGGTGTCTCACAGGTGAGGCCCCGACACAGGGCCCCCACCACCCTTTCCCCACAACCAGTGTCCTTCCTGGGGCAGTGGGGGAGGCCGGGGCAGCGGGGAAGCGGCTCTGCTCCAGGTAAGAGCCATGTGAGTGGGAGTGAGCCAGCTGTGCCCCATGGCCTGGGCACCCTGTCCATGGGGGCTTGGAGAGGTGCCCCCAAATCCGTGGGGTGTCGTGCGCGGGGCTGCAGCAGAGCCCCATCCCTGGCAGTGCTCTGGGCTCCACACTGCCTCGCGTTCTCTGGGGCAGTGGGGATGGGTGGGGGATGGCACTGAGGGGAGCCAGTTGCCCCCAGACCCCAGGCAGGGGGGAGGTCTGTTCCCGGTGGTCGGGTGTCCCCTTATGGACAGCCAGAGGTGAACGTGTCCCCTGCACCTGCCCAGGTTTGGACCACAGACTCCATCCCCATCCGTGACTCAGTTTCTCTGCTCTATGTAGAGGTGATGATAGAAAAACCCTCAGCAGAGCTGAGCAGCTGCCTGGCATGCCCATGGGCAGAGGCGGGGTACCCTGCTCAGACCGGGGCTGGCAGCACCCCGGGGTTGCAGCTGGGGCTGGGGGGACAGCGGGGCTGGGGACAGGGTGACCGCTGGATGGTGAACGAGAGCAGAGTGTCTACCTGTGTTCAGAGGTCTCTCTGACACGTGCCTGGGACTACATCTTTTCCCCCCTGGGTCTCTCACTTGAGACCACTGCAGGGTTACTGCTCTGCTCTGGACGTGCTCGGGGTCTGCATGGGTCTGCATGGCAGCTCCAGCCTCCTGCCTGGCTCCCCGTTGGGGCTGAAGGGCCCGGCCGGGGACAGCGGGTGGGGAGGGAGCATCTCTCCAGGGTACCCTCCGGGCCCCCACCCCGCTGGTGCAGCTGCGTTATGAAGCCTGGGCTTTGCAGAGAGGCTGTGTCGGGTGTCAGCGAGTCGGGAAAGCCGAGGATGTGGTGAACATCCTTCTCCTGGTGTTTGTTGCCACCTCGCGGTCTCCCTCGATCTTCGTTTTTGTGTTGGAAGGGGCAAAAAGCAGGACCTTCCTCCCCCTGCTTCACCCACCATTCATCATTACAGACCTTCCCTGTGTCGCCCCTCGATCAGCTTCATCCAGGATGAAGCAGCCTGCTTGATTTAGCTCTCCTTAACCCAGAAGCTCATCTAGACCTTGCTCATCCTTGTTGCATTTTCCAGATCTTTTCCGAGCCGGAGGCTGCAGAGTGCTGGGGCAGTGGGATTTGCACGGGGCCGCAGCGGTATTCCCTGAGCTGGCCATTTCCTGGAATTATCCATTACAGCTCTGCCATCCCTTTGCTTGGCGTAAGAGTTGGTTCATCAGCCTGGCGCTGCTCATGCCGAATCAGGGCTGCTTTGTGTTTGCTTTGTGTTCGCTTCGCGTTTGCTCTGCATTCGCTTTGCATTCATCTGTGTAAAACTTCACCCGCTGCCTTCTCGCCCCAGCGCTCGGCTCCTTTGCAAATCCTCCATCAGCCCTGGTCTTAGGGAAGTAGGGCGAGGATGTTAAGAGTGATTAAATTAGCGTGGCTGGTGGGTTTTGACTTCGCTATCACTTCCTTTTTTTGATGAATTACAAGCACATTGCATGGCGGAGGCCCCAGCCAGATTCCTGCCATGGAAGAAAACGACTATCGATAGCCCAGGGATGCCTACCCCTGCGTTCTGTCCTGTAAGCGGTTCTTAAATACATGAGGATCTTCCCTCTTATCCCATGGCAGCTGAGTTTATTTGGAAGCTTAATCTGCCTTTGGTGCGGGCACTCATCCACCACCTTCTGGTAGCCTGCAGCAGCCTCGGCAGCATGCTCCCTGCATCCCTCCAGGAGCTCCACTGCAGCTGTGAGCCGGATTTTCTTTTACCAAAGCTGTGTCAGCTCTTTGCCGGTATGTTGTAATTACACACGTACCCACTAATTCTGCTCTCGGGAACACTTCCTACAAGTGTGTCCGATATGGATGTCATCCGCGGTCCTCTGGATGCGCCCTGCATCACCGGTATCCCTGTAGCCGCTTTGGGCTCTCTCTTTATTCCTTCCACAAACTATTCCTCAAATTTCTTGTTCTCCTTGCTGTATTCTTCCATCCAGTGGCTGGGAGCTCAGCCTTTGCCGTTTCCTTGCTAGGACACAACTTTGTTCCTGAAAGACGTCATCGTACTTCTGGCAGCCTTTGCACCCGGCTGCAGGGCTGCACGAGCTTCCTCGGAGGCTTGCTTTAGTCCTGCTTGGAGACGTGGTTTGCATCTGCTCCGAGCCGCCGGCAGAACATCCTTAAATAGCCTTTGTGCTGCCGACAAAAACTAAACCCTTTTAGCTGCCCCTTTTAGTTCCGCTTTAACAAACTTCCTAGTTTTTTATGTAGTTCCCTATTTTAAATTCAATACTGCAGCCGGGGTTTGGCTTTTGGTGCTCCTGCAGGAATGTTTAATCCAAGCTAGGGAATAGCTCGCTGATAGTAATGTTTGGAGCCAAGTCGAGAGCTGTGGGTTCCCAAGTAGCTGCTCCAAGAAGTAATCATTTTTGGTGTCTAAATTTAGTCTCAGCATCACTCCCCGACATGCTATTTACCCAAAATACACCCCGAGGGGTGTGGGGAGAAACTGAACTCCCCATTTGTGATGCGCTCATGGGCTGTGGGCTGGCTGGAGAGCAGCACGCTTGTGGGCAGCCCCGTGGGGCTGGGCAGCCCTGTCTCGGGGCATCCCCTCCTGCCCAGACGTGGAGGTTCACTCTGCAGGGATTCGGCATGGGATGCTGATGCAGGGACCGAGTCCCTGGTTTGCCCTTCGGCGTCCTTTTGCTCACAGCCTCCGCTCCCCGGCATGGCCCGTTGCCATGTCCCCTGGGACCAGTGTGCCATTTGTCCTATCCTGGGTGTGGGGTGATACTGGGGTGCAGACATTGAAATGCTGGGGGGGAAATGGCCGAGGGAGGGCAGCTTGGGCACGGGGGACCATGTCTGGGCTTTCCACTAAAGGCTCCCTATTAGCAGGATTCAGCACAACTTGGGTTGGGGCTGGGGCCGGTCTCCAGAGAGGTACGGACCCCTCTCCCACAGCGTGTTTGCAGCCAGCCCTGGTGGCACCCGCAGCCCCTGCACCGAGGTGGGTGGATGGGGGCGTGTGGGGAGCCTCGCCTCTGTGGGGTGGTTGGGTCTGTAGGGAGGCACAGACCTCCCCATCACACCCCACGTCCTGCTCCACCGTCCATGGGGAGAAACTGGATGTCGCAGTGGGTCCAGGAGCGTGGGACACTGTGCTGGCACCAGGCAGGCAGGGAAGGTGGGGACCGATCCCTGCCAGCTGAGGTGGAGGGGGACAGACAGTGTCCCTGCGCCCACACTCCTGGGAGCCTCTGGCCTTGCCTGGCTGCCTCAAAAGGGGCAGTTTTGTTTTCTGAGCAGTTGCAGCACTCTGCGGGGAGCGAGGCAGGGTGCAGACCTCCGCTGCCTACCGTGCCCTGCCCTAACCCCACCTGCACCCCGTCCTTGCAGCTCCCTGGAGATGACCTGCTATGACAGCGATGAAGCCAACCCCCGCAGCGTCTCCAGCCTGTCCAACCGCTCCTCCCCACTGTCCTGGCGTTACGGGCAGTCGAGCCCGCGCCTGCAGGCAGGGGACGCGCCGTCGGTCGGGGGGACCTGCCGCTCTGAGGGCACCCCCAGCTGGTACATGCATGGTGAGCGGGCGCACTACTCGCACACCATGCCCATGCGCAGCCCCAGCAAGCTGAGCCACATCTCCCGCCTGGAGCTGGTCGAGACACTGGACACCGATGATGTGGAGCTGAAGTCAGGCTACATGAGCGACAGCGATCTGATGGGGAAGACGCTGACAGAGGATGACGACATCACCACGGGGTAAGTGCCTGCGCCGGGGCTCGTGCCTGGACCGGAGCTTTCCTGGAGGTCTCACCACCTCCTGTTCGGCCGGCAGTGAAGGGGCACCAGGTGCAGCAGGGACAGATGGAGAAGCACACAGATCACAGCCAGTCTGGCTGGGTGGATCGTGTCCCCGCACCCCGGGAGTTGCTTTCCCACCGGCGAGGCAGTGTAGCCCTTGCAGTGCTGGTGGTGCTGGGCCAGCTGGGGCTTCTCGGGGCGGCGAGCACCTGAGCTGGGGCATGCTGCTCTCCCGGCATGCAGGAAGTGTCTGGCTTGATCTGGGTGTTCCCAGAGCAGGGGGCTGAGAAAAGTGTGCGATGTATGGCTGTGGGAGCCCCGAGCCAGGGCCTGCTGGGGTAAATGGTGCTGCTTTCAGAAGTGCTCTCCCAGTTTACACCAGTGGGTCTGAGCTGCTGCCTCTGACCCTGGCACTATGGAGATGTCGTGTGTCCAGCTGGGAGTGCTGGTGGCCTGTGGTGGGACAGACTGGGTCAGGTCTCAGCACCCCAGCAAGAACTGGGCACTGAGGTGTCATTGCCGATGGATGGCACCGTGGTGAAGCAGGGTGTGCTGCTGAGCGGGGTCCCCTCCTTCTGGGACCCCCGTCGGCCTCTGTCCCTCCACCCATAGGGCCGGGGGCATCTCCTGCCAGGTGGGCACAAGCCAGCACGCCCAGGGCTCACATTTTCTTTCCAGATGCATCCAGCTCCCGCTGCACTGTTGAGGTGCCCCTGGCTCTGGCAAGGGTCCAGGGTTTCAGCATGTTGGAGGTTTCCTGTTTCAGCACAGGAGAAAATAAATAACTCTGGCATTTGAGTTGTCCCAGAGCAGGAGGAGGTATTTGGCCTCCTGACAGTGCTGCTCCGGCCCTCCTGGGGTGGCCGTAGTCACGTCAGCTTGTTGCAGGATAGAGCACAGCCCACGGCTTCACACCCATCCTGGGGGCCAGTGCTCCCCAGACGTGGCCCGGAGGCGCATGTTGCAGTTGGAGGGGACATACACCGAGGGGTGTGCAATGCTCCAGCTGAGGGGCGAGAGTGTCTGTGGCACTGCGGGCATCAGACCTGTTGTCCCCATGGGCACGTGGGATGACCCTGGGGGGCTGCCCTGTGCATGTGAACAGATGTGCCTTGTGCTGGCTCAGCGTGGTCCCCTCCTGGGGATCGTAACCCATCGCTGGGCAGCCAGAGGTGGCATGTCACCACCTTCTGCCGCCGGCCACTGGACTGCGGGGTGTGATAGGCAATGGGATGGCTTTGGACTGCCCTGGATAGCTGGGGCCACAGCAGGTCTGGCTGTGGGTATGAAGGGCTCCGCTGCTCCCTGTCTGCCTCCTTGTCTTGGAGCTGCTCATGCAGGCGGATAACCTTGGGGTGCCCTTGGCTGCGGAAGTAGTGCCGGGAGGGGTGAGCCGGAGCATCACTTTGTCTCCATCAGCCACTGAGCAGGCAGAGTGCGGGGAGGGTCAACCCTGGCAGGACCCTCACTGGGCTCAGGCCTGTGCGCTGCCCCGGGCAGGGTCTGCTTCTCCTCCCAGGAAGGGCCAAGCTTTGGGTATGGAGCCCTGCGCGGCTGAGCCTCCCACGAGGCCCTGGCAGCACCACAGTGCCCCGGTGCGGGTAAGGCTTTCAGTGCCGCGGCGAGCTGGGCTGGCACCGCCATGGCTGGGTGCCGCAGTCCGTGTTCCTGCGCAGGGTCCCCAGCGTGATGCCCTGGATGAGCCCCAAGGGAAATCCACGGTGTCCTGCCGGTGAGTGCAGAGACAGACTGGGTGCTCTGTCCTGGGTGCTCTGTTCTGGGTACTCCTCCCCAGGGATGGGTGCAGGAGGGCAGCTGGGGCAGCACAGGACCCTCTTATCCACAGGGACATGTCCTTGGGATCAGCCACATCACTGGGATGCTGCTGGCACACGGGGCTGTGCGGTGACGTAGTCACAGCTCCATCTCCTATGGCCCCACAGCAGGACTCGGGGGGGGTCCTCTAGAGCGGGCAGCATGGCAGAGCCTCTGTCCCCAGGGGACGTCCCTGGCTGGGTGCTGGGGGCTCCGGGATGCCCTGTCCAGGAGCCTGGGCACTGGTTGCACAACCAGAGGAGGGGAGCAGGGGCAACCCCTCCTCCCCAGAGCCGGCCGGGGCGAGGAGCCGCCTTGCCGTCTGGGAGCACTCATCCAGTGCAGCCCCTCATCCAGCCTCTTCGGCTGGCTCTGACCTAGAAAGCAAATACTGCCCCAGGCCCCGTCTCCCCGTGCTGCTAATGCACCGGGCAGGAGCCGAGCGCTGCAGATGGGGCCATCAGCCCCTGAGCCCGGGCTGCCGGGCCAGCGCATCCCTGCACCGCGCCAGCGCACACCCAGGCTTGTAGGGCAGTAGGTCAGAGCCAGCTCAGAGGATGCAGGGGCACGTCCCCCTCAGAGACGTGCAGGGCCGTGGGATGGGACCTGGCATCCCTACGGCTCGCTGGGAGAGCAGCCTGGAAGAAAGGGCTGAGGTAGGTGAGGCACAGCCGGGGTGTGGGGACTGCACGTGGGGGTATCCGGGTGAATTCAGCAGGGTGGTGGTTGGGGTGAGTCCAGCTGAGAAGGCAATGGGGGTCCCGGGGCCCAGCTCAGAGAGGGAGTGGGATGATCAGGTCTGGTGGTGAGAGCAGGGATCAGCTGGGGACACCCCAGCTCTCAGAAGCATTTCTGTATCAGCCGAATGTGCCGGCATCCTGGCTCCTTGTCCAGCCACGCCCGCTTGCCTGCATCCATCGGGCGGGCACTCGCAGCTCCCCTCCACCAGCAACCTGCTGCCGGTTTTGGGGGGTGGAAAGCTCTGGCTTTGCTTTCCCTGTTTGGCAGCAAGGCCCTTCTTTTGTTCCTGGTGTCACTGTACCCTCCTCGTGCTCTGCAGCAGGGCAGCCCTCGGCCGGCTGGGACCCAGCACAGCCCGGGCTGGGAGCAGCCCCACCAGGATGCGCCCATGCCGCTGCCGACACCGTGGTGTCTGAAGGGCCTGGCGTAGGCAGCGATCTCTGCATAACACAGCAGCGTTCACTGGGATGGTGCTGCTGTCCTGGCCTGCCCTGCCTGTCCTGGGCAGGGCACAGGCAGGGACAGCACCGACCCCTGGGCTGTTCCCCTGGCACTGAAAAATCTTCGCTCCCTTCGTTGGCTGCTCTTGACTCAGGTTTCCACCCGCCACCACTCAGTGTGCCGCTCACTGTTCCCTGCCCCTGATGCCAGTCCCTGGAGGGGTGTGGTGCCGCTGGTGACGCTTTCCCACTCTGGCCAGGCTGGGGATGTTTCCCGGACCCTGGAGGTCACCCCACCAAGGTCACCCCACTCACACGCAGCCACCCACTGCCAAGGAACCTTTACGGCTGTCCAGCCACAGCGCAGCGCTGGGGACGTGATGCAGCAGCGTGGGCGCCTTCGTGTGCAGACCTGCGTGTGAATCAGGCAGCGGCGGAGGAGGCGGAGAGCACCTGAGCGGGGATGTTCAAGCCAGGTTTTGCCTGGTTTCGTCCCGGCCACGTCCTGCATGTCCAAACGGTGCCACCTCCTCCACATGCAGCCGCATAGTGCGGCTGCATGTTGGTGTGTCTACCCCCATGCTGTGTGTGCTTGGGGACCTGATGTGAGCAGCTCTGGCGGGTCCGGGCTGCTGGCGCAGGAACGGGTGAGCATGCATCACCCCCAGGTGTTCCCTGGGGCCATCCAGGACGCGGTGAGGAGCAAGCAGGGTGCTGCGAGGCTTTGCTGCGGTCGGGAGCTGGTGGGGTGTGCTGGCTCCCACCCCCAGCCCTGCCTGCCTGGGACCATGGGGCTTCCCCCCTCCCAGGATCCGGGCCTGAGGGCATGACAAGTGTCGGCTCGTGCCTGCTTTGCCCCGCTCCGCCACATCTCCTGGGCTTGGAGAGCACCCTGCCTGATGTCGTCCTTTCCGCCACCCTCCTTTTGTCAGTCGCTTCATCAGCCAGCCCCACAAATGGTGACGCTGCCGCAAGGGTGCTGGGGTACTCTGGATGTCCCCGGAGGGGTCTGTCAGGCCACTGTGCCCAGTGTCAAGGGCTCAGCAGGGTCTGAGCACCTCCCTGTGGTGTGCCTCATGCTGCGGGGCAGTGCAGAGCAGCGGGTGGGGGTTGAAGAGACCTGCTGTGTGGCCTCGGCCATGCCTCGGTTTCCCTCAGTCCACCCTGCTGGCTGTGAGCAGGACAGGGCAGGACGTACCCGGGTGATGGCAGGGCAGACCTGCTCTTGGGGTTTGCGGGGTGCAGAGGAGGAGGAGCACCTCTCCCTAGCTCTGGTACGCAAGCTGACCTATAGGGACACAGCTCAGCTGTGCTCCCTGAGATGGTGCTTGTGGGACAGGCAGCGCCCCAGATGAGGTCCCCAGGGACAAATTCGGACAAGCTGGCTCCATCCTTGGAGCTGCTCAAATACCCCGCGGTGGCAGAATCACATGGGGATGCCCAGCCTGGACTCACTGCCCCTCTGGCAGAGCATGGGTGCTGCCGGGCCCGATCCTGCCATCCCCAAGCACAGGGCCGGGAGAGTGGAGAGGGAGCGAGTGGGGCTGGCTGCTGAGTCAGCGCCTTCTTGCTGCGGTGGCTGCTGGAGTGCTGATGATCTGTGTGCGCTGCAGGGCCTCGGGCTTACAGGCATCCCTCTGGAGCCAATCCCCGAGGCTGTGCATGTACCTCGGGCTTTCAGTGCCCTGGGGAAGTCCTCATGCGACCCCAGGACGGCTGTGATTTGGGGGTGTCCTTTTGGGCCTCGTTTTTTGTTGGGGGTGGAAAGGGAGGTAGCCTTCCATCCCACCCCCAACAGCATCTGCACCCCTGTGAGCGGGGTACTGCCCTGACTCTGGTCATGGGCATGAAATGGAGCCATGGCAGCAGCCTTTGGCATCGGGACCGCGGGGTGCTGCGCGGCTCGGGGATCAGCATGTGTGTCCAGCTCACAGTACACTGCGAGCACCGTCCCATGCTGCTGGCAGCCGGGCGCTGCAGAGCCTGTGGTCCCCTCTGACAGGGCTGGGGACTGCCAGCAGCATCCCCCTGGGAGGGATGCTCTGGAGCTGGCACCCGCTGTGCTCCGGCTGGCCTGGCT
This sequence comes from Calonectris borealis, assembly GCF_964195595.1. NCBI lineage: Eukaryota > Metazoa > Chordata > Aves > Procellariiformes > Procellariidae > Calonectris > Calonectris borealis. The sequence goes on from NC_134337.1 coordinate 1,730,581, forward strand.
CCGGCTTCCTCACAGCTACTTGAGCTCGGCACAGCCCGGAGGCGGGAGCAGATGTTTGGCTCGGCTCCCCGAGAGTGGCGGGGGAGCGGCCGCCCTCCTCTCCTGCTCCGAGCAGGATTGGTGCTGGTGCTCTGCTCCCTTCCCTCAAACGCCCCTCGCTCGGCATTGGCCGGTCTGGCCTGACCTCTCGCCACTGTCCCGGCGAGCCCGTGAAGTCATTTCTCGGTGGGGATGTCCCGGGGGCCATGGCCGTGGCCCCGCACGTGGCCCGGCGTGTGTGCGGGGCCCCAGCCCGGCCGGCCGGGGGGGTGGCGGGGGAGCAGCCGGGGAAATGGTGTTGGATAAATATTTGCTGCGCTGCGCCGCGTGCCGGGACTCAGCGGGGTTCCTCCCTCCAGCTGGGACAGGGGACAGTCCCAGAAAGGGGCCCCAAAACCCCGCTGGGCACCGGCATTGAAGCGCCCTTCCTCTGCACTGCATTCCAGCCGGCTCCTTATTTTGGGGTTTATTCGAGGCGCTCGGTGCTGACCCCCAACCCCTGGGGCTGCCTGGGCTGGGCTGCTGTGGCAGCGGCTGCACGGGGTGTGTTTTGGGACGGGGATCCTGGGGTTGCGGGGCTGGGGGTTGCAGGGCACCCGGAGGTCAGCGCACGCCCAGGATTTGGGAAACTGCTCGCCTCCACAGCCTGTTGGTGGGTCTGGACACGGACATGGAGCAGAGCCGAGCCCAGAGCTGGACCTCGCACGCCCACATGCCCCGGGGGGAGCTGCTTGGCGGGATCTGCCCCCCAAACTCAGTTGCCTGCCTGCTTGCTGCCTGGGGAGGTCAAGACCTGGCTTTACCCCTTGCCACGTGCCACCCTGCTGCCTGCGAAGGAGCCTGGCCGCTGCGGGTGGAGGTGTCTGAGGCCACCAGCTTGTCCAGACAACAAGAAAAATAGGAATTTCGCAAGCAGGCTGAGTCACGCTGCTCCCCCACCCCAGCGCTGCCCTGGGACTCTCTGACTGCCGCACGCGGCCGCTGCAGCCCGCCATGCCGCCGCGGTGGCCCTGAGCGAGGCTTCGTCTGTCACCCTTCCTGAAACAGCCGGAGATCCCCGCACAGCGACACGCTTCCTCTGGGGTTTCCGCTGCTCGGGGGGGGTCAGAGGGGTGACCCCGCATTTTTCCCCCCCGCAGCGGGGCCGGCTGAGCTCAGCAGCCCTGCTGGCATGGCGGCCAGGCGTGTGGTTGGGGTCCACGGCTGATCTCATTGCTGCGGGCAGGCGAGCGCTGGCTGACGCCCCCACGGCATCGGCCTCGCTGCCTCGGGGAAATCGGACCCTGCTATTACTGCGGTCTGCAGCGCAGAGTTGGAGCGGAGGCACAGCCTGGCCACGGTCCCACCTTGCGGAGGCCACGCATGCCCCAGGGACCCATGGTGGGGGGGTCCCCTGCACCCCTCAGGGACCTGGGAGACCAGGGGACCAGGGGCTGCCTGGAGGACAGGGGACTAGACCAACTGCTGGGATGTGATGCTGATCCTCTTCTCCTGCTGGGTGAGCTCGGGCGAGTTAGACCCCTTCCCTGCCTCAGTTTCCCCATCTGCAAGGTCTTTGCAGCCCCCTGTTCCTCTGAGTACGGCTTCAGTGAAGGGTGCCAGGTCCCAGTACCTGAAATGCAAGTGGGAAGCATCCAGGGTCGGTGACGGGGGCTGGTGCTATCTGGGGGGGTATCTGGGGGTTTGGGGGGGTCTTGGAGGGTACACAGGGGTTTAGGGGTGTCTGGAGAGAGCTTAAAGAAATCTGGGGCATCCTAAGTGGATCTGTGGGGTTCTCAAGGAGTATTGGGGGGGCTTGGGGCTGTTGAAGGGACATGGGGGTGTGCAGGGGGCTGTGGGGATCCTAAGGGAGTCTGGGAGGGCGTTACGGGTGTCGTGATGCCCTGAGGCAGTTCCTGAGACGGATGTGCAGGGGAAGCAGAGCCACCCCTGCCTGTGCCCGCGGGAAGTCCCCAACCCTCCCGATCGTGATTTATGAAGCTAATTGGTTTTTCTGCCCCATTAAGTGGAGGAGAAGGGGAGGGAGGAAGGAGCCCTGGCTGTGCCCATGCTTTCCTCACCGGTCCTGCCAGAGCAGGATGAGGCTGTGATGGGGGACACTGGTGGCACGTCCACAGAACCCCCTCAGTGCCAGTGACCCATGGCTGTGGGGTGTGGAGACCCCCCAGTGCAAGCCCCATATTTCTTCCCCTGCAATGACCACAGCAGAGCAGGAGGAAAGGGCCAGGGTGGACCGAGAGGGGTTCGCTTTAATCTGGGGTGGACTTGGAGCGGGCGGTGGGAATTCGGCAGCACCAGCCTGGCAGGGACATGAGTGCTGGGAGCCCCGGCGGGTGCCAGTGGGTGCGTCTGGCGTGCGGGTGGGTGTCTGTGCTGGTGTGAGTTGGGTGAAGCAGGGAAATTTCGAATCCTCCTGCTCCAAAAGCAGCCTGCTGCTGAGAAATGGTCTGGGGGTGCTCCTCTGCAAAGGGGGCTGGTGCCGGTGGGGCATTGCATGTGTGGCAGGAGGTGACATGGGGCATTCTCCACCATTGTTCTGCACCAGACTCACAGCTCTGGTGGGCTCAAAGCCGCCTTTCCCAGTGGCTGTCGTGCCGGGCTAGCCCCCCCCGCCACCCCTGAGTCCGGATTTGGGCCCAGCGAAAGCCAGAGCTGCTCCTCCGAGTGCTGCCCGAGCCAGCCGTGGTGGGGCCGGGGCAGCTGGCCAGGAGGAGGGGTGGGATGGGTCAGTGTCCGGCATCGTGCCAGGCCGGAGGCACTGCGGGGATGTGATGCTGGACGGGCCGTGCCGCCGCACCCATTGGCGCACACCGACATGGGGCCGTCGCCCCACAGCAGGGCTGGCTGCCTGCGGGAGGTACCACACCGCACCGAGGCGGTGTCACCGCCGGCCTCCCGGCTGTGAGCTCCGGCCAAGGGCTGAGAGCCGCTGCGGGGATGGTGGGTGCGGGCAGGGTCTGATCGGTGGGGAGGGGGATGGTCGGGCACCGAAGTCGTGCATCCCTGGCTCTCCCTGCCGTGCCGTGCCGCAGCACCTCGCCTTGCCGGGGCAAGCACCGTGCAGGCGAGCGATGGGGCTGCGCGGCGAGGAGGGAGCCAAGAGGCGTTGCCGTTGCTTCGCAGAGGAAGGCGCGAGGAAGGAATTACTTATTTCCCAGCCCGCAGGGACCGGGTCTGTTTTGCCAAGGCTGCAGTTAACCCTCTGCCCGCTGCGGCCGGGCTGGCGAAGGTGTCGCCGGTGTCACCGTGTGGACCCTGCCCTGGGGCGCAGCTCCTGCTCTGATGCAAGAGGGAGAGAAAAAAGGACAGAAATAGGCTTTTTGGTCGATGAAGCGCGGAGCGGTGTAGGCGCGGGTGCCCTCGCAGGAGCTGGGGCCGCACCCCGTGGAGCTGGGCAGAGGCAGAGCCCCTCACGGGACCCACAGCAGGAGGTGGTGCCTTTGGGGAGGGGATTTGGGGGCCGCTGGGGCCAGGCTGAGGGATGGCCTGAGGGGCACTGGTGCCACATTGCAGGCTGGACTGGGGGGCACCGGTGCTGCCTGTGGGGGCATGAGTGTGGGCTTGGGGGCGCTGGGGGCAGGTGGGGGGCCCCGGGCTGAGACTGGGGGTTGCTGGGCTGAGGCTGTGGGGCACCAGGGACAGGGGTAGGGGGTCATGGGCTGGACTGGGGGGCACTGGAGCTGGATGTGGGGACATGGCCGAGGGGCTGTGGGCTGGGGGGCGGGCATTGGGAGTGGCGGGGCGGGGAACCGGGACCCCGGGCCCATCCCGGCGGGGCTCGGGGGCAGCGGCGGGGGGAGGCCGGGCCGGGCAGTGCCGGGGCCGCTGCCGCTTTAAGGCGCGGGCAGCGCGGGGCGGTCCCGCCGCCGCCCCTCCCGCCCGCGCCCGGCGGGGCCGCGCTGCCGCGGGCAGCACCATGCTGCGGGCGGGGAGGCCGCGCCGCGCCCCGCGCCTGGCGAGCAGGTACCGTACGGGCAGGGCCACCGCACCGGCACCGGTACCGACCGAGCGGGGCGGGGCGGGCGCACTGCGGGCGGCCGCCCGGCCGGCCGGAGCCCGGCCCTGGCAGACAAAGCCCCGCGCCCCGGGGCCGCACCGCGGGCGGTGCTTTGTCTCGGCCGCGCCGCGGGGGGGAAGGGGGACCCGGGCAGCGCGGCCCCGCCCGGCACCGCGGCATCGGGGCGGCTGCCCCGAGCCCGGGAGCAGGATGAGCCCCCCGCCCCCGCTCCGGCCCCCGCCTCGCACCTGCAGCGCGGCCGGGGCGAGCCCGCGCGGGGTTACCGGGGCTCCGGGATCCCCGGCCGGCGGAGCTGACCCCGCCGGGGTGGGGCGGGCACCGGGATGCCGGGCAGCGTGCCCGACCGGGGGGCTCCGAAGCGGTGTGCGACTGGGCCGGGAGGGGGAGCGGAGCATCCCCACTCAGCCTCTCGCACCGCGGCCGTGGGTCAGGTCCATCCCTGGCTCCCTCCGGGGTGCAGCCACCTCCTCGGGTCGGGGTCGGGGTGTGCATCATCGGGGCCGTGTTGGGACCTTTCTGGCCTTTTCTGTTCCAGCATGCCCGGCTGGTGCCGGGGAGCGCGGCAGGACGGTCACGCTGCCGCAGCCTCCGCCTCGCTGCTGCCGCTGTCCTTGAGCATCCCTTCCCTGGGAGCTGTCGTGGGCAGAGGGGTGCAGGGCTTGTGGGTGTCCTGGTGCATCGCTGCCTTCAGGGTGGGTTTGGTGCGATGCTGGCTGAAGGGAGGTGGGGAATTGCTCTGTGTAAGATGGAGGGGCTGGAGCACAAAGCAGGAATTGAGTTTTGCCCCCAGCATGACGCTGCGGTATGGCTGCCCCCCGTTTGGGGTCTGTGGGGGACACTTGGGTGGTCTCATCCAGCAGGGACCGGGGTGTCAGGGCTCGGCCGTGCTCTGAGAATTTTTGTTTGCCAAGGGGCCGTCGGTGCTGCGGTGCAGCCTGAGTTGAGGCTTTTCTCGCTGTGCCAGCTACTGCGTATGCCTGCCACTTTTGGGGACCCCTCGGTGTGCTGGCTATGTGACCTGTAAGAGAGCCAGAGACACCCCACAGCAGGCAGCTAGCTCCTAGGTGTCACCCCATGGCTTGAGTGCTTTTGGGGTGTCACATGTGACCTTCCGTGTTGCCCTTCCTTGGCATGGGGTTGCTAAGGAGGATCTGGGGTCACCTCCTGCCACAGTTCAAGCCCTGCCCCTGTGCCTGTTTCACCGGGGCTCTCCAGATGCCTGAGGCCAGGGCAGCAGGGGCTTCCCACGCGAGGCTGGGAGAGCATTTGGGATTTGCCCTGCCAGGCCACGAAAGCCAAGCTGAAGCGACCCAGCATCGCCTTTGGTCACAGCCATGTGCCTGCAGCACGCAGCTCACTGAAGCCCTGCCTCGCTCCCAGCGCTGCTTGCTGCAAGGATGATGCCAGCCTGGGAAAGGAGCTTTGCTTCATGCTCTGTGGTGGGGATTTCTGTCCTGGTGAGAAGTCGCACCCAGCACAGGGGCTGGTGGTGAGAGATGCCTGGAGCCGGGCAGCCCAGCAGCACATCCTGGGCACGTGTTCATAATTAAATCCCTTCCTGGGCAGCAGTGTCTGCAGGGCTCTGTCCCAAAAGCTGCTGTGGGGATGCAGGGGGCTGTGTCCATCCTGGCTCTGGCCAGTCCTCCATGTCTGGGAAGAGCAGGGTACATGGGGCTGGTTGGAGGGTGCTGGAGCTGCCTGCGTTGCTCCATCCTGGGGTCTCGGCATCCCTGAGGGGGTGGTGGTGGCAGTAGTTGTTGCTTGTGCCCTGGCACCCTGGTTGGCGGAGGTGCCCAGCAGGCGCCCTTTCCTCTGCCATGCCACACTGTCCTGTCCCTAGCTTACCCAGGGTCACAGTGTCACTTGGGTGACGCTAAGCGGCTTCACCAGCTGCTGGAGCTCTGGTGCTTGCTGGGCTCCTCCTATGCCTCTGTGGCCCCAGTTTCAGGGAATGGACATCTCTGGCAGGGACTGGGGCTGGCCGCAGCCCCCCAGCTCTGCTCCCCTCTCCTACGCCGCTGCTTGTCACCCCCAGCCTCTCGCAACCCCCTCGGAGGCTGCGGGGCCTCACTGACCTACTCAGCTGCTGACCTGAAAGGGGCTGTGCTCATCCTGCTGGAAAATGCTTGTGCCCGTCTGTGCTGGATTGCCACGGGCACAGCCCCGTGCTGCGGAGCCGGCCAGGCCTGCGGGGTGTGCAGGCAGCTGCTGCCCCGGCACGGCGCTGACTGACGGCCCTGGAGATGAGCTTGTGCACGGTCCATTGAGCCCCTGGCATGGAGCAGCCGCCCTGACATAGCAGCGGTGCCTGTACCTGCTACCTGTGCCTGCTGTGGACGCTGGGTGCTGGAGAGGGGGGAGCATGGTGCAGCGAGGTGGTGGGTGGGGGCCACCCAAGGAAAGGTGAATGCTGTGGGGCGGCTGGTTTGTTTACTCCAGCCAGTCCCTGCCCTTTCCAGCAATCTTTCCGACCCTCTCAGGGGGGCAGGTCGCAGGGGGTTTGGTGCTAGCTGCTGTGCTGCCAACCCTTCCCAGCGTGGGTGCTGCACAGGTACCCTCCATCCCCAAAAAGCCCCTGCAGGGGCCTTAATGGGGAGATGCGGGGTCACTGGGGCTTGTGTGCCAGCGGGGCACCAAGCCTGTGCCAGGCTGGGCTGGAGCCAGCCGCGGCCGCCGAGTGCTAGCTCCCTGCCACGGCCCTGCAGCGGGTGCTACCGGGAGCTGAGGTTTGCACCCTGGCAGCCCCCGGAGAGGGGAAATCCCATGGGTGGCAGGACCCGCCAGGCAGAGCTGGGACTGGGCAGGGGGGGTCTGATGCCGTCTCTGCCTTTGCAGCTGGGATGAGAGCAGCTCCATCAGCAGCGGCCTCAGCGATGCCTCTGACAACCTCAGCTCGGAGGAGTTCAACGCCAGCTCCTCGCTCAACTCCCTGCCCTCCACCCCCACTGCCTCGCGCAGGAATTCGGCCATAGCGGTAGGTGCCTGCGGCACCCGGGCCCTTCCTGGCACCAGTCCCAGCTTGGTGCCACCGCCTCTATGTGAAAGAGGGGATGGAGGGTGCCAGCATGGGGAAGCTGAGGCATGGCACAGGGTGTCCAATGCATCCCTCCCAGCTGGCTGGTTTCCCTGGGGATGAGTTTGGGGTGGGTGCCAGGAGCACCCCTGACTCCGCTCTGCCCACAGCTGCGCACAGACTCGGAGAAGCGCTCGCTGGCGGAGAGCGGGCTGAGCTGGTACTGTGAGGGTGAGGACAAGGCGCCCAAGAAGCTGGACTACGACAGCAGCAGCCTCAAGATGGAGCACGGCTCCTCCAAGTGGCGGCGGGAGCCCTCAGAGGGCGGCGAGGAGGGGCCCAAGGGCGGTGAGCTGAAGAAGCCCGTCAGCCTGGGCACCCCAGGCTCGCTCAAGAAGGGCAAGACTCCTCCAGTGGCCGTGACCTCCCCCATCACCCACACAGCCCAGAGCACCCTCAAAGTGGCAGGTGAGACCCAATTCGGGCAAAGTCCAGCTCCTCTGATGAGGAGAGGCTTGGGTGGCATCTCCGTGGGCTTTCCCCGAGCACGTTGGCCATGGGACGCCCTGTGACTATGCGCAAACCCAGCAGCTGGATGTGTGCTGGAGGGGGTGGCAGGGCTGTGCATCCCTGCAGGCAGGTTGTGGGTCTGACCCCACGCTAAGCCCTGCTTGCCCAGGGCTGTGCCTGCCCCGTGGCCTCGTGGTCATGTGCCGGGCTGGAGGCTAGGTGGGGGCACTGAGGGCCTGGCTGTGGCTCTGCCCCGACTCCCGGGATGGTGGCACGTCCCTTCTTCCCCATCACATCCCTGCATCTCTGATGCCGCTGTCCTATCTGGGCTAGTTCACACCCAAATGTCCCCAAAGCCTCCTGGGACACTAACCCGTCCTTTCCTGCCCACCAGGCAAGCCCGAGACCAAAGCCACTGACAAGAGCAAGCTGTCTGTGAAGAGCACAGGCCTGCAGCGCTCCTCCTCCGATGCTGGCCGTGACCGCATTGCTGATGCCAAGAAGCCACCCTCAGGTCTCACACGCCCCTCGGCCTCCAGCTCCTTCGGCTATAAGAAACCAGCTCCTGCCACTGGCACGGCCACCGTCATGCAGGCTGGGGGCTCGGCCACACTCGGCAAGATCCAGAAGAGCTCCGGCATCCCCGTCAAGCCGGTCAGCGGGAGGAAAACAAGCCTGGACGTCTCCAACGCAGCCGAGCCGGGATTCCTGGCCCCAGGCGCTCGTTCCAACATCCAGTACCGCAGCCTGCCCCGGCCGGCCAAGTCCAGCTCCATGAGTGTGACTGGCGGCCGTGGCGCGAACCGGCCGGTCAGCAGCAGCATCGATCCCAGCCTGCTGAGCACCAAGCAGGGCAGCATCTCAGTGTCGCGGCTCAAGGAACCGTCCAAGATTGGCGCTGGCCGTGGCACGCCGGCCCCTGTGAACCAGACGGACCGCGAGAAGGAGAAGGCCAAAGCCAAGGCGGTGGCACTGGACTCTGAGTGCGGGACGCTGAAGAGCATCAGCTCACCTGAGAGCACCCCAAAAGCCCAGGCCAACCTCCCGCCGGCGGCCAAGGTGGCCGAGCTGCCCCCCACGCCTCTCAGGTACGATCCTTCCACCTCCAAGGGCAGCAGATGCCTGGCATGGCTGTGCCCAGCGCCCAGCGATGCCCGGCACCCGAGTCTTACCTGCTTCCTTACCTGTTTTCCCCCCTCCAGAGCGGCTGCCAAGACCTATGTGAAGCCTCCCTCACTGGCCAACTTGGACAAGGTCAACTCTAACAGCCTGGACTTGCCCTCCTCCAGCGAGCTGCACCCCACACACGCTGCCAAGCTCCAGGACCTGCACCCGGCCGGTGGGCACCTCGCGCCTTGCTTCAGCCCCAGTCCTGCCCCCATCCTCAACATCAACTCGGCCAGCTTCTCCCAGGGCCTGGAGCTCATGGGTGGCTTCAGCGTCCCGAAGGAGGGCAGGATGTATCCCAAGCTCTCAGGCCTGCACCGCAGCATGGAGTCCCTGCAGATGCCCATGAGCCTGCCCAGTGCCTTTTCGGGGGGCAGCACTGGCACCCCCACCCCTGCCGCCGCACCCCCCGCCAGCACGGAGGAGGAAGAAGAGGCAGGAGAGCTGGGCTGGAGCGGGAGCCCCCGGCTCGTACATCTGGACAGGTATGGCTACAGGGAGGTCATGGGGCTGCTGGCGCAACTCTATGGGCTCAGATCCCTCCCTGCTGTCCTGTCATGACCTTTGCCTGCTTTGGAGGCTCTTCCTGCTACATTTCTGGGGAAAAACTCCCTGTCCCTGCAGCTCAACCCCCGTAGCACCTTCCCTCATCTGTGCAGGGACGCCACTGATCTTTCCTTCCCTTCCAGTGCCAACCGCGACAGAAACACGCTGCCCAAGAAAGGGTTGAGGTAAAAGAGCCTGAATCACTTTTGGATGGCGCTAGGGTGGGAGGATGGGCATGTGGAGCTTTCCACGGGGGGCTGGCGGTGCCCTCCATGCCAGGGAGGCTGAGCTGCAGTGCAGCGGGCAGGAGCCAGGATGGTGCTGGTCCACCTCACCATGCTGGTCTCTGCTCCGCTCCCTAGGTACCAGCTCCACTCCCAGGAGGAGGCCAAGGAGCGGCGCCATTCACACGCCATCAGCAGCGGGCTCCCCGAGTCGGACGACCAGCAGGAGCTGCCCTCGCCCCCCGCCCTCCCCATGGCGCTGGTCGGGAAGGGTCCGCTCACCAGCATCGGTCAGTGCCCTCCACTGCCAGCCCGCTTCTGCTTGCGGCAAGCCCTGTCCCTCCTGCTCCCCAGCACCCTGTGCTCCCCGTGTGACTTGTTGATGCTGCCCTGGATGCTGCTTTTCTCCTCGACGCCCCCAGCAGCCCTAATGCCCAGTGCCTGGTGCTTTTGGCCCATTGAGGTGCTGGGTTGTGCCCAGGGGCCAGAGATGTCCATCACCTCCACGTCAGGGCGTCTCCTCCACCCTTGGGACTCTGCCCACGGCTCCCTGCTCCTCTGGGGTGCCCGGCAGGGCAAGGGGTGAGCCCTGCCCTGCTCTTGCCAGGACCTACATGTTCCTGGAGGGTTTGGGGGGTCCAGGCAGATGGGTTGGCGCTGCTGGTGGGGGGCAGTGGGTGATGAGGTGCTCCCCTCCTGCACCCGGAGGTAACGGCCTCTGGCGTGGTGGTGCCCACTTTGCCCTGGAGCTCTGGATATGTTTCTCAGCCCTGTGGTTACCTTGGTGCTGGTGTCCAGGTCTTCCCAGCGTAAATCTGCGTTTTAGCTTTCCCCCAGGCCTCCTGCTTTGGGACCACAATCCCTGCTTCCTCTCTGCATCCCAGTGATCATGGTTCGCTCCCAGCCCTGCTTCCCCATCCTGATCCCAGGTCCCCTGCGTGACTCTGACCCTGCCTCTCCCCCGCCTTCTCCTTGCAGTGAGCCCCACTGCTGCTGCAACCCCGCGGATCACCCGCTCCAACAGCATCCCCACCCACGACTCCACCTTCGAGCTGTACAGCACGTCCCAGATGGGCAGCACCCTCTCCCTGGCCGACAAGCCCAAGGGCATGATCCGCTCGGGCTCCTTCCGGGACCCTGTGGACGACGGTGAGAGTGTGCTGCGCTCCTGCCCAGGCGAAGGGGGCTCCTGGGGCGGGGCGGTGGGGCTCCCCGCACACTTGTCCCTGCCTCCTGGCGCTGCTGCAGCACTGTCAGATGGGTTGGTGCATCCCGTCCTCAGCATCAGAGCAGGGGACGGCAGCCCCGAGGGGCCTGGTGGACCCCTCTGTAATGGCATCTGCTCTGGGCCACAGCCTGCTCTGACCCCTGGGGGTGCCCGGCGTGCCTGGGCTGGCCCCAGGATGTTGTGGCACCAGGGAGGTGGGGACCCAAGCAGCCAGGGAGGCTGACAGAGCCCCCCGGCTCAGCCAGAGAGGAGGGTGAAGGTGGAGAGTGCTCCCCATGCCCTGCTGCATGGCACATGCCTGGGGAGGTCACCAGCCACACATGGGGAAACGGGCAGTGCTGAGCAGCTGCCATCCCACCCTCCGCCTTCCCCGGCCCCCCGCAGAGCCCCCCTCCACTGGGAGCTCTGTCCCCTGCACCCTGCTATGCCCTGCAGCTGCAGGCCCTGCGGATGCTGCTGGCCAGGGGCACCCTGACGTGCCGGGTTTTATTCTGTTGCAGTTCATGGATCGGTGCTGTCCCTGGCCTCGAGCGCGTCCTCCACCTACTCCTCCGTAAGAGCCACCTCCATTCTGCGCCGCTTTGTGCATGGCTAGGGGGGCCCGGGTGGGAACAGGGGGGCTCTGTGCATGCCTCTGCCTCGCGCCGAGCCTGTCCGTGCCTCGCTGCCCTCCTGACTGCCTGCCTCTGTCTGTCTCTCTCTGCTCTTGCGCTGCCAGGCTGAGGAGAAGATGCAGTCTGAGGTGAGCACACCCTCTGCTCGTTGCCTGCCCCTGCCATCGCGGTGAGGGTGAGCGCCTGGCCCCTCTCACTCCCTTCACTCTCTCCCCACAGCAAATCCGCAAGTTGCGCCGTGAGCTGGAGTCCTCGCAGGAGAAGGTGGCCACCCTGACGTCCCAGCTGTCTGCTAATGTGAGTCCCTGTGGGAGCTGCTGCTTACTGCAGGACATGCCGCTCTTGTCCCTGCAGTGCGCAGGGCTGGTGATGGCCTGTGCCCATGAGAGCCCTGGTTTCCCCTCTCCACCCTCTTGCATCCCACACCCAGCAACGGGTGCTCGCCTGGCCATGGGTGCTTTCCCAGGCATGGATGTTCACTCGTTTCTCCACCTCTCCCAGGCCAACCTGGTGGCGGCTTTTGAGCAGAGCCTGGTGAGCATGACGTCCCGCCTGCGGCACTTGGCTGAGACCGCTGAGGAGAAGGTGGGTGCTCTCGGGTGCCAGCTGGGCACTAGGGAGCACTGGTGGTGCGGGAGGGTGCTCATGGGGCTGGGGGGTGCTGGACTTGGGTGAACCTGCTGCGGCACTGCCCACCCCAAGGGTGGTCTCGGGGTGGGCCCTGCGCCATTGGAACCCACTCTACAGTTCCCGGCTCTGCTCCCTCAGGACACGGAGCTGCTGGACCTGCGAGAGACCATCGACTTCCTGAAGAAGAAGAACTCGGAGGCCCAAGCTGTGATCCAGGGTGCCCTGAATGGCACCGACGTCACCCCCAAAGGTAAGGCATGGCTTGGCACCCCTGTGCCATGGGGGTTGCAGCCCTTCCTGAGCCCCTCGCCCAAGTCAGCTGGTCTGCTCCTGCCTGGGCTGGCATAGGGCCCCAGGGCACCCCTCATGCCAATGAGCTGTTCAGATGGGAGGCAGGGTCCCCTGGGCAGCAGCTCTTCCCCACCTGGGATCCCTGAGCATCTGAAGCCAGCGTCAGACAGCCAGAGCTGTCACTGCAGGAGGTCTTGGTGCTGGTGCCGGTGGGTGACAGGATGGTCGTCCTCCCCGGGACACCTCTTCACCAGGCCCTTTGCCGACAGTCCAGTTTTGGCTGCTGATCTTGGCTTTGTTCCCATGAGTGCTGTTTCTAGCCCCGAAACCCCAGTGTGAGTACAAGGCGCTGGCAGGGATGTGGCCTGGGACAGGAGCAGAACAATGTGTGCTCTGGGCATCTCCCTGGGGTCTGGGGTCACTGTCCCAAATGGCAGCGCCCATGTGGTGTCTGAGCCCCATGTCATCTTATGAGGTGGCTCTGCGCGCAGAAGATGTTTGGGTGGGAGAAGAGAAGGGGTGCAGGGAGAAGAGCGCAGGTGGCTGTGGTGTTGGGGCAGACGCAGTTTGCTGATTCCTCTTTTCCCGGTCTCTTCTGCTTCTCTCGCTGGCCCCAGAGCTGCGCATCAAGCGGCAGAACTCCTCTGACAGTATCTCCAGCCTTAACAGCATCACCAGCCACTCCAGCGTCGGCAGCAGCAAGGACGCTGACGCCAAGAAGAAGAAGAAAAAGAGCTGGGTGGGTTAGATGGGGTGCTGGGAGGAGGAGCGGGGCTTGGGGAGCCGCTGGCAGGGTCTGCCCGAGGTCAGCCCCACGAGCCCTGCTGTCGGTCTACCTTGGTATCATGGTGTTGGTCCCCTGTGTCCCCTGGGGACAGCACTGGCGAGGAGCATGTAGCCACCATGGATTTGTGTCTTGACGTGACGGCTGGGACTTCTCCAGCCCCTCTGGGAGTTTTTCAGCCCTGGTCCTGCACGTCTGCTCCCTCATGGTTTTCCCCATGTCTCCCTTCTGCCCATGTGGGGAGCTGGACACCTTGGCCAGGCAGCCCCTTCCCTGCACCAAGCAGCTCCGAGCTGGACACGTGATTAAGTCTTGCTTTGTTTTGTTTCTCTCCCCCTATGCTGACCTCAACCCTTTTTTTCCAGGTGTACGAGGTAAGTCCTACGCCGTCCCCTCCACCCCATGCCGTGCCCAGCCAGGGCCCTCGCTCCATTTTGTGGGACGGTGCTCATAACACTACCCATCCCATGCATCCCACTGGCACTAACCCCCAGCACCGGCCATCCCGGGGCACCCAGCCGGGCTGTGTATACCTTGGCTGCTTCCTTTGATGTTAAGGCCAAAATATGCACCCACACACAGGGGCTGAGGTGGCCCTGAGGCAGCAGGAAGGGCTCGGATGGGGACCTGTCCCATGGATGGGAACGGTCCCCTTTTTGCCTGGGGAAGGCAGGCACTCTCCTGACTCCCTGTAGCCAGATCTTTTGGGATGGGGATCTCACTGCAGCCCTGCCTGTGGCACTGGGGTGTGGTGCTGCCTGTTTCCACGTTGCCAGGGCTGGCCTGAGGTGGCCCCAAGTGGCTCTGTCCCTGTCGGGACCCACGTGGGTCCCAGTGCTCCCCTGCTCTCCCGCCATCAGCAGAGCCTGACACCCACCTGGTTTTTTACGCTGAAATGCAATGCTTTTGCCTTTGGGGACACACCAGAGCAGCCTGCCTGGTGCCGGTGGGAATTGGGCCGGATCTGGCCTGTTCTCCATCCCCTCGTCCTCCCACCTCCCTTCGGAGCAGGCCCTGGCCCTCCAGGGGACACAGTGTGAGCCCGGGGTGCCCGTCCTGCTGCTCTCCCACAGGCTGGCGGTGCGTAAGCAGGGCCCAGGCCCGGTCTGGCCCCTGCGCAGTGTCCATCCGCCCCCCCCGGCCTTGGCACGCCGCTCACCCGCCCACTGCTCTGTGTGTGCTGTCTGCATGCTGCATGCCGGGCTGGGACCCCCGGTGACATCTCGCTGGTTGGCCCTCTGCGCTTCCAGAAGGACCCCGCAGGGCAGAGGGGGGGTGTGGGGCTGAAATTGTCCCCTTGCACCAGGACCCCGGCTCTGCAGTGGCTGGAGGGGGGGGATGTCCCCCTAAATACCACTTGCTGGGTTGGCTGTGGTGGGGAGAATGTGGGGATGGAGTCGGCCCTTCCCGATGGTCCAGGGTGCTGGTGCAGTGCCTGAACACCCTGATGCGGGTGCGGGCGGGGAGCAGGGCTGGGGAAAGCCTGATCCACTCTGTGGGGCTGTTTGGTGCTGTCCAGGCTGGGGCTGGAGTGTTGCACAAAGGGCCGTGCACCCCCATTTGTCAGCTGTGCCAGCAGAGCAGGATCAGGCCGGTGCCTTCCCTGGGGTAGTGGTAGGGCACAGTGCTGTCTCGGTGTTGGATATGGTGTTACTGGTCCCAGCTCAGACTGTGGGTCCTGGGCAGACAGGGACCCCAGGGCAGGACCAGGCCAGGTCTCTGCTTGGAAGGCTGTGCTGTCGGGCTGTCCCTAACAAGAGCATTTCCATTTCCCGTAGCTACGCAGCTCCTTCAACAAGGCCTTCAGCATCAAGAAGGGACCCAAATCAGCCTCATCCTACTCAGACATCGAGGAGATAGCCACGCCGGACTCGTCGGCCCCCTCCTCCCCCAAGCTGCAGCATGGCTCCACGGAGACCGCCTCGCCCTCCATCAAATCCTCCACGTCCTCCTCCGTGGGCATTGACACAGCTGAGTACGTGGGACCAGGGCGGATGGCCCGGGGTGGGGAGGGCCGGTCATGGGGGCTGCAGGCCCCTGTCCTGGACACGTGCAAGACTCCGTCTCTCCCTTGGCCCAGGCTCTTCCAGGCCCACAGTGAGGGTGAGCCAGAGAAGAAGGAGGTGTCGGAGCTGCGGTCAGAGCTGTGGGAGAAGGAGATGAAGCTGACGGACATCCGCCTGGAGGCCCTCAACTCAGCCCACCAGCTGGAGCAGCTGCGGGAGACGATGCACAACATGCAGGTGAGGACCACTGCCAGAATCCCGTCTGGCTCTCAGCACCTGGGTGGCCACAGTCCCTGCGCCCCCACAGCCGAGCCGCAGCCCTGGGATGCTGCTGGCATCCAGCTCCTCACCCTGTGCTGTAACTGGTTCTCCCCTAGCTGGAGGTGGATCTCCTGAAGGCCGAGAACGACCGGCTCAAAGTGGCTCCGGGGCCCTCGGCAGTGCCAGGCTCTGTTCCTGGCCACGTCACCAGCACGTCAGCCTCCTCTTCACCGCGGCGCTCCCTGGGTCTCGCCCTTGGCCATGCCTTCAGCCCCAGCCTGGGGGACGCAGGTAGGGATGACGGAGCTGCTGGCAAATGGGGAAGGGCTGGGACAGAGACGTGTGTGGTGGGAAAGTGCTGCTGCTCACCTGGAGGCAGCTGTGCATGGTGCCACGGTCAGCCACAGCAGGATTTGGCTCAGGCTGGGCACGGTCAGGCCTGGTGGCTCGGTTCATCCTGCCGGCACAGCCTCACTGCTCCGTCCCTAGATGTGTCCCCCATGGACGCTGTCAGCGCTGGCACTCAGAAGGACGAGCTGACGCTGCGGATTGTGGTGCGCATGCCGCCCCAGCACATCATCAAGGGGGTAAGTATGGGCCGTATGGGGAACCTGACCATGTGCTATGGCCCTGGACGAGGGGCAGAGGACGCCTGTCTGGAGCTGGATACCGTGCTCCAACCTGCACATCTCTGCCTTGGCTCCTAGGACCTCAAGCAGCAGGAGTTTTTCCTGGGCTGGACCAAGGTGAGCGGGAAGGTGGACTGGAAGATGCTAGATGAGGCTGTCTGTCAGGTCTTCAAGGTAGGAGCACGAGCACTCCTCTTTTGAGAACCATATTTTTACACTGCTCCACCACGCCTGATGCTCCTTGGCCCAGGTCCTTACTGGGGTCTCCTGGAGCTGCAGAGCACCGCTTGCTCCCTGCCAGCCCTCAGGGGCACTGACAGCCCTGTCCTTGTCCTCGTAGGATTACATCACCAAGATGGATCCTGCTTCCACACTGGGGCTCAGCACCGAGTCCGTCTATGGCTACAGCATCAGCCACATCAAGCGGATCCTGGACACAGAGCCGCCAGAGCTGCCGCTGTGCCGCCGGGGCCTGACCAGCATTGTCGTGACGCTCAAAGGTCAGTGTGGCGGAGAGGCTCCATCGCTGTCCCATCTTCCCTCTGTCTAACGGTGTCGTGGGGTGTGAGCGGGACCCTCAGCCCTTCTCTGCCTGCAGGCTTGAAGGAGAAGTGCGTGGACAGCCTGGTGTTCGAGACGCTCATCCCCAAGCCCATGATGCAGCATTACATCAGCCTCCTGCTGAAGCACCGGCGGCTCATCCTCTCAGGACCTAGCGGCACCGGCAAGACCTACCTGACCAACCGCCTGGCTGAGTACTTGGTGGAGCGCTCGGGTCGGGATGTCACTGAGGGCATCGTCAGCACCTTCAACATGCACCAGCAGTCCTGCAAGGTGAAGGCACACAGCAGCCAGAAGTGTCCCTGTTGGCACTGGTGCTGCAGTCCCCGTTGGCAGCAATGCCACGGCCCCATGTGTGACACCCGGCCCGTTCGTTGCAGGACCTGCAGCTGTACCTCTCCAACCTGGCCAATCAGATCGACCGGGAGACGGGCACGGCGGACGTGCCGCTGGTGATCCTCCTAGATGACCTCAGCGAGGCGGGCTCCATCAGTGAGCTCGTCAATGGGGCGCTTACCTGCAAGTACCACAAATGGTGAGAGCCCCACTGCACCCTCCTCCGGCGCAGTCTGCCGGGCACGCGCATGCTCCCCGCTGCTCTCGGCAAGATCCCTGGGCTCATGGAGATGAGGCTGCACGGCTGCCCATGTCTGCTGTGCTCAGATCAGCTCTGCCACGGGTGGGGGTGACGCAGGGTGCTTTTTCTCATGGATCCTGTCTCTCTCTGTCACTCGCTCAGCCCCTACATCATTGGGACCACCAACCAGCCTGTGAAGATGACCCCAAACCATGGCCTCCATCTCAGCTTCAGGTGGGAATCGCACATCCTTGGGGACCAACCCTGTGGGGGTTGGTGGGGGTAGAGGCCATCAATCCTGCCCCTGGGCGGTCCTGGGGACACATCCTGTGATTGAGGACCGAGCCCCAGGCCTGTCCCTGCCATCCCAGAAGGACCTGATGCCCCAACCTTGGACACATGCAGTGTGGGGCACGCTAGGAGGTCCCCCGAGGGTGCTGGGGAGCAGGGCAGCTTGTGTGGAGATCCAGCCCCGAACACCTGAGTCTTTCCCCCAGGATGCTGACCTTCTCAAACAATGTGGAGCCAGCCAATGGCTTCCTGGTGCGCTACCTGCGGCGGAAGCTGCTGGAGTCGGACACAGACGTCAATGCCAACAAGGAGGAGCTGCTGCGTGTGCTGGACTGGGTGCCCAAGCTCTGGTACCACTTGCACACCTTCCTGGAGAAACACAGCACCTCCGACTTCCTCATCGGTACGGCCTTGCCACCTCCCTCCTCTACCTCGCACTGCTGGGAGCCCCCAGGGACTGGGGCAAAACCCTCCTAAAGGAGCCTGGGGAGCTGATGTGCTGCCCCGTGTCCCCCAGTCCCACACAACCAAAAGCTGGTGCATGATGCACACAAGTGTTGCTCTTCCCTGGGTGGCATTTGCTCCTGTTCCCCATGGGAGCTGTCACCATGGTGTCGGCCAAGGCTGCCTGTCTTACTGGCACCCTTCCTTGGGCACAGAGGAGCTATGTTTTCCCAGGCAGGTCTCCCTTTGCCTTACCATGCTTTTTGGGGGTAGATTGAACTTAGCAGCCCCATTACTTGCCTTGGAGCTTGCTTTCTGCCCGTGTTTGTCAGGCAGATGCTGCCCAAACACTGCTCCCAGGAGATGGTCTTGCCTTCCCTGGTGCTTTGCTGCCACAGGGCCAGTGACTGGAGCAAGGGGACCCAGCTACCGTTTTTGCTCTTTGCCTTCCCCCCGCAGGTCCCTGCTTCTTCCTGTCCTGCCCCATTGGAATTGAGGATTTCCGGACCTGGTTCATCGACCTGTGGAACAACTCCATCATCCCTTACCTGCAGGAGGGGGCAAAAGATGGGCTCAAGGTACCCAGAGCTACCTGGCGCGTGGGAACGCAAACCAAGCAGTGCTTGGGGACATGCTGATGCAGCAGTCTAACGGGGTGGAGGGAGGGGAGGCGCTGGGATTTTGGGCACAGGTTGGCATCTCTGTCAGTGCCTGCCCTGCCCTGCCCTGTGGCTGCAGTGGGACATAGCACTGTCCTGGTGGGGCTCAGGGTGCCACATCGCCAGCTCTGGCATGTGCTGAAGAGGTGGCTGCCGCTTGCTCCCTGCCTGCAGGTCCACGGGCAGAAGGCAGCCTGGGAGGACCCCGTGGAGTGGGTGCGGGACACCCTGCCCTGGCCATCAGCGCAGCAGGACCAGTCCAAGCTGTACCACCTGCCCCCACCCACCATCGGGCCCCACAGCACCGTTTCCCCTCCCGAGGAGCGCACCGTCAAAGACACAACACCCAGCTCCCTGGACTCGGACCCTCTGGTATGGCCCTGCTGTGCTGGGCAGTGGGAGGTGGGCTGGGCAGTGCTGGTGGAAAGGGGAGAGCAAGGTGGAGCTTCGCTTTCCCAGTTACTTTTCAGTGTAAAAGGCCTGATTGGGGGGATGCAGAAACATTTTGCACTCCTGGGAGGAGTAGCGGGTGCGGGATGGTGGCACCGGCAGGCAGGCTGCATGCTGAGGCACGTTGCGATGTGCCAGCGAACGGGCATGGTATGGCACTCCACAAGACATCATGTCCACATGCGGAGCCACACGTAGGCACATACAGACTGGGGCTTGCACATACGTGTCCTGGTGTGTCACCTGGAGAGGCTGCTAGCAGGCAGCAGGCTGCCGCAGATGATGCCAGCTGATGTGCCGGGGCCTGTGCCCCCGCACTGCTTTGGCATGCTCAGCCTTGAGCATCTCAGCTGTGCCCAAGGCCAGATCCTGGTGATGGGGAGGGATTTTGCAGCATCTCTGGGCTTTGCTTACCCTCAAAGGAGCTTCTTGGGGTGGCTGGTTTGTATGGGAGGGCAAGGAGGGCCTGGTGGCCTTGGCTTCCCCAGGGCGTCCACCAACCTCTCGTCCCCCTTGGGCTTGGTGCCACGTTTCTCTCCCCGCAGATGGCCATGCTGCTGAAGCTCCAGGAAGCTGCCAACTACATTGAGTCTCCGGACCGTGAGACCATGGTGGATCCCGACCTGCAGTCGACTCTGTGAGGCCCGGACATGCCGGCCCAGGCGGAGGGGACCTGCCGCCAGCCACCGCTCCTGCTGGGCTGCTCTCCTTTTCCTTTGGTATCCCGGAGCGCGGGGCTGGCAAGCGAGCGGAGAGGACTGGGGCTCCGGCGCGTCCCGGCGGAGCATGGGGAAGCTCGGCTCATCTGTGGGAGAGCGCGAGGTGCCGTCTCCCCTCCCGACCCTGGGGGTAGGAGAATCCTGGTTTCTCTTCTTGGTTTTTTTCTGTCTCTATTGCAAACTCTCGGGCTTTGGGGCCAGGGCGACCGATGCGGGTGAGCCCCCGCTCCCGGGAGCCGCAGGAAGGCCCCTGCGTGGGGCAGGGACCCCGCGGGAGCCACCTGGGCCAAAGCTGGGGGGCACAGGAGGAGCGTGTGGCTGCAAGACGAGAGCGCAGGCGCGAGGGTCTCCAGCTCCCTCTCCACCCAGCCAGGCGTAGCTGAGGGCAGGCGACGAGGGAGCCGCTGCTGCAGGAAGCGCTCACCTCGCGCTGGCCGAGGAGGAGCGCGGCTCTCACCGCTGTCTTTGTACGTTCCCCATTTCACCTGCATGGCAGCCGCTGCAACCAGGACAGCCCAATAAACCCTGCTTTGGTTATTTTATTTTGGTTCCCCCCCCTCCCATTTTCCTTTGGCTGAGTCCAGACTTCACTTTGGTCCCTTTTTTTGTTCTGGTTCTTCGCTCGCCTGGCCTGGAGCCTGTGGCCCAGTGCCCACTGCTTCCCTGTAAGCAGCTCCCTTTCCCTTTGGTTTCTTTTGCAGCTGTTGGTTCCACCACTCAAACCACCTCTGTCACGAAACTGGTGCTCACTGGACGATCTCCAGTCCCTGAACCCACCTCCTGGGGCCTCACAGCTTGGCTGAGATGGGACTTGGCAGCCGGTGGCAGCGGGATGCTCCCGGAGCAGCCCCTTGCCTGGCCGCTACCCCCTCCCCAAAAGCACAAGGCAGAGTCTGGCCCTGGGGCCGGGGGTCTGCCAGGCCAGGGTGCCACAGGGCATCCCTTCCCCAAGGTACCTGGCACTGGCCGAGGCCCTGGGCAGGGGGAGGGTGCTGCTGCCCCACCCCTGGGTGGCGGGACGCCTGCCGCGTCCCCTCAGTGCTGGGGGGCACAACCTGCCCCACGTCCCCTCGGTGCTGCCAGGCCGGGGGGTTGCGGGTTGGTGGGCTGTGCCTGGGGTAGTCCCTGTGCCACTGGCCCCGTGCCTTCCTGCGCCCTTTGGCTTGGTAGGGCCTCGCTGTGCCCCGCGTCGGTGCTCTGGGACCACCCAGGGCTGCCACGTGTCCTCTTGGCGCTACCCTGCCATGTCACAGGTGAGGCTCCTGGCATGGAGGGGATCAGCCCAGGTGCTGCCGCGGTGCCTTAACCCCTGGCCCTGCGGGAAGGGGGCACATGGGGCTTGGGCTGGCACTGTCGTAGCCTGCTCCGGCTGCAGTGGCCTGTGACTGTCCCGAAAGCCCGCTTGGCTGGGATGGGACGGCGGTGCTCGCACTGGCCTGAGCACGGCTAAGCTGGGGCTGCTGCCTGCAGCACCCCTCGCTTGCCTGTCCCCAAGCACGGCTGCAGGGTGCTCTGCCGGGCCAGGACCTCCCTCCCTGAGCCCAGCTGGGCTCCGAGGGCCCCCGCTCCTCTTCGCTGCCATCCAGCTCAGCTCCCGCACTCAGCTGGGGCTCTGGAGAGCCTTTTGGGGAGAGGTGGCCCCAGGGCCGGGTCTGCCAAGCCCATCCTGTCCCGGAGCCCCATCAGCCTGGGGACTGGGCAGCCTCAGCCCCTCTGTGCCGTGGCTGGTGAGGCCTTCAGGGACACCTCACAACCCTCCAAAATGGGCATCTCCTCCAAGGCCCGGCCTTGCCGCGCGGAGGCAGCTGCCACCTCTGCCCTTGGTGCTCTCTCGGCCGGTGCGTCTTGCCTTGCCGCCCGGGGCTGGCCGGCGCATCCGGGCCGCGGCACATGCGACCCATGGTGCTCACTTCTCCGTCTGTCCGACAGCCTCCCCGCTGCCACCTGGGGCCGGCCAGCCCGGCCCCTCTGCACAGGGATGTCCCTCCCCACGCTGGCTTGGACGCTAGGGCTTTCTGTTTGCCTTCCCTTGTGTTGCCGCCGTCGGCTAAGGACTCGCTGTAAATAGATCTGTAGTCGAATGCCCTGCGTGAGTGGCTGGGGCCCGGCCCTGCGCCTCTTTTCTTTTTTTTTTTTTTCTTTTTTTTTTTTTTTTGTACTCTGTGATAACTGTGCTGTGCTGACTTCTTTTCTGATTGTACGAGACACCGGCTCAGCAGCTGCTCGAGGCCGGCGGTGGGGACCCGGCTCTTCCCTTCCAGGCCCTCTCTCCCTCCTTGGGGCTCCGGTGCCCAGGGCAGGAGAGGGCACGATGCACCTTTGGGGGCTGCCCCGTGCCCGGGCCATGCTGTGCCTAGGTGCCCTGAGGAGTCCGGTGGGTGGAGAGGGCTCACGCACCCCTCTCGCTGTGCACAGCCTGCAGGCAGCCTGGGCTGGGCCTGACTTTCTTTTCTGAGACCCCCACGGACCCACCAAAATGTCGACCAAACTGTCCTTGTCACCGGCTCGCCTGGGGCTGCGCTGCCGGGCGTCCCCAAGCCTGTTTCCTGGGGGTTTGTCCCATCCTTTCCCAGTGGGGCTGCCCGTTTCCCCATAGCCTCAGCTGGGGTGTGCTGGAGGCGGGTGGCACACTGTGGTGTAAATCAGGAGGAATCCCTGAGGGGGTGGGAAGGGTGAGGGCTATGCCAGCCGGTGTGCCCTGGGATGGTGCCTGGGGGGGGGGGTGTCGCTGGGCTTACCTGGCTGGAGGGGACGGGCCCCGTGGGTTCCTCCTGGCTTACACTGAGCACCCCGTGTCCCCAAGCACGACAGCCATCTGGGGGGCCTGGGGTCCGAGCGTCCCCCAGGGCTGCCACTGTCTGTGGGCTGAGCCCCTCGTTCCCCCGGGGGATGGGTCCAAGGGTTGCACTAACTCATCCCCCTGTCACCCCCAAAGGTGCCTGTCACCCCATAGGAGCCGGTCACCCCCAAGGGTGCCTATCACCCCCAAGGGTACCTGACACCCCCAAGGGTGCCCGTCACCCCCAAAGGTGCCTGTGACCCTCAGAGGACGCCATCACTTCCCAAGGGTGCCCGTCACCCCCAAAGGTGCCTGCAGCCCCCAAGGGTGCCCATCACACCCCAGGGGTGCCTGCCACCTCCAAAGGTGCCAGTTGCCCCCAAAGGTGCCCGTGACCCCTGGGAGCGCCAGGAGCTCATCTGACGGGCTGGAGCTGGGAGATGCCAGTGCCTCACCCTCCTGCCCCCTCGAGCTGCTGCTGCCTGGTGGCCTGAACCTTACAATTTTAGCTTTTTTCTATTAAAAATAAAAAACCTTTTTTTAATTAAATAAAAGACGAAATGGACAAATTCCTGTTTTAGATGATCTGTGTAATTGACTGGGTTTTGTGTTTCTTAACTGCATGGTATTCCTGCCGAGGGGTTTTATAGCACTTTTTAAATTTCTCTTTAAGATTTTCGTCCAGATTTCTACTGCTCTCGCCTGTCTGTCTTTGCTTTTTCCTTGCCTCCTCCAAGTTTGTAAACTTGCTCCATTTTATACCTGATGTGGAGACCCAACCCCATGTTGTACATAGCTGCGGGAACAATCATAGGGAACAAACACCATCTGGACTCTTTCCACGATTAGTTGTTTTTACTTAAAAGAAATTTTAAAAGAAGTATAAAAGGAAGCCAGGAAAAGGCTTGAGGATATTACGAAAGACAGAAACAAATCCAGCCCTGCACCAAGTCAGCTCCTGCTGCCCACGCTGCCCGCACCAACCGGCATGTCTCTTCTCGGTCGTCTGTCTAACACCATTGGATTCAATAAAGTTATCTCCTGTACCGCCTGGCTGCTGGTCCTGTGTCCGGGAAACCGCGGGCCTGTCCCTGTGCGGGAGGGGCGTGGGACAGTCGTGCTTGTACCGCCACATGTCTAACCCTGTCCTCGGTGGTTGCCCTCCTGCAAAATCCGGGGAGAGGGACTTTGTAGAAACACTCCTGGTTTGAAATCTTGGCTGTTTTGCAAGATGCTGGGAGCGGTTTTATCCGTCGGGGACCCCTCTTCCAGGATAGTGCTCCTGTTACGCCTGGAGCGTGCGGAAATGCTCCTGGTTTGAAATCCTGGCAGTTCTGCAAGATGCTGAGTGGGGGATCCCTCTCCTGGGGCTCGGGGCGGGTGGGCATCCCCGCTGGGCCCCTTTCGCCTCGCCAGGGCTGGTCCCCATCTCCCCTTTGAAAGGCACACGGGGGTGATGGATGCCACCCCACATCTCCAGTACAGGGGCACAGTTGTGGGATGGTGTCCTCGAGCGGCAGCAGGGTGCTCTGCCCTGCGGCAGGGCGCGGGGGTGAGGACGAGGCCGCAGATACCAGCTGAGGGGAAGGGAGATCCCGGTCCTCCCCAGGGTGGCTCGAAAGCGGCGTTCCGCTCCGCAGAGAGTGGTGCTGGAGTGGGGAGAGATGCTCCAGGAGCCATTAATTAATCACAGGATGGTGATGAGTTGTAACAGGCTGCAGTGGCGAATGCAAGGCCAGGAGAGGGCACTTCCCATCGGCGCCGCGCTCCTGTCCAGCGGGTGGATTCAAGTAACTTCATTACCAGTGGGTGCAATCCTGAACCTGGAGAGCGGGACTGGTTTTGGGGAGCCACGGCCCCTCATCCACAGAGATGTGGCGTGTGCATGCTCCCCAGCCTGTGCGCGCTCTGTGGCCCTGTGCAGGCAGGAAGAGCAGGCAGCAGTGCAGGAGAGCAGGCAGCAGTGCAGCAGAAGGGTCCCGTGCTGGGTGCTGGGCCCTATGCGTGGTGGTGCCACGGGGATTTCCAGCCTGACAGCCATGGCGCAGAGCCAGCGTCCCCAGGCACGGGGGGATGCAGAAGGACCACGCGGGGATGACCCTGACGCTTGGATTTCAGCCGACACCTGCGTTTGAGAAAACTCAGCTGCGTGCTTCAAGGCAGGGGAGGGTCCCGTCGGTTTGAGAAACAGCACCCAGGGGCTCGGCGCTGTAGCGGGGATGTGGCCCCTGCGCAGGGTCCCTTCCCCTGCCGTCAGTAGCTGGTGGGAGCTCGTGGGTGTCTCTGTGGTGCGGGGTGGCTGTTGCAGGGCTGGGAGGGCTGAGAAAGGGAGCTGCAGGGCACCCCGCCTCATGCAGGGCACAGGGACCCCAGTAGCACCTGGACATGTTGGGTACAGCCACCGTGTATGTACAGCACCCAGGATGTACAGCAGCACCTGCCGGGTACCGCACCGTGTGTACGACAGCGCCGGGTGTGCAACCTCAGCAGTCAGGCACAGCATCCCTTGGGCACCACACCTGGCATGTGCAGCAGCACCCCTGGGCTACAGCACCCGGTCCAGGTACAGCAGCACCCAGTCCAGGTACAGCAGCACCCAGTCTAGATACAGCAGCGCCCAGCAGCTCCTCCCAAGCTGACCCACAACCTCCGTGCCAACAGCATCTCCCTCCCCAGGGAAATGCAGCCCTTCTTCGTAGAACCACAGAATGGTTTGGGTTGGTCTAGTTCCAACCCCTCTGCAATGAGCAGGGACATCTCTCACTAGGTCAGGTTGCTCAAAGCCTGGTCCAACTTGACCTTGAACACTTCCAGGGATGGGGCATCCACGACTTCTCTGGGCAACCTGCTCCAGTGTCCCACCACCGTCATTGCAAAACATTTCTTCCTTATGTCTTAGAAGCCCCTTTTATATATGGAAAGGCCGCAGTAAGGTCTCCCCAGAGCCTCCTCTTCTCCAGACTGAACAACCTCAACTTTCTCAGCCTTTCTTCACAGGAGAGGTGTTCCAGCCCTCGAGCAGGCCCATGTCTTTCTTGCACTGGGGACCTCAGAGCTGGACGCAGTGCTCCAGGTGGGGTCTCAAAAGAGCAGAGTAGAGGGGGAGAAGCCACACTTCTTGTGGTGCAGCCCAGGATACGACTGGCTTTCTCGGCCGCAAGCGTACATTGCCGGCCGATGTACAATTTGTCACGCACCAGTATTCCCAAGTCCTCCTCTACAAGGCTGCTCTCCATCCATCCATCCATCCACCCATCCATCCATCCATCCACCCATCCATCCATCCCCACCTCAGTCTGTACTGATAGTGGGGGTTGCCCCGACCCAGGTGCAGGACCCTGCACTTGGCCTTGTTGAACCTCGTGAGGTTCGCATGGGCCCACTCCTCCAGCCTGTCCAGGTCCCTCTGGATGGCGTCCCTTCCCTCAAGCGTATCAACTGCACCACTCGGCTTTGTGTCATCTGCAAACTTGCTGAGGGTGCACTTGATCCCACTATGTTGTTGATGAAGATATTAAATAGTATTGGTCCCAGTATGGACCCCTGAGGGACACCACTCCTTACTGGTTTCCATTTGGACATTGAGACGTTGACTGTAACTCTTTGGACATGGCCATCCAGTTCCTTATCCACTGAATGGTCCACCCATCAAACCCTTATCTCCAATATAGAGGCAGTCCCATTTCTGGGGGTGTGGGGTGAGCTGTCACAGCCACATGGCACCCAGGGGTGCACCCAGTGCCCAGAGGGGACCTGGGGTGTGCAGTGGCTTCAGGTGATGCAGCTCCCAGCTGGGCTGGGACCCCAGGGTCCCCCTCCCCGCTCCAGACACCGTCTCTCCTGGCAGCGGCACACGTGGACCCCAGAGCCCAACCTTCCCTTCCCTCTGGCGCGACGGGGCTGGCCCGTGCCCACCACCACCTTGAGCTGGAACAGCTTCTGCTTGTGCTGCCAAGCACGAATACTGACGAACCTCTGTTTTAATTTAACTAATGGACAGTGCCTGCTCGTTAAAGCCGGTCTGCTGTGGCTCTGGGCCACTGCGGGGGCGTGGGGACATCAGCCCCATTGTGAGCGGCTCTGGCTGCAGCAGCCTGTCACGTCCTGTGTGGCTCGAGTGTCCCGGCTGGGGTGGGTTTGGGGTGACCCCGCAGGGTCCCTGTCCCCGGCTCAGCTGCAGGAAGCAAAGGGTGCTCCAGGGTCCCCTTCCCCACTCAGGACCGCAGCTGACGGGGACGGGGAACCCACAGCAAGGGCAAACCAGCTGCCACCGGCTGCCCTCTGCGCCCTGCCCGGGCTCCTCACTTGACTCCCATCAGCTTTTTCTTGCTGGTTTGGCCCCAAATTCGAAGCCAGGTTCCCAGGTGCCTTCTGGATCTGGGGGTGGCATGGTGGGGGTGGCACAGTGGGGGTGTCACCACTCACCCATCACCGCCCCACTCTCCTGTGGCCGCAGCAGGTACCTGGTCATGGTTCTGGGTCTCCATGGTGGGTGCGGCCATAGTGGGTGTGGGGTGACTGGTGCAAGGTGACCTGTGCAAGGTCACTAGTGAGAGGTGACTGGTGTGGGGTGACCGGTGTGAATAGACCAGCACAGGGTGAGGTGGCTGAGGAGAGGTGACCAGTGTGAGGTGACAAGTGTGACGTTACTGATGGGTGTGATGGTGTTGGGGTGACCGGTGCAAGGTGACAGGTGTGAGGTGACCAAGGAGGGGTGACCAGTGCCAGGTGATGGGTGTGACGGGACCAGCGGGAGGTGAGCAGTTCAAGGTGACTGGTGAGGGGTGATGAGTATGAGGTGACTGGTGTGAGGTCACCAATGGGAGGTGATGGATGTGAGATGATCAATGAGGGGTGACCAGTGTGAGGTGACCAATGTGGAGTGATGAGTGTGAGGTGACTGATGACGGATGACCAGTGTGAGGTGACCCTGATGAGGGGTGACAGCTGTGAGGTGACCAGTGTGAGGTGACTGATAAGGGGCGACCAGTGTGAGGTAACCGATGGGGGGTGACTGGTGTGAGATGACAGGTATGAGGTGACTAATGGAAGGTGACCGGTTTGAGGTGACCGATGAGGGGTGACAAGTGCAAGGTGATGGGTTGTGAGGTGACAGTTGTGAGGTGCCGGTGTGAGGTGACAGTTGTGAGGTGACGGTTGTGAGGTGCCGGTGTGAGGTGACTGATCGGGGTGACCGGTGTAAGGTGCCGGAGTGAGGTGACAGTTGTGAGGTGACCAGTGTGAGGTGACCGGTGTGAGGTGCAGGTGTGAGGTGCCAGTGTGAGGTGACCGGTGTGAGGTGCCAGTGTGAGGTGACAGTTGTGAGGTGACGGTTGTGAGGTGCCGGTGTGAGGTGACTGATCGGGGTGACCGTTGTGAGGTGCCGGTGTGAGGTGACCGTTGTGAGGTGTCGGTGTGAGGTGTCGGTGTGAGGTGCCGGTGTGAGGTGCCAGTGTGAGGTGACCGATCGGGGTGACCTGTGCGAGGTGACCGTTGTGAGGTGCCGGTGTGAGGTGCAGGTGTGAGGTGACCGATCGGGGTGACCGATCGGGGTGACCGATCGGGGTGACAGTTGTGAGGTGCCGGTGTGAGGTAACCGATCGGGGTGACCTGTGTGAGGTGACCGGTGTGAGGTGCCGGTGTGAGGTGACAGTTGTGAGGTGCCGGTGTGAGGTGACGGTTGTGAGGTGACCGATCGGGGTGACCGGTGTGAGGTGCCGGTGTGAGGTGACCATTGTGAGGTGTCGGTGTGAGGTGCCGGTGTGAGGTGACCGGTGTGAAGTGCTGGTGTGAGGTGACAGTTGTGAGGTGACGGTTGTGAGGTGTCAGTGTGAGGTGACCGACCGGGGTGACCGGTGTGAGGTGACCGGTGTGAGGTGCCGGTGTGGGGTCATCCCGACGAGGGTGCCCGGTGTGAGGCGAGGGTGCGAGGAGACCCCTGTGGGTGGGGCCGCGCCCGCACGAGCCGCGGGCAGCCCCCCCCCCGCGGAGGGCGGGGCGTGCCCCCCCGGTCTGTGGGCGGGTCCATGGGCGGGGCCTCCCGGCGGTGGGCGGAGCTGCGCGGAGCCGCCGCACGCGAGCCCGGAGGGGCCGGGGCTGCCGCAGCGCCCGCGCCGGTCCCGCCGCGCGCACCCCCGCACCGCCCGCGCCCCCGCCCCGCTCCCCGCCGCCGCCCCGGCCGGTAAGTGTCCGCCCGCACTCCCGCCGAAGTTTCTCCCCGGTGCCGCAGCGGTGCGGGCTCTGCGGGACGGGGCTCCCGCGCTCCCGCCGATCCCGTCCCGGAGCCGTTCCCGGGGCCGCTGCCCGAGGTGCGACCGTCCCCGGGGGGGGGTGGGCGCGGCGGTGCCCGGGCTGGCCCGGCCGGTGGCGACCCCCCCGCCGTGTCCCGGTGCCCGGAGCGGGGCGGGGGCCGGCGCCTTCCCCGGGGTCCCCTCCCGGGGCACGGTTCCCAGCTCCCCGCCGTGCTCGGCGCCTCGGGGCTGCCCGTGGGGTGCTGCGCCCCGAAGGCAGCTGGGGCAGAGCCCAGTGGCATGGAGGTGGGTGCAGCCGCTGGTGCGGGGGGCTGCGGAGCTGGCAGGGGGCACGCAGGGGCATGGGACCCCCCGGGACGCGGGGCCACCCCAGGGGTGCAGAGCCGAGCCGCCGGGTCAAAGGTGCCCTCTGGGCGCCGAGGGATGCTCCAGCTCCGCATCTGTGCGTGCGCCCGACCGCCGGTGCCCTTGGGGTTCTGGCCCTGCGGGGTGGCCGGGGGTGCAGGGCTGTCCCCGGTGCAGTGCAGGGAACGCGCCCCGGTGCTGGAAACCAGTGGAAGCGGCGTGGCTCCAGCCGTGGGCGGCTGCAGGCCCCGCTGCACCGGCGGCTTCTCCGTAGCGGCCTGGCCAGGAGCCAGCTCCAGCCAGTCCCTTCTCCGGACTGAATTTCCCCGCCGCGGTTGCAGCAAGCTCCGGGATCCTCCTTCACTTCTCGCGCTCGCTGCGTGCCGTCGGGGTGCAGCGGCAAGGAGGGGCTCACCCCAGAGCTGGGGGCGTCAACATCAGGGTGCCGCAGCCTTTGCACCCACAGCTGCGTCGGAGCCGTGCCCAGCACCTCGCTTCTCCCATGCAGCCTACTTTCAAAGAGGGGTGGGAGTGATCCCGAAAGAGCTCTGCAAATTGCGCAGGGGACAGGCAATATTGCAAGGTGACTGTGGCATGGGGAGGGGGGGACACGCGCCTGTGTCACGCATCACTTCGTCGTCCCCAACCATGCCGGTGCCTCTGTATGTCCCTCTGCACCGGGTGCTCCTCGACGCAGTGCTCTCCTGTCCTCCAGGTGAGAGTGACTGGGGCTGCAGGTGCTGTGGGGTGTCACCCGCTATGGGGTGTCACCCTCTGCGGGGTGTCTGTCAGCGAAGTCCCCTTCCGCCGTGGCAGCCGCAGGGCACTGAAGGACTCCCTGCCTGCTCCTCTGCAGCAGCGAAAACTTCAGTCCTGGAGCGAAGGCTCTCATTTATTGTGTGCTGAGGTGCTGCTGCAGCTATGTCACTCCTGTGCACGCTGTACGGAAGCGCAGCCACCGGCAGGAGTCGTCTCCTGCCTGCTGCATTATTCCTCGCTAGCGCAGCGCCTTGGCTGTGCGCTGCCGGGGGCTGCCGGAGCCCCAGGGCACCCTTGGGGTGGCCGGTGCTCTGCGCCTTTGCTGTGCTTGGGTGCTTTTGGCCGCAGAGTCTTGGCGGGAAGAAGCGTGGCTTGTGGTGGTCTGTGTGCCGGGGGGGGTGCGGGGCACCGGGGAGGAGATGCACCCAAGGTCATTGAGGCCAGCAGTGACAGTGGGACGTCACCTGTGCTGCTTGGGAAAAGCACCATCCAGTAAAACACCCCCGCCAAACCCTTCTCGGTGCGATGCCATGTCCCCTTCTTGCATTTGGGTGAAGTGCAGAAACGGGTCTGACCTTTCCGATCACCCGGCACTGAGCTCGGCTCTCCCAACCCCCCGTGGCGAGCGCTAGTGCCCTGTTTGCCAGGAGCCAGCCCGAAGCCCCGGTGCCCCCGATGCTGCAGGGCAAGGACACGTCCCTTGCCGCCCGTTAGCCCGGCGATAGCAGCAGCGGTGAGCCAGCATCGGCTGCACTGCATCGCCGCCGGCAGCCCTGGCTCTGCACCCCTCTGCTGTGCAGCGCCCGGCACTGCCCGGAGACACGGGAGGAGGGAGGACATATGAATATATACATATATATCCTTATATATGTATGTATATATCCTTATATATATGGTTGGGGGGGGTTGCAAATCAACTGCCTTTCTGCAGGTGAGTTGCCCCCACGAAGCCGTGCCAGCCAGGCGCGGGGATGGCGCAGCGGTAGCATTTGCTGCTGGCTGCTCCTGGGGGAGCTGCCTCCTGTTCCGTGAGCTCCGGGGACGGGCACTGGGCTTGAGCTGAAGGCCACCGAAGCGAGCTGGGACTCCTGCTGACCCCCCGAGGGGTGGGAGCAGGTCCTTCCTCCAGCTCACGGTGGTTTTGGCAAAGCCCCAGCTCCGGGAACCAGATGACTGCAGCTCCTAATTATCACTTGAGTTTCTCCTTCTCTGGGCTGCGCAGGAGAGCTGCGAGCCGGCAGCCGTGATGTCCTCCAGCAGGATCGATGCCCGAAGCAAATAGACGGGACCCAGCGCCCGCTGGTTTTCAAATCTTCTTTTTTTTTTTTTTTCTTTCCCTCTTCCCTACCCCCTGGCAGCGGAGCTCGGCGCTGTGCCCGGCTGTGCTCCTCCTCAGCCCGGTGGCCACCGGCGCTTTGCCTGTGCCAATAACTGGAGCCGCCGGTAAGTGCAGTCTGGCAAAATGCTTTTGCCCTTGGCTGCGGTCGGCCTTTCCCTCCGGGAGAAAACCCGGCTGTTCCCGGGCTTGTCCCCGCGCCGGGCTGTGGCTGCCCTCGGCTCGGCTCTCGCCGGAGCCCGTGTTCTCCAAAGTGCTCTTTGATTATTAGCCCTAATAATTGTGTTATCGCATTGACTGAAGTGTTTCAGATGCCAAAGCTAATTTTGCTCTTCATGCCTTCCTTCGTCAGTAATGGGATTTTGATAACATCACGCGTCCAAAAGTATTGGATAAACTCGGCATAATTCCCCATTTATTAATTAAACCGTAAATTAGGCAGTGTGTGACTGGAATCCGAGATGCCCCGTACCGGTGTAATCATACAGCCAGGGACCGTGCTGGCCCCGTGCCAGCGCTGGCCCGTCCCTGCCAGCCCTGGGGTGTGGGATCCCAGCCCCCCCGAGCTCGGGGGCTGCTGTGTCCCGGTCCCACGTGCTGGAAGTCGAGCGATGTTTAATCGGCTCCGGTGCCTCGAGCAGGAATCGCGGTGCCCCTGGATACCGATGCCGGTCTGACAGCGGGGTGGGAGCCTGGCAGAGCTCCCTGTCACCCCGGGGCGGCTCTGCCGGTGCTGCAGCCTCTGTGTTGGGGCTTTGGGAGGGGGGAACCGCAGCTGGCTCTGGGGGGAGCAGAGCGGTGCTGAGGGGTGAGCGTGGCAGTGCGGGGCTTTGCCGAATTGCTGCCATCTGGCCCCACACCCTGCTTTGCCGGTGCGGGCAATTGTCCGACTGCACCAGATCCGTCACTGCTGACCGCTGGCAGTTGGGCATCTGCAGCCCCACCTGCCTGGAAGGGGGTCCTGGTGCCATTGGGGCATCCTTCACGTCGTGCATCTTAAGGAAAGCTGGTGCGTTTTAATTAATCTGGGATGTTTATTGCTCCCCGGCTCTTCCCAACCCTGCAAGGGTGCAGCAGATGTGGGCTGTAGGCTGGTGCATCCCCAGGGGATACGGGGAAGCTGGGAGCAAAGCGGGTGCTTGTGGCACAAGGTGCAGGCGGGCGCTGGGGGCAGACGTGGTGCTGCACTTGGGCACGTCCTGAGCCCGTCTGAGCCTGTGCTGAGCTGGAGGCGGCCTGGGGGATCGTCCCGCTGCGGGGGGGCCTGAGGAGCTGCTCTGGGGCCAGGCTGAAGCCACGGGGATGGGTGAGTGTCTGCGGGCAGCGAGGATGCCCGAGATATGCCGAGCTGGTTTGGGGTCGGCAGAGCTGATCCGGCAGCCGACGCCACGGCGTCCCGCACCACCCGTGAACCCGCTGCAGTGCCTCACACTGAAGCGATTCTGCCAAAACCCTCCGGAGCTCGGATCAGCCTCTGAACTGCTCGGCAACATCGCGACGTGCCCGGGGAGATGCCTGCCGCCTTCTCCTGCAGGACACGGGATACCCCCGGGGACACGCTGTGACTGAGGGCTGCTGGGGCCGGGGATCCCCGAGGCGGCACCGCTGCTCCCATCGGCCTTGAGCAGAGGATTCAGGGGGGAAAACAACCCCAAATTTCAGTGCCGTGCATGGATTTGCAAGCACACGGATGCCCCGCGGGGCTCTGACGCTGTCTCGCTGTGCTCCCAGGGTAGTTACGGGGTTTTCTCCTGGGACCGACGCCCGGGGAGAGGCGGGTTAGCGCCTGGGGCGAAGGCGCCGGCGTGTGCCCGCTGCTGCCCACGCACAAGCCCTGCATCGCTGCCAGCAGCCTGGCGCAGCCGCTGCCTTGTGCCGCAATGAACTGCGGTGTGGCCGAGCCAGGCTGAGCCGCTGGTTTGTGCTGTGGGAGAGCCTGACGGAGACCCTCCTGGTCTGGTGGCCCTGGCCGCGGGGGACCCTCGGAAGGGACGGTGGCTGCCAGCACTGGTTCGGCAGCGGGTGCTGGACACCGGGAGCCGGGGAGCCGGGGTGCTTTGCTGCTCCCCAGGCAGCTGGGCTCTCCGGGTTATTTCGGCAGGGGTGGGAATAGCCTGCCCTGGGATGCACCAGCGGAGCAGCTCCTCTGGCAGCCCCGAAAGTGTGTGCCGTTGTGCTTGTGCCCCCAAACCACCTGGAACAACGTAGGGACGCAGCTCGGAGGGGCTGGGGAGGAGCAGAGGACCCCCCTGCAGTGTATGGGGGGCCGTGCCCATCACCCAGGCTGGGGTCCCGTCTCTCACGGTGGCTTTTCTCCATCTGCAGAAGGTTTATTCACGGGAGTCAGTTCCCGGTGTCCTGGCCTTGGTGGTGTTTCATGCCACAATTAAATCCCCCTGGGGTGGCGGGGTGCTGCATCCCCACCGATGCCGTCGTCGTGGTGCCTCCGTCGTCCCCTTTCTCACCCCAAATGCCGCCAGGGCGGGCGGCCCTGGGGCGCGTCCTCTGCCTCCGGGGCTCTCTGTGCCTTGGAGCTGGGCAAGCAGCCACCAGCGTCGCTCCCGGAGGCAGCCGGTCCCCGGGGACCGAGCCCCACTGGCAGGGAGGAGGGAGATGCTGAAGGTGGAGCATTGCTGGGGGCTCCCCGGGGCTGGGAGCCGGTTTTCTGGATTTCTAACACCAGCCCATCACCACCTCGTGCTTGGCTGGGTGCTTTGGAGATCTCACTGGGGGCTGAGGCCCGACGGGCACATGGAGCCTCACCCCTGGACGCAGCACCTCGTGGCTCGCGTCTGCTCGTTTAGCTCACGTTCGTTTAGCTCGGGAGCAGTGCAGGGCGTGCGCTCCCCTGCCTCCCGTCTCACATCGATCCGCCTCGTCTCAGCTCTCTCCTGGAGCAGCTTCTGGCTCTTCCCCAGGAGCTTGTCTGGCTTCTTTCTTCTCCCTCCGTATTGATCAGGAGCCATCGCTGTTGCACGGGGCCATCGCCGGGGAACGCCGGCAGCACGGCAGCGTTGCAGGCAGAGCAGTGCCGACGCAGGTGGGCAGGATTCGGGCGCTCTTGGCCATGTGGTGCCTTCAAAGTGCCAGAATAACTCGGCCCATCGCCTTCTGTTGCCCTATTTAGCTGTGCTGGTCTCACCGGCGGAGCAAGGCACGGCCGCCATAGCATCACTGGCGCTGGGGAGCGGGCTGGGCGCCGGCAGCACCCGTTCCCTTTTTTTTGGGAGGCTTTTTTGGCCATTCGCAGCTCTGTGTGCCGAGGGTGGGCTGCCTGCGCTGGCTGTGGTGGGGCTGAGCCCGGTGGTTCGCCGGGGCTCAGCTGCAGCGGCCGGTGCCATATGGGATGCTCTGGTGTCCTCGGGGACACCTGCGTCCCCACAGCTCGGGCGGCCGTGCTCTCCAGCATCTCCAGATGCCTTTTCCATGGGTGCCGTGGCGGCACATGGCACATGCCGAAACCCTCTGGATGAAGTGCTGATGGCTGCAGTCCCTGCAGCCTCCCCGTGGGCAGGAAGGACGTGGGTGGCCCGTCCCCTCCTCGGCACGGGACCGCGCTCGTGCCACCACACCAGGGGCTGGAGAGGCCGTGGGCTGCTCTCGGCATGCCGGGGGCGAGGGGGACCTTGACCTCTGCCGGTGCCAAGCTCCGTGGCTGTATAAGCAGGTATCTCAGCACCCTCTCTCGTTTGCTTCCCAGCTAATGAGCAAGGCGGCTGCCTTCTGCGGGGTCTCCAAAGCATTGCAGCAGTGCCGGATGGAAGTGGAAAGCCGAGAGCCGTAGCAGGGAGGTGGGAGAAGGCGCTCGCCGGCCCCTTCGCTGCTGGCACCGAAAGGCTGGTTGGCTCGGTGGGGAGCGGCTGCCGCAGCGCCTGCCCCGGCTCCCGCGGGAGCCCTGGCACCAGCCCCAGTTTCAGCTTCCTCGTGTCCTTCCTTCGCTGCTGGGGCAGCAGCAACGCCGGTGGCGAGGGGTAGTCACGGCCTGACCCCCCTGGGAAAGGTGGGCTTGGGGAGCAGCACCCATGGGTGCCAGGCAAGGCTCTGAGCGCCTGGCCGCGGGCCCCCCCCCCGCCGAAGCAGGCGCAGGCATCACTCACCTCTCCCCCCGTTTCACCTCGGTGCTGTCCTGATTTTAGAGGCGAAGGCACAGAAAACCCCTGAGCTGTCTGGCCCGGCACCCTGACGCCGCAGGGTGCCAGCGGCGGTCCCCGTGCAGCGAGGCGTCCCTGGGTAGGGACAAACCCAGTGGCTCCGCGAGCAGCCCCAGGTGGGCGCAATGCTTGGGGGGGGGCACCCGCCAGCGCCGAGGGGGACCCCGATACCTGGGGTGCCTGGCTGCCCGGGCTGGGGTGATGCTGCCGCAGGGGGAGGTGCTCGGGAGCCGAGCAGGGGGGCGGGATGGGATCGCCCCCTCCCAGCTCGTTGCGTGCCCAGCCCTGCGGGTGCGTTGACCTTTAGCTGTCCGGCTGGGGGGTGGGAGCCGCGGCAGCGCTCGGCACAGCCTTCCGGCAGCGGGAGCCGGTGGTTTTGACTTGTGAGCATCAGAAGCCATTAATCTGGTTCCCGAATGATGGATGAAGGCTACCTTTAAGACTGCATTTAACTGTTAGACGTCTCTTGGTTTTGCTGTAAATAATGCAGCCGCTGTGACACGAGAGCAGGTCCTCCATCAAAGGCAGGTGCCAGCCTCTAAAACTGCCAGTCCTTGCGTTTATTTTTTAGTTTTTTTTTTTATAAGGTCTCCCCCATGGGCTCCCCCCAGGGCTGCGTCCCCTTCCTCAAGGCCGGGGGATCTGCCCGGATCCCGGCGCGTGGGGCAGCGAGGCAGGAGCTCACCACGGGCTCCCTGGCCCTGCCCGTGTTTCTGGTGTCCGTCCCCGGCGCCTCCGGCTCGGGGCGAGGGTGGGGACCCTGGATGTGGCCCTGCAGCAGAGCGGGGCTGCAGGGACGTGCAGGAGATGTGCTCGCCGCCAGCCGGGCAGCTCATCAAATTTTTACAGGAACCGTGTAATTCTCCGGCATGGTGCCCCCTCCGAATTACTCATCTCCCGGGAAGGGCCTGCGGTCGGGGTTGCCAAGGCCCAGCACATCATTATTTTTAATTAGACAAGCTGGATGCCGGCTGGTGATGAGAGGCAGCGAGCGGAGCTGCCTCGGTGGGGAAGGAGGGTGCAAGCTGGCTCCAGTCCCCATCGGAGATGCCGTCGGAGCCCGGCCGGCAGGACGGTGAGCGGCACCGCGGGTCCCGGCGGGCGCTGGCGGCTGCGTCACTAGCCCAGGCAGCGGCGGAGCGGCAGGGTCCCGGCACGGCTCTGAGCTGGGAGGGGTGATGCGGTTCGCCCCCGCGCCAGGACGGCTCAGCCCCGCTCGTGGGGTTTCTCTTTGAAGGTGCTGCTGCCCTGCGCCGTGCCTCAGTTTCCCTCTGCGGGCAGGCAGGGTTGCGCTGTTCGGGGCTGCAAGGACTGGAGAGCTGGGGGGGGGGGTCTGGCCAACGGCCCCTGCTCGTACTTGGCTGGGGGGACAGGGGGACGCGTCTCTCCGTGGGTGATGTCTCAGCAGCTCGCGTCCTGGGGTGCCACTTGCCGCTACCGGAGCATCCTTGCTCCATCACACCCCCTCGCCTGCGCTGCTGCCAGCTCCCGTTTCCCAGCCCCGTATAAATATCCTCCCGTGAAAAGCGTGGGGCTGGAGGAGCGGACACTCCCCTCGCCCTCAGCAGCGTAAATCAGGAGGGAGGTGCGGGTGGCGGGGGGGTCCTGGGGGGAAAGCGCTCCCCCAGCCCCGGGAGCTGCTGTGCCAGCCTGGGTTGCTGCGGACGGAGGGTCTGATCCGGCACCGCTAATGCTGCTGGTGCGGGTTTGTGCCGGGGCTGGGGAAGGGGCATGGGGCTGGGGTTTGCTGGGCTGGGTCGTTGCAGAGCCCCTTCACACCGGGTCCTGCAGCATCCCAGCTCCCCCTCCTCTCCCTCCTCCTGATCCCTCGGTCTCCCCGTGCCTCCGCACATCCCTTGCCAGAAATTCTCTGTTAATTAAATGACCATTAGAAGCCAAGTCATGTTTTTGCCTTAATTAAACTCTCCTATCTCATTGCTGGGAGCTGAAACTCTGGCCCGGCGTGTCCCCTCTGTGTCCCAAAGCTGGTCCCAAAACCACGGGAGCGCTGGGGGGTCTTCACTTGTGGAAAGGCCGGAGGGACGCGCAGTCATCACATCTGCGGGTCCGACAGAGGTGGGATCCCCCCCGCCACCCCTTGGGCCACTATTCCCGGGAGCAAAAGAGCTGCAGCACCAAGATCTGGCTGGGGCCCTGCCGAATAGCTCAGCTCTGCCCCGAAATCCCTGCTTGCCCCCGGGATGCATCGCAGGAACGTGCCGGCTCCGTGGTGCTCAGGCGTCCTACCGACATTGGGGTGGGAGGGGGCTCCCCTTTGGGACCAGTTTGGGAGTTTCATTACTGGTCATCCAAGCACTGGCACGGGGCGGTGCAGGTTTTGGGGTTCTGAAGCTGCTGTTCATGGAGGTCTGGGGGGTCCCCAGGTCTCCATCCCAGCGGGACGACTTACAGCCCGTGGGCTTAACAGGCGCCGCAGCCCCGGCTTTGCCGTCCTAAAAAGGAGCAACAATTCATTGCTCTGGGCCCATGATGGCAGCAGCCCTTCGTTAGCTAACGAGCTTCCCCCCCCCAGATTGGGGTCTCCCCAGGACAAGCCAGCACCCAGCACCCTGGGCTGGGAGAGCCGGGGGTCGGCCCCCCCCTTACCCGCCTGCCGACAGCCCAGCCCGGCGCTCTGCCAGCGGCTGCTGGCGCTAATTGCTGCCTCAGCCTCATTAATCTGGATTTGTTGCCGCTTTCTGCCCTCCGTCATCACAGCGGCCGTTGCCTCCCCGGAGGGGAGAGGTTTCGGCTGCCAAAGCCGCCCCCGCGGAGGAGCAGGGGGATTTCCAGCAGCTGGGTCCCCCCAAAATCCCCCTCCCTGCCAGGGAGTGCTGAGCTTGCCTGGGTGCTGCTGTGGCCAGGGACATCTCCGTACGTCCCGGGCTCTGGTCCTCCGTGCCACATCTTGGCTGATGAGGGCAGGAGCGCAGCGGGGGGGGCTGGAGGGCCCAAGGACCCTGGTGGTCAAATCATGGTGGTCAAATGCTTTTTTGAAGCGAAGACCCCCCCTCCCGTCGCTTCTCCGCACACCCCGCTTCTGCCTGCGTGGTCCCCAAACACCCCCACCCCCAACCGATGAATTCTTGCCCATAAACTCCCCTCTCCATCATCTCCCGTCGGTGGGTGCGGAGGCGGAGGAGCCTCCGCCCGCGATGCGCTGCCAGAGGGACCGTCGTTGGCGAAACCCCAAATCCCCCTTTTTTTGGCTTGCAGCAGCCCAGGGGCTCTCGGACGGAGCCTTTTGCAGGAGGAGGAGGAGGGATGAAGGCTCGTGAAGGGGATTTTCCAGGGTCAAAACTGCTTTTCCCAATACAGGGAGATGCCCCGGGGGCGGATGGAGGTGGGATTGCCACCCCACCAGACCTTGGGGCACCACCAGCAAGCGAAACCCAGGCCGGCTTTTAATTACACTGGCTCCGTGTAATCGGGGGAGCGGGGCTCGTCCCTTTGAGCTCGGTTGAGCTGGAGCCAGCTCCCCCCCGGTGTAAATCAGCAGAGCCCCTGCAAGGGCGATGGAGCCAGAGGGGTTTACACCAGCAAGGGGCCCAAGCCCTGCCGGGCTTGTTTTGGGCTCGGTTTATAAGGGCTTTAATAACGGGGGTCACGGTAGGATTTTGGCGGTGATGAGGGATGAGCCTGGAGGGGGGGTTGCTGGATACAGACCCTGGGGGGCTGTGCTGGAGGTTGCTCCTTCTAGGCCAGATGTTTGCAGCTGGGGACCCACCAGCTGGGGGGCAATGCACCGGGGGGATGCAGGGTAACGCCCCGGGGGGTGCAGGGGGGATGTATTAGGGGGTCTGGGGGTGATGCATCGCGCAGGAGTATGCATTGGGGGGGTCTGGGCTGATGTGTTAGGGGGTCTGGGAAGGTGCAGGATGGGGCGCGGGGTAACGTCCTGGGGGATGTGGGGGTGCTGCAGTGGTGGATTTGGGGTGCTGCACTGCAGGGTGCAGGGTAAGGCACCGGGGGATGCATTAGGGGCCCTGAGGGGAAATGCACCGTGGGGGTGATGCGCTGGGGGGCTGGAGGTGATGCACCCTGGGGTGCAGGGGTCCCGCGTTGAGGGTGTGGAGTGAGGTGGTGCAGGGTGCAGGTTAATGCACAGGGGGTCTGGGGGCAGCACCTGGGGGGCTGTGGGGACAACGTGCAATTTGGGTGCATGGCTGATGTGCTGCGGGGGGTTCTCCCTGCCAGCCGGCACGTGGGGTCTCCACAGCAGCCGCCTGGGTGAAGCCCACCCTGTCCTGCTCCGTGGGGAGCTCCCGGCTGTTTTGGAGGGTGTGGGGTGGGTCCTACCATACCCATCAGCACCCACTGAGGGGTGCTGCTCCCCAGGGAGGAGCTGGTGGCATCCCCAGCCGTTAGCAGGGTGGGGGGACGTGGCGAGAGCCCCTTCCCAGCCGGCACACTCCCCTTCCCAGCCCGTATTTATTAATGATGCCTTAACCCACGCTTGTTCTTGGGCCAAGGACCGATAGAAATGGTTATTTATAACTGTCTTTATTTATTTATGTCCTTAAGACACTGTGGTCTTGGTGGAGGGATGGGGGGGGTGGCGGGGCAGCTCCAAACCAGTGCAGTTTTGCAGGGGGAATAAAGAGAAAACTTCAAGCGCTGGAAGAATCGCAGCGAATGTCCTCGGCGGGGGCGGCCAAGCGGTGTTTCGGGGGACAGCAGTGATAGCGGGGGGGGGCCGAGCTCCCTTCCCACCTCCAGCCGGGATGGCTCCGATGGCTGCCCCAGCCCCGCCAGCGGCTGCCGCAGCTTGCAAAAAGGAGGGGGAAAAAAAAAAAAAAGAAAAATTGCAAAAGAAAGGGAAAAAAAAAAAAAAAGCAAGCAGAGCCCGAGCAGGACTGCATTGCAGTGCCGCCGGCTGAGGGCCCCGCGCTGCTCGGCTGCCCTGACACCCTCCTGGCAGCACCAGGGTGGCCTGGCTCAGCATCGGGCAGGGTCAGGGTGCTGGGACAGGGTCAGGGTGCTGGGACAGGGTCAGGGTGCTGGGACGGGCCCTTCTGCCCGGGAATCTGCTCCGTGGGGCTGGGAGCGGCTTCGCACCCGCAGCCAAGGGGTTGGGCTGCCCTGCTTGTGTCTGCACTGTGTGTGGTGGGGACAGGGGATGTGACCAAGGACACCTGGTGAGGCAGTGGCAGAGAGGGGACGTGCCCAAGGGCACACCGCCCCACTGCTCTTCCTGCCCCATACGCTGCCCCACAGCCTGCCCTCCTGCCCCACGCGCTGCACCCTGGCTGCCCCCAACCCGCCCAGGCTGCCCCCCAGGGCCCTGCCCCCCACCTACCCCCACCTACCCCCCACACTGCCCAGCCCTGGCCCCTCACGTGGGTGGCAGGGTCAGCCCCCCCATCCCCGTGGCAGGAGCTGCAGCACCCCGTGGGGCTCCAGGGGACCCAGGCAGGGGGGGCAGCAGCAGGGTCCCCATGAGCCTGTGCCCCTCCCCAGCCCCTCCCATGCCTCAGTTTCCCCCCAGTCCTCAGCTCCACCAGCACCCGGTGAGCACATGGGCTGCTGGGGCAGGTGACAGAGCAATTAATGATGCTAATTAGCTTGCCCTGCTCAAAAATAGCCACTGCAGCTAGGCCTGATGCTGCCTGCAATCCCCCAGCCCTGGGCAGCACCCCAAAGCCCCCCAAATAACCCCCAAAGCAGCGTTTCCCCCGGCCGAGTGCCTGCACTGTGGCTTGTCCCCTTTGCGGCTCATCCCCCCGTGGTCCCTCTGCCACCCGGGGCTCCCACACCCGCTGGGAGGGTTTTCCCTTATTGCGTTATAAATTATTCCAGAAATCAATCAGCAGCTGCTCGTGGTGGCACTGAGGGGGGGACACGCTGTCTTGGTGTCCCCCCCACGCGCAGGGGTTTGCATGGTAAATGGGCACATGCAGCACACAAATGCGTGGGTGCTCCATGCAGTGTGCACACACGTGCAAACATGACCTGCGAGCAGCTGTGCACACACATGCAGGCTGGCGTGCAGAGGATGTGTGCGCAAACGTATCTGTGTGCAAGCTCTTACACAGACTGCAGGCACCGGCATGCACGCACCCATGTGGGTACGCGCACACTCACGTGCACGAGTGCTTGTAGAGCCAAACGAGTGCTGCGCATGTGCCCGAGCACTTGCACCCCGACACATCCGTGAGCAGCTGTGCTCATACACGTGCATGTCCATGTGCACACACCTGTCAGCACTTGCACACACATGCATGCACTGCCTGTGCCCAAGCACTTCCACCCACACACGCGTACATACCCTGTGCACAAGCACTTGCACGCACATGCTTGCACACTGCGCAAACACATGCCTAAGTGCACAGACCCTCATACATGCTTGCGTATCCCGTGCGCAAGCATTTGCACGTGTGCACAGACATGCTTGCACATGCACAGATCTGCATGCACACCCCATGCACAAGCCTTTGCAAACACGCACACCCCATACGTACACACCCGCACATGGGCACAGATGCATGCACACCACCCAAGCGTTTGCATCCCTCCCCATGCACCAGCACTTGCACACGTGCGCGCACACACACAGGCTGTCTGCCATGCTGCAGGTGCTCAGCACCCCACACCCTTCGGCTTGCCCCTGCCACACTGCCCCATCCCCGGGGATCGCAGCTCCGCTGGGCCGGGGCAGCACGTGCAGCGGGATGTGAGCAGCATCGCAATCGCAGCCTGTGCCT
Organism: Calonectris borealis; assembly: GCF_964195595.1. Taxonomy (NCBI): domain Eukaryota; kingdom Metazoa; phylum Chordata; class Aves; order Procellariiformes; family Procellariidae; genus Calonectris; species Calonectris borealis. The sequence continues at coordinate 1,772,567 of NC_134337.1, forward strand.
TGTCGTGCTGCAGAGCACTGCAGCGGGGCTGCCGCAGCCCCAAGCCTGCGGCACAGGGAGCCCCTGCACCCCCGAGGACAGCGCTGCGCTGGGTGCCCGGGGACGTGGGTGCTGGAGGGGGGTTGGCTTGCCCGGGTGTCCTGCACTGGGTGCTGCCCACCCTGTACCGCATGTTTGGGTGCAGAGCGGGTCCCGTGTCGTGGCAGGGTGCTCCCCTGGGGTCCCCCACCCCACGGCACTGCACACCCCACTCACACCCTTGCTTTGCACCCCCCGTCCTTGCTGCCCACCCATGGGAGCTTGCAGGGCGTCGGGGACCTGGACCCCCCCTGCCCTATGTCTGTGGGTGCAGGGCAGAGCCAGGACTCAACCAGCCCCAGACCTGGGGTGCAGGATCTGGCACTGCCCTGTGCCCGGGGGCCCTGCAAAGCCGCGGCCTTGCAGCTCTTGGGTGCTGTTGCCTGGGGCAAGGGGCAGGCGGCAGCATCCCCCTCCGTGGGTGCTCAGCCCTGCCCGGCCTTTTTCTTCTTCCCAAACCCAGCTGCCTGCAGAGCTCGGCTCCGTCCCGCTTTGGCAGAGATTGCCGCTTGCACAGAAATACAGGTCAGGTCGGAGAGCCAGCGTTGCAAAAACGTTGCCTTGCCTGCAGCGAGCTGGAAAGCGTCCAGACTGCCCCAGGCAGCATCTGCTCACCTGCCTGCGGCTCCTCCGGCAGCTTTGCTTTCCTCCTAGCAAACCCCAGCGCCGTGATGGGGAAAAACCCCATCGTGTTGCTCTTCTTGCAGCAAGAGCCCTGCTTGGAAATGCTCTGGCTGCCCCACGAGGGTAAAAAACCCCGTCCAAGGGGTGGTTTTATGGGATGAAAAGCAGCTGTGAGATTGTAGCGGGGCTGTGGGGAGCTGGTGGCCGCGTGGCAAGCGGGGGACAGCATCACATCCTCGTCTCCATCCCTGTCACCCCATAAAAAGGGGCACTGAGGCAACCCCTGCTTCCCAGCAGGCCAGCTGGCAAGGATGCCCACAGCTCCCAGTGCCGCCCAGTGCCACCCAGCCCTTGGGATGTTGACAGCAACTCCAGCAGACAGGTGAAACAAAGAAAGAAGGGCGGGTGTCCTCGGCCACTGGAAAGCTTGGGGAGCCCTTGCAGTCCTCTGCATTAAAAAACCCTCGGCAGGTTGGGGGGTTAAATATAGCAGCTCCTGATTCACCCCGGAGCAGGACGTGGTGGCTGTGGGGCACCAACAGCATCTTGCTCCAGCCCCCCAGTGCCACCCACCGCCGAGTTACGGGGAGTTGGCCGCTGTGTCGTGGCTGTGTGATGCTGATTCTGGTGTTTGCGGTGGTTGCAGCCACTCCACAGGGCATGAAGGTGGCCGTGTCCGAGGTCCAAGGGCAGGAGAAGGAGCTGGTGGAGCGTGGAGAGCCTCTTAGATGCTCAGCATGTTTGGGGGGCTCCATGCGGAGCAGGTTCAAGCAGGTTGACCTCCACAGACGTCCAAGATGGATAAATCCGCAGGAGGAGTTGGTGATCGTGGTCCAAGCTGGTCTCGGAGCTGCAGGATGGGGAGGAGGGACGCTCCTGAGGTCTAGGACCTCGGTGCTTGCATCCTCTGAATTACCATGTCCTGCACATGAGGCCTGAGGTCAGGCTGAGATCAGGCGTTGCCTTGGCTGGAGGGACCCTGCGGTGGCCTCTGGGGACTCGGCCCACACTGCAGAGACAGCCCCGAGCATCCTCCTCGGCTGCGCTGCAGGATGTACCCAGCCAAGAGGAGTCACCCATGGCTGAGTCCCTTCTGATGCCGTCAAAGTCCTTCAACCACCGTGGACACAGAGCAGGACCGGACCCCACCATCCGCCTGAAACCTTTGGGGCTGGGACGTGGGGGTGACTGCAAGGAAAACCTGGGAGGCTTGAAACAGTCCCTGGGAAGATGCCGAGATGCTGGTGTCTTGGCTGGTCTCATCCAACCATCTTGATGCCCTGTGGGACAAGGACACATCTCCATCCTCTCGCTGCTGCGCTGCGTGAGCATGAGCACTGATCCTCCGCCACCCTCCTGCCCCGACGCGGGGGGACGGGGGCTGTGGGACTCACCCAGGGATGGCATTTTCTGGCCCATTGTCACTTCTGTGTCCCAGCCAAGTTGCGGGTTGTTAACCTCAAGCTACCAAGATTCCTGGCCCAGGTCCTCTAAAGCACAAGATCAACCAAAACGGTGTCTTTGGGGTTTGCTTGTTTTGCCTCTTGCCTTTCATGAAACTTCTGTGGTATCAGGAAGATGCCGAGCTCATTAAAAACACGGGGAAAAGAGCAATCAGTGATCCATCGGCTGCAGGGTCTGGCTACTGGAGCAGCTCTCGGAGGTGCTCAGGGGTGGCGTGGGCTTGCAAAGAAGTGTCTGCAAAACCTCCCTGGCTGGGCACCGGCAGTGTTTTCCAGCCGAGCGTTGCCTTTGCTGTTGCAATTTGGTCTCCAATTCGGTGCATTTGCAATAAATGGGTGTTTTGTGCTGGGCTGGGAGCTCCCAACCCTCCTGGACAAACGGCACCACTGAAAGTCACTCCTTGCACTTTTCAAGTGAGGTGCTGATACACGTGGCTGTGGAAAACACATGCAGGGTTTCAAAATCCAGGAAGGATCCCCCCCAAAAAAGCCCCAAACCAGATAAAAAAGCCCCAAGCTCCCCACCTGCAGAAGGGTTATTTACTGCAGCTCTTTCCTCTGCCCGTCCGGGATGGATCCCAGCAGCTTGATCCCTCCAAGAGCTGGATCCTAAAGGAGATCACGCCAGGGAGAGGATGAACCCACCCCTGAGCTGGCAAAGGGTTTTTCCAGCCGCCCTGCGCGGCTGCCGGGGGGTCCTGCGGCTCCCAGCGGTGCCGGTGCCGGATGCCTTCCGTTTGCTGTAACGTTTTGCATTCCCATTGCAAATGCTGCTGTTGGAAGGGATGAAGGATGAAACGGGAGGCGATGCTCCCGGCTGGCCCGGGCCCTGGGATGCAGCGGGGAGGGGTCGTGCTGCAGCCCCGATCGGCTCCTGGGGCCGGGGTGACAGGGGATTCGGTGGGGGGCTGGAGACCTTCCCCCAGGGAGCAAGACCTGCCACCAGCCTGGTTTTCAAGTCAACCAGATGCCGCCAGGGAAACCTCAGCCCTGCTGTTGGTGTCTGTAGCTTTTTCTAAGCAGAGATGTTGGGGTGGCGAAGCCTGTGCTCATGGCATGGACCTTGGCAGGGTGGGAGTCACGTAATTAGCCCATTCCAGTGTGAGAAGGGCTGCCTCTGCCTCGCGTGGGGTCTCCCCGGCCCCCCACCGCTGTGTCCCCCCCCAGCACCCCCCTGGGACCAGCAGCACGGGAGGGAAGGTGTGCGGGTGCGGAGCTGAGCGCTGGGTAACTCAGTGCACGATACACCCAAGAGGCAGCTGGAGGCAGCACGGCAGAGCCGTTTCGGGGCAGGAACACCCCCAGGTCTCTCTGGCCGACTTTTTGAGGCGAGAACGCTCTTTTTTCTGCTGCTGCAGGAAGGATGGAGGAGCAGCTGGCGCCGGGGGACGATGCTCCGGGCGAGGAGGCTTCACTGAGAGGGGAGAAGGGGTGCAGGGAAGGGGGTTCCTCCCCTGCCAGAGCTCACGTGCCCCCAGAAACTCCTTCCTTGGTTGTACGCACTCCCGCTCGGCTGTTTGCTTCCCCACTGGATAGCCCTTTATCTTCCTTAATCCCACCGACACCGTTAATTCCCTTGGCTTCTTGCCTGCTCTGATCTTCCCTTTGCAAGCTTGCCTTCTGCTGGGTTAGAGAGGTACTTTGGGTCCAGAGCTGAGTCGTGGAGGCACTTTGGGTCCAGAGCTGGGTCGTGGAGGCACTTTGGGTCCAGAGCTGGGTCGTGGAGGCACTTTGGGTCCAGAGCTGGGTTGTGGAGGCACTTTGGGTCCAGAGCTGGGTCGTGGAGGCACTTTGGGTCCAGAGCTGAGTTGCGGAGGCACTTTGGGTCCAGAGCTGAGTCGTGGAGGCACTTTGGGTCCAGAGCTGAGTCGTGGAGGCACTTTGGGTCCAGAGCTGGGTCGTGGAGGCACTTTGGGTCCAGAGCTGGGTCGTGGAAGCACTTTGGGTCCAGAGCTGAGTTGTGGAAGCACTTTGGGTCCAGAGCTGAGTTGTGGAGGCACTTTGGGTCCAGAGCTGGGTCGTGGAGGCACTTTGGGTCCAGAGCTGGGTCGTGGAAGCACTTTGGGTCCAGAGCTGAGTTGCGGAGGCACTTTGGGTCCAGAGCTGGGTCGTGGAGGCACTTTGTACCAGCTTTGCATGCAGGAGCAAATGCCACATCTGCAAGACTGTGGGGTGGGTGTCCCTGTCCTTGGGGGTGCTGCAGACCCTGCTGGGCTGGGCGGGGGGTGCTGCAGCCCTGTCAGTGAGCCGAGCACCTTCCCCATGCCCTGTCAGGAGTGGGGCTGGCCAGCGGAACTGGGATCTGCAGGGTTGGGAGGTAGACAGGAGCCTTTGGCCACCCAGGACATGGTACCTGTGACATGGTGAAAAGGTTGACCCTTTGACGTGCACGCTGAGCCCTCCACGGCTGTGTAGAGCTGGCTCTGTCCTGCTTTCATCCATCCTCAAAACATGCCCTGCAGAAGCTCCCTGGGCCTGGAGGAAGAGCAATGTTCTGCTCCTCTCCCATTCCCATCCTTGGAAGCTCTCCCAGGGCTGGGAGCAAGTCCTGAGGGTCCCACACCAGCGCGAGGTCTGGCTGCTGCCGTGTTGGGTCTGCAGGTGCCTGATGGGTCCCTGCCTGAGAAAAGGGGGAGGCAGGGGGGCTGGCTTTGTCCAAACTAACCTCATCTCTCCCGGGGATGCAAACACCCCTTCCCTCACCCCACGGGGCCTCACCAGGTGAACCTCCCCTAGGAATGTCCTCAATGTCCCCAGGAGGCTCTGAGCTGGCACCAGCATTGACGTGGTGCTGGGTGATGCTCCTGGTGGCTTTGGAGGTGTCAAGGGTCAGGAAATGTGGGGGTTGACTGGGCTTCCCATCACTTGTGAGGGAATCCAGGTGTCTGGACCCTCATGTCCTTCATAAGCCTTGGGCTTTACACCCCTTTACACCCCTCTAGCAGAAGATCAAGTGCCCTGTTGTAGCCCTGCTGTCAATGCAGACGTTGTCCACGGTGCAGACGGCTGCTCAGGGACACAGCCTGGGCATGGGGAGGGGTGGGGGCAGCAGGGACCTGGGTGACCACGGAGGCGACGCTGTATTTCAGGGAGCCCCTGACGCACCATGACGTTCAAGCAAGCGTCCATGATGGCCCCGGAGGCTACGGCCACCACGATGCCCATGACCACGATGGAGAACTCCACCGAGGCCGCGGGGCCAGGCGAGAGCAAGGAGGACATGTTCACCAAGCTGAGGGACAAGTTCATGAACGAGCTCAACAAGATCCCCTGTGAGTAGCTGCCTCCTTTTCCAGGTATCACCCTCCTCAAGACCCCACCACCGCTCCGGTCCCGTGCAGCATGTGGGACAAGGTAGTGGGGTGGCTGGGGCTGGGAGGGAGCTGCAGGGCTGACGATGATACCGGCTTTTGCCTGCAGTGCCACCCTGGGCCCTCATCGCCATCGCGGTGGTAGCCGGACTCCTCATCCTCACCTGCTGCTTCTGCATCTGCAAGAAGTGCTGCTGCAAGAAGAAGAAGAACAAGAAGGAGAAGGGCAAAGGCATGAAGAATGCCATGAACATGAAGGACATGAAGTCGGGCAACCAGGTGACGTCCTGCTGGACTGCTTGGCCTTGTCCTGCCCTTAGTATTGTAGGACAATCCCTCCGGTTGAGTTACGAACCGTGTCGGGGTGCTCGTAGCTCGGGCAGCAGCGCAGGATGGAGCCACCAGGATCCTGGGATGGGAGCGTGCAGACATGAGCCTGGAGCTGAGACAGCAGCACTGTCCTGCTCCGGTGCCCGGTGGCCTGGATGGGACCAGGCTCAAGCTGGCCTGGACCTGCCGATGCGTCACCTGAACCAGCAAATGTTAATTTAACCCCTTATGTCTCCCCGCCTTCCGCTGAGTTGCCCTCATTTCACTGAGCTGTGCCTTCAGCCGAGAGGGGAGGACCACCAGGCCAAAATGCCCACCAGTTTGGGGTCCCCAAAAAGCCAGTGCTCAAGAAGCAGGTGCTGGTGCACAGAGTGGAGCTGGGGCCGTCTCCCCATCTTGGGGGGCCAGCAGGAAGGAGGCCATTTCAGTGTCCCAGGGCCATTTGGAGGGGGTGGGAGATTTTGGGTGTCTGTTCCTGCTCTTCATAGACACATGGGCACCACGGGCGGGCAGGCAGGGCTGGAGAGATGAGCGCTGAGTGGAGATGCTCCATCACACCTGCCCGTCTGCGCGCCCCCGTGGTGGAGGGAGGTGTGGGGTGGGGTTCCCCGATGGCGGCGAGGGCTGCCGTCCCCTGGGGCTCGATGGGGCCATACAAACCCCGATTCCCCACCTCGCCGTGGGTCCCTTGTCGATGCTCTCCTTAACGTGGCTCTCTTCCCTCCTGCTGCTCTCGCCGTCCTCCCTCCCTGCTGCCTTGTCTGCGTGTTCCCTCTCCGTCCTGGGACGCCCTCCATGGTAGGTGCCACCACGAGCCTCCTTCTCCATCGGCTGCTTCCAGGGTGGGACAGGGGACATGGGGACACTTCAGAGAGGTGATAAGGAGCTGGGGCTCCCACCCCATAGACCATGGCTTGGAGAGGCGTGGAGAGGGGTGGCTTTGCCTTAGACGTAGGAGAATTAGGTTGTGTCTCTATTATGAAGTTAATAAAAAGGCCCTGCTAAGCCCTTAGCACCGCTGCAGTGTTCCCCCAAGCCCGGGTTGGGGGGGTAGAGTATCCCTGCACCCTTTGCAGTAGGTTGCTTGCCTGCAGCCCCCCCATACAAGCACCAAACCTCCCCCCACTGGAGCTGACCCCGCGTCCAGCGCCCCGAGGCAGCCCCCCCATGCCGTCTCGGCTGGACCAGCACCAGGGGCTCCCCGGCAGCTGCGTGGTTGTGGGCAGAGCCGGTGCCACCCCAGGGCTGCTCTACCGGTGCTTTATGTCCCCAGTGCGGGGGGTCTCCTTGCCCGTCATGGGGAGAACCTGGGGGGTTGAGAAGCCGGTAGGGTTGGGGTGCCGGAGGTCCCCAGCGGTGTGGGGACAGGGACGCTGGGCTGTGACCCTGCCGCTGAGCCGGGCACCTCGGCTGCCGTTCCAGGACCAACAGGATGACGATGACGCGGAGATGGGTCTGACGGAGGGGGAAGGCGAGGAGGAGGAGAAGGAGCCGGAGAACCTGGGCAAGCTGCAGTTCTCGCTGGACTATGATTTCCAGGCGAACCAGGTGATGGAGGCTGAGGAGATGGGGAGTGGGGTTTGCCCAGGGAGGGTATTTGAGAGAAGTCTCCCTGTTGGACCTGGGCAGCACAGGAGGGAGCGGGGAGCTGGGTTCTGTGCCATGGGGAGTCCTGCCCTGCGCTGGGCTGGAGACAAGCCCTTGGCATCTGCAGTGCGTAGCTGGGCCGTCTCGCTGAAGACACCCCTCTCCCCGCTCCAGCTGACAGTGGGGATTCTCCAAGCCGCCGAACTGCCAGCTTTGGACATGGGTGGCACCTCAGACCCGTACGTCAAGGTGTTTCTGCTCCCTGACAAGAAGAAAAAGTACGAGACCAAAGTGCAGAAGAAGACGCTCAACCCTGCCTTCAACGAGACCTTCACCTTCAAGGTGAGCCCCTTCCTACCCACAACACGGGACCTTGTCTCCCACTCCCGCCTTTCCCCCGACTGTGTCCTGGTCCTGTATTTCACCCTCGCTGCTGGGAGCGGGTGGCCCTGGCTTGGGCTCCTCTGAGCCCGTTGCCAGCCCGATGGTCCTCTTTGTGCAGGTCCCCTACCAGGAACTGGGCGGGAAGACGCTGGTGATGGCCATCTACGACTTTGATCGCTTCTCCAAGCACGACATCATTGGCGAGGTGAAGGTGCCTATGAACACGGTGGACCTGGGCCAGCCCATCGAGGAGTGGCGGGACCTGCAGAGTGGTGAGAAGGAGGAGGTGAGAGCAGGGCCGGCGCAAGGCCCTCGGCCAGCTGAAACCCTTGGCCAGGGGGGATGGGATGTGCTCTGCCTTCTGGGCCACCCCACAGTGCTCGGGATGGCGATCGCTGTGGGGTCCCACCTGAACGCCGTGCATGTCCTGGCCATGAGCGCTGATCTGCCCCTGTGCAAAAGCCTTTTTGTAACAAAAACGAAGAGTGTAAATGTCTCGGGTGCTGCGCTGGGACTGGCCTGCCCGGACGCAAGTGATCAAACCTTGTGCCAGTGCACGGGGTGCCAGCTCATGCCTGCGTTGAAGGTTGAGTAGGGTTTGGGGACCTGCATGCGGGACCATGTCCCAACACTGTGGTATGATGCACTGGCAAGGCTGTGATATCTGCTCCCTGCTCGGCAGCCAGAGAAGCTAGGAGATATCTGCATCTCCCTCCGGTACGTGCCCACAGCTGGGAAACTCACTGTCTGCATCCTGGAGGCCAAGAACCTGAAGAAGATGGATGTTGGGGGTCTCTCAGGTGGGTGTCGGCTCGTGGGCGTCCTCCTCCCGCCCCACTGTGGGGCTCTCGGCATCCTTTGTTGGGGAAGGACACTGGGGCCATCAGCCTGGCAGGGCTCGGGGAAGTCCCCTCCAGTGCCTGGGACCTCCTGCATCGGAGGCAGCCCAAGGTGTGGCTGGGAGGCAAGGGGAGATGGGGATGGGATGAGCCCCCTGACCCTTAGGAAGGACATACCGAATTTGGTCTGCCACTGGGTCCAGGGCTAGGACGCTGCAGGACCTGGGTGGTGAAAATGCTCCTCTGCCATTTGTTCCTGGTCCTGCTCCTCCTCGACTTGAGGCTGAGGACCTCAGTCAACGGCATGTTTTATGCTAGAAGAGTCTTCCCATCTCCAGCCCAGGGCTGAGGTCTCTGCCCAGGTGTCCTCAGCTCTCTCCAGACCTGCCTTAACCAGGAGAAGAGCAGTATCTGCACGGCTGGAAGGGTTCAGCTTTATTGCTGGGGTGTCCTGCTCCAGAAACGGGGGTGACAGGCCAGCACCTGCCAGTGTCACTCCGCTGTCCCAGCCCTACTACAAGGAGACCCACAGGATGCAGAAGACCTCCATCCCTTGGCCATTTACTCCCACAAATCCTTTCCAGCCCAACTATTACCTCCATCCACAAACCTCAGAGCACCTTTACTTGTGGAGACCCCCTCACCCCACGGTGCACCTCATCCTGGGCTGAGACTTCTCCTGGGCATCTCAGCCCTGGCTGATGCACCCTCCTGCCCCACCAGATCCCTACGTGAAGATCCACCTGCTGCAGAACGGCAAGAGGTTGAAGAAGAAGAAGACCACAGTCAAGAAGAAGACCCTGAACCCCTACTTCAACGAGTCCTTCAGCTTTGAGATCCCCTTTGAGCAGATACAGGTTCGTCCGATGAGTTCCCTGGGAGGCAGACAGGCAGGCTGGGGGTGATGGGAGAAGTCCCACAGCTGCCCAAGCCCATGTCCCAGTCTTCCCATGAGCCTGAGCGGCTCCTGCCGAGCTTCTGGTCTGGTCACCCATAAAATATGTCCAGCCCCAACCTGGGCCTGGGCTGATGCTGAGGGCAGCTGGTGCAGGGGCAGAGGTGGGGGGCTGGGCAGCACCCATGGGATATGCAACCCCCAACCCCAGCTCACAGCAGAAGTGGGGCTTTCCTCTGCTCCTGGCCCTACAGTGCTCAGCCCAGGTGTAGCAGGGACCCTCTGGTGGTCCTAGGGGCATTTTAGACCATTGGTAGGTGCCTTCTGCCCCTCCGTGTCCTGCCCTAGCCCCTGCACGTGCCCCTTGCTCCAGCCCAGCCCTATCAAGCCCTGTAGCCTGCAGCTCTTGCCAAGCCCCACACCACCCCTTGGTCCCCTTTCCCAGGTGGCCACGTCAGGATGAGCTGGTCCCCCACCATGGCTCTGCCATCCTGGAATTCCCTGGGAAGGAAGCAGAGGAAGCTATGGGCATGGAGGGGACCCTGCCCCAAAATGGGCCACGGCGGGGCTCAGCCTTGGGGGATCCCTGGAGCGCCCTGCCGAACCATCCCGGGGCTGGGGACAGCATGGAGGCTGTGGAGCCATCACGGCCGCTGCTCCTTTCCACCCCTCTAAAGAAGGTTTCCTCCTTTAGAAAGTGCAGGTGGTCATCACGGTGCTGGACTACGACAAGCTGGGGAAGAACGAAGCCATCGGCAAGATCTTCACGGGCTGCAACGCCACCGGCACGGAGCTGCGGCACTGGTCCGACATGCTGGCCAACCCCCGGCGGCCCATTGCCCAGTGGCACTCGCTGAAGCCAGAGGAAGAAGTAGACGCAGCTCTCGGAAAAAACAAATAGGAAGATCTGCCGGCCAGCGCGGCACGGCACTGCGGACAGTCGAAGCGACCCAGAGCTACTGATACCTCAGTTACGCAACCTTTGGTTTTGGTTTCTTCGTTCTCTTTTAAGCTGAAATACCCTTTGATGGCTGTGGAAGGGTTTCCAGACAGTCCCAATAGCTTCCAGGGGAAGAGGTTAAAGACACGGATGGTTCTTTTCGTTCTTCAGCATCGCTCCCTTCTGCTGCATGTCCCATCACCTCCACCCGCCATCCCTTCCAGGTGCAAAGCCACCATCACACCTGGGACCTTCCCCGGCGGCCGCGTCACCAGCCCGCAGCATCGCTGCTGCCGTCCTTCCCTTGGGTTCACGTGGGCAACCCTCGAACGTTGCATGGAGGTGATACCGGAGCCTGATAGGGCGAGATGACCAGACCCACTGTGCTGTGTGGACATCAAGACGGTGGAGAAGACCCTCTGCAGGAGACCCAGGTGCCTCCCGCCCCTGCTCTGCCTCCCTCCATTCGGGAAGGGCGAGAGCTGTGGTTTCGGGCCCAGGACGGCCGAGTGCCCCTGGCCGGCTCCAGGTTTGGCTTCTTCTGGGGAGAGGTTTGCAGGGGTGGTGGGGCTCCACTGCAGCCGGCGTGGCAGTGGGGTGCCAAGCCCTTGCATTGCAGCCGGAGCCGTGGGGGCCAGTCTGAGCATGGGGAGCCCTGGGGGGTCTGCTCTGAGGAGACACGTGGTGGGATGTGCATGCAACGGCAGTGCAGTGCAGACCACCACTACCTCTGCCGGGTGGCCACTATGTCCCCAGAGGCCGAGCGAGGCCCGCGCTGGGTGATTTGCATGTGTGTCCCACCATGCTTGGTTGAAACCTGTAGATGGAGACGCTTCCACAAGGCAGGTTTATGCTGGGAGGTCTCCAGATGCGAGGGTGGCAGCCCCCCAGAGCGGTGCCAGGTGCTTCCCCAAAGGCCATCGTGTGTCCCCAGGGCTAAGCCCCGCCACGGGCACCCCAGCACAGCCTCGGGGCAGCCGGGGGGCTATGGGCAGCTCCAGCCCCGTCGCCGTATCCCACTGCCGTGATTCCGGTGCAGAGGGCGAGAGCGAGCCCATGGCCAACAAGGGACCAAAGCCCCCGACTCCCATGAGCTGCTGCTCCCCACTGGGCCGTGGGCTGCTGAATCCACCCCGTCCCGCTCCCCTCGGGGGTATAAGCCATATCCGTGTCCCTGACAGCGGGCAAGAGCTTCTCCGGGCCACCTCTCCCACCGTGGGATGAGCCAGGAAAAGCCAATGTTGTTCCCTGCAGCTGGGAGAGGGTCCAGCAGCCCTGCCCAGTTCAGCCCAGTCTGCGCTGGAGCACCGACGTGAGCTGGTGTCCCCGTCCCGCCTACGACTCCCCAGCAGCCTCGTGCTCCCTGCTCTGCTTTGCTTTCCTGGACTCATTTTTTGTGGGATTTCGGCACAGTGAAGAGCATTGCATCTTCAGGGAGGGGGGCTTGCAGTGGAGAAGCAGAGCTCTGGGGTGCAGCCGGGGATGCCCAGGGCATCGGGGACGCTGCTCTGGGTGTCCAATGCCCAGGCTGGGACCTCGGCGCAGGCTGTCCCGAACCTGGGGACAAAGTGCCAAAACCCAGCTCGCCCCGGTGCCGTCGGATGCTTCGGCAGTTCCCTGCGGCCCCCGCTTCCCAAAGGGCATCTCAGCCCTGGCTGGAGGCGGGGAGACAATGGGAAACTTGGTGGCAGCCACAGCTCATGGGGTTCAGGTTGGACATGGGGACGAGCCCCTTCCCCTGGAGGGACGTGCAGCCCTGGGACAGGTCCCCAGGGAGGGAGGTCTCCATCCTTGGGGGAGGTTCGGGGCTCGGTTAGCCAAGCCGTGGTATGGTGGTGGGGGAGGTTGGACCAGAGACCTCCAAAGACCACTTCCACCACCACCTCGGCTGCGCTTGGCCCATGCCCCAGGGCCCAGCACAGCTGCAGGGGCTTCGTGGGTCATCAAGCGAGTGGACCTGCAGGGCCACCTCCAGCTTTAATTAGTCCCTTTTCCTAATGGATGTGACAGTGTCAGCAAACGAGGTCCTGCCCTGCTTGTGTAGCCAAAGGGAGAAGAAATCTCGGGGTGCTTTTAATTAACAGGGAGCTGGGGGTGGCTGATGCCCCTCGGCCGGGGGCACTGGCAGGATTCGGTCTCTCGAATCTTGTTTCGGAGTCCATCCGGGCACCAGGGGGGCGTTTGCCTTGTAGAAATGGGTTAAAAAAGAAGGAACTGGAAAGAGCACTAAAATCCTCCTGTTGGCGGTCTGCGAGCGTGCACGGCCCTGCAGCTTTCCGTGGGAAGCAGGCGGAGGTGTGGACGCACGCCTGTACACACCCACATGCGCACACCCACATGCGCACACCCCCACGCGCACCCACCCACCACCCACCGCCCGCACCCCCAGACCTGCCGCATCGCCCGGGGCCTCACCCGGGCGCGGAGGTCCCACCCGGCTGGTTCCATTCGGACTCTTTAAGCCTCGGGGCGGGGGGAACTGTGACTTTAATACATAATTAAATTTTTTTTTTTTAATAAAAAAGGGAAAAATAACCAACATATTAAAGCCATCTGCGCTGCCTCTGACCTCCCCCTTAGTTGTGTGTAGTTAAAAATATATGGAGACATAGCTGTATATACCATGAACAGTGCATGAGATGCAGCCACGTAGCAGTAGCAGCATGGTTAAAGCCGAGCGCGGCGCTGCACGCTCCGCCCCACCGCTCGCCGCCGCCGGCACCTCCGGCCCGACCACGTTTCTCCAGTGAGGCAGAGATGCCGACGAACAAAACTCATTGCCCGAGTGCTCTCCACGGCCCTGATTATTTTCTCCAAAATAAATTAAAAAATCGTGTAAAAGATGATTTTGCCAAGAAGCAAAGCATGCCAAGCCAGTCCCGCCAGCGGAGGGTGAGCCGTCACCGACGCAGCCGTGACTTCCATGTGTGTCTTGTTCCTGTATCTTGTCGCATTTATACCATGGCCGGGTAGCGGCAACATCGTGGCTTTGGCGTCCTGTGTCGCGTTGGTGCATTTCACCGTCAGAGCAACTTTAGAAGCCATATTAGACCACGGTGTGCCGGGACCCCACGGGGACGGGCCCGCAGGTGAGCCGTGCCCCCCCTTCCCCCCGTGTGTCCACCGTCCCCCCTGGTTTCGTGGGGCTCAGCGGCGGAGCCAGGCTGCCGGGACGAGCCACGACGGCCACTGCCTCGGTGGCCATGGATGCCGCCATCACGCCGGGTGAGGGGACGGGGCAGCGCTGGGCACAGACGCCGGGGCCGACCTGCCAGTGGCATTTCTGCAATGGAAAGGCTGGGGGGCGGTGAAGATCTGGTGGCGAAAAGGCTTTTCAGAGCGATTTGGGTTATTTCTGCCGTGTCTCGTCGGGTGGTTTCCGTTCCGGGGACAAGAGCCGGCATTCCCCTCTCCCGGCTGCACCGCGGTGCAAACCCAGCCATGCCACGGAGACGCTCGGCTTTGGTCTCCTGGGGTTAAAAGGAAGCGAATCCGCGAGGCTTGGCAACAAGCTCGGCTTTCTTTTCCTTTTTCCCCCCAAACCTGGGAGGGAGGAGCAGCTCCTTCGGGAGTCCCAGGCTCGGGCGGTTCCTGGAGGGAAGGACCCCCCGCGCCGGCCCCGCTTTGCCCCGTCCTGGCCCCCGCAGCGCTCGGCTCCGGCGGGAAGCTGCTTTTAAAGCCCCTTCCTCTCGTGTGGACTCTGTCGTTTCCGTCTCTTATCGTTAAATGGTTATTTTGTAATGACATCTGTCTCCTTATTAAAGAAACAAGCTGAAAGGAGCCCCGGTTCCCTTCTGGTCTTGCTGCTGGGGCTCAGCGGGGCGTCTGCGGGGGGGGGCAGGTCCCAGGGCTGTGAGCCCAGGGACGATGGAGGGATGGAGGCGCAGGGGGAACCCTGCGAGGGCCCAGGTCCCCCCGAAACACGAGTGTGCTCACATGCATGGTGGAGATGTCTCCAGGCAGCCTCGAGCCCCGGTGCCCTGGCTGATCGCGGCTGGCCCAGACGTGGGGTGCAGGTGGGAAGAAATCAAAGGTCCCCACCGAATTCTTCACGCCCAACACATACAGTTTGGTCCATATATTCATGTTTAGGTCCTGCCCTGCTTTGCAGAGGTGCTGGATGCCCCTAAACCCAAGGGGAAGAGCTCAACCTGCAGTGACCACCTCCGAAGACTGAAGTGTGCAGAGATTTCTAGCAACCTCACTTGGGACAAAGGCTCTAAGACGTGGCAGCAGTGCCCATGTCTTTGCTACGGGTTTGTCCTGACCAAGCTCCTGAGCAAAGCCAAGATAGGGCTGGGCATCATGGGGGGGAGATGGGCCTGAACCCCGTTGCGGTTCAGAGGCATCAGATGGGACCCTCTCCCGTTCACCTTCCCGCTGGTGGGTGGCTTTCAGGGACGTGCATCCGCAGTTCCTTCATTTGAGCTTTCCCTGAACAGGCATGCAGGGGAGCGTTGCCTTTCCCGTGTTGTAGGTACGTAGCTGCAGAGCATTTGTGCTTTTGTAGACAACTGATACCGTTGTGCTATGGAAATTTTGGGAGAAACAGGGCATTTTAGGCTAAAGAACTTGCAGCCGCTTCCCAGGCTCCAGAAAGATGGAAGCAAAGTCAGAGTTTCTATTTTATCAACTCTTATTTTATTCATTTATAAATACTGTTGTGTTTACAAGCATCATAGATGTGAATATTATTCCCAAACTTTCAAACACATAATACTTATAATACTATATAACAACAACCAGTAAAACAAATAATTCATCTCAGGGTTTGAAAGGCCACTCAAAAGTTGCATAAAAATACATTCTCTCCCCATCTCGTAAGCTAGTCCTGCTTCTCCAAGGAGTTTATTTACAAAGAGCCATCATCAAACTCACAGCCACAATAGGCGGGTTCACCCCAAGCAATAAA
Source organism: Calonectris borealis (assembly GCF_964195595.1). Taxonomy (NCBI): domain Eukaryota; kingdom Metazoa; phylum Chordata; class Aves; order Procellariiformes; family Procellariidae; genus Calonectris; species Calonectris borealis. The sequence continues at coordinate 1,787,930 of NC_134337.1, forward strand.
AATGAATTCACCCCAAGCAATTGCTTAGAAAAAAAGCTTGTGTTCTCCAATGGAGATCACGTCTGGCAAATGCTCTGGTTCAAATAGGGATCAGTTTTAAAAACTGCTTGCTTTGCACTCTGTCCCAAGCGCAGAGTGCAAGGTGTCCTATTCGTTACCTCCTCAGTGCACTGGCTATGTCAGGCATTAAGTGAGACCAAAAAAATTCATTCTCAAGAATTTGGTTTGCAATTGCATTGTCATCATGAAATACTCACAGCTTTGGCTAGTCAGCAAGACTAAACTGGTGGTGGGTCCTCTACCCTAGTCAGAGTTCAGGGGGATAATCCAGTGCTAAGCAGACACTTCATCTAAAGTGGTTTGGCTTTGCAAGGTGCCACGCAGAGGAATTAAGCCTTCTGCACCCTCTGCATACTGTTCCTCAGGATAAAATGCAATGAGTGTCCTGGTAGGAAGGGGCAAAACGTCAGTGCAGGATGGATTTGTCAGATTGGGTTGAACCCTCTCCCTAAAACAGATACCAGGCTTCTTCACGCTGCCAGGAACCGGCCTCATGAGAAGAACAGGATCTTTAGTCTGAAATCTCGTCCCTCGTCCTGCTGGGCTGCACGACTGAGACGCCCGCGCCGCGCCAACCACCAGCAGCCCCAGCAGGTGAGTATCTTCTTCTCCGCGTGGCACAGAAGGGACTGGACTCCTGTTTAGAGCTGAGAGAGCCCAAGTCTGAAGCGAGGAGTGGGTCACCAAGAGAAAAAACATCAAGAACTGCAGAAGTACTCACATAAAGAGTGCACCAAGTGGGAACGGCGTGCAGAAAAAGCATTGACCGGATCTCAAGACTTAAAGCTGTTAAATATAGCAGGGTTAAAATAAAGTAATATAAAAAGGATGCCCGGCTTAGGCAGTGCTCTGCAGAAACCCTGATGCCATTACCAGCTTTGGTCTCTTCCTCCCCAAAGCACAGCAGCAGAGGAAGGGCCTCAGTGTACCAGGAAAAACGGCATCTTATGCCGTGCACAAACAGCTCCGCTGGCTGAAGAGCGGTGGAAGAGGAACCTCCGCCCAGAGCTGCCTGGGGAAAAACCGGCAGCTCTAGGAAGAGCTAGAGAGGTGGGAACAGGCAGGACGGGGAGGGGAAAGGGAAAAAATGGAGAACTAGGAAAAAAAAGAAACCCAAAGAAAAAAACCCAAGAGAGAGCAAGCTCCAGAATTATGCTCATGTTCAAGTATCTCATCTATCTCATAGCGGAAAGAGTCCCACCAGCCCGGCGGGAGCCGCAAGCCCACAGTCAGCAGAGGTGCCCAGGAACACAGCTGGAACTTCATGGCAACTTCCAAGTTCAATGACTGGGACTGCAACTCTCAACCAGACGGAGCAGGGAAATCAAAGGACAAAGGAAATGAAAGGATGTGGATGGGAAAGTGGTTTGGATACCACGGAAGAAGTCTCTGAGAGGGAAGGTGTCGTTCGAGGGGAGTCTATTAAGGGGAAGCTCAACAGATCTGATGACAGGTTACTGCTGCTATCATCAAAATCACACAGCACATAGAGGAGCCGCTGTCTAAATGCCCATAGAGAGAACAATTTCAAACTGTTCTGAGTATGTATAACATTAAGGAGGGTTTTTTTGAGGTTTCCTTCAAGGTCAAGGCTTACTGCAAACTTTTGACAGATTAAAAGACTTCCATCCTAGCGATACAGTTACCAGCACCCCAAGGTAGCTCCTGTCCCCCTGCCAGCAATGCACTCACACCTTTCCAAGGTATGCGGGAGGACAAGCGATCACTGCTCCATGCTCCTCTGCCTTGAAACCCAGCTGCGCCAAGCTTCTTCACCAACAGATGGGTGGGTGGGACCGGACTCTGGCATTCCCTCTCTACAAACAAACCAGTGCCGCCTTTCACTTGGTCAGCCTCCTGCTGCAAATCAAAGCAAGGTACCCGAATACTCCTCTACAGGGCTCTGCCTCCATGAAGACGGCAGGAAAATGTCCCAGACGGCCGTTAGGACAGGGAGGCTGCTTTCTGCACCAGCTCCCTGCAAGGTGATTCACATGTTAATGATGCATGTGAAATGATTCATATGCATGTGAAAGCAGCAGAGGATCTCTAGGGGTTCAAGCTCGTCCTTCAGAAAGCGTGGCAAGTATCTGTAATACATCCTATCCTGAGGAGCAAGAGTCCAGATGCAATTAGCAGATGCTACTAAATACTGAGACAGGAGCCCTGGAAGGAGACATGATACCAAATCACCCAGGCTGCGGAGGAAAGGCAGGGTGAGGGATAAGGGGTCTGACACCGACAGTCAGCGCTGATGTTACTGAACAGGTTTGAAATCTTATATTAAATAAAAGATTCGGTCTACTGGGGCGAAAGGAGAAGAAGGTCTCTGTGCAAAGCAGCTGTCGTCAGCCTGTTACAGAAATCAGCCCTGGTGGCTTTCACAGCATCACATTTTAACCAGAGTCCCACATCTCGTGTGGGTTGATGTGCACCCTCAGAGTCCCAGCCATGTTCACATTTCCCACCTGCAAAGGGCTGGGATGTGCTGGATTAGTTCTTTAGGCGTCACTTCTTAAAGTAGGAGCTACCTACTCCAGATCGGAGTCCAACACTAAATACTGGGCTTCTGGATGAAGAAGTTTTGGCAGCTCAAACCCAGTCCTCACATTTCTCTTCTCCCTTGAATAAAATGTCCGAGATACCACAACATGCTTAAATTAAAAATAATAAAATGGCAGGGGTGTGTCTTGTGGGGGAAATAAGGGCAGAAAGGGAATATACAGCAAAGGGCAGGGCAAGGCAGGTGTGACAGATTGATCCCACGGCTGAAATGCTTGCTGTACTTTTGACAGGAGGGCAAGAGCGGGGTAGGGCTTGGTGGCAGGGTTGGCAGCTCAGGTAGGGCACCCCTCTTCGTCCTGCCTTTGCTCTGGCTTCCTATTTGGAGAGCTTGCTGATGACACGAATGAGGGCTCCGTTCTCGTCCTTCAGCCTTTGGTTGTCCGACTTCAGCTCTGTCAAAATCTGCAGAGACAAAGAGAAAGTGGGATTACAGCTGGGCGCTGCCGGCTGGACAAGGCTTACGGCGCAGAGGGAACAGCAGGGACGTGGCATCCCTGCGGCCAGGGCGGCAGCTGGATGCTCGGCTTGTGTCCTTCTCACCACTGACGTGCCACAGCAGCATGCAGAGCTTTCCTGACTCTACACCCTCCACCCAGCGCACTTCTAATGTCCATCATTTCTCCGTAACATCTCCAGGATTTTTACAAACTGGGCATCAGGTGTGGGGGGGGTCGAGAGGGGACTCGAGCACAGCACAGAGCCAGGAGCTCCCGGAGCTGGGAAAGCCCGTGGTGAGAAGCGATGCCATGGCCCCAGCACGAGGTCAGGACCAGGTTGGGAGGGCAGGAACCATTTCTGGGCTGTTTTCATCCCAAACCTGTTCCCAGAGGCTATGGAGGGCTTGGCAGAAAACTATAAAGCTGTTTTTCATAATTTGTTTTTTCCATTTTACCAGGACTAGAGGGGAAAACAAAGGTTTGAAATTTTCACTCAGGACTGGACCAAGCCTGGCTTGCAGAATCTCTTTAGAATAAACCCAAATCTCCTTGGGATCCCATAAATGTTTAATGCAAACGCACATGCCACAGCCAGAGGACTGGTAGAACGCACTGACACTGGAGGTACCTCCTCAGTGCTCAGTGTTTAAGGCTGGAGCTCAACCAGGGGTTGCAACACAGACAAAAGCCAGAGAGTTTTTAATTGGAAACGGAGGAACAAATAGCTTCGACAAGACCTTTCCAGCATTTCTCATTGGCAAAAAAACCTCTTGACTCCCCTTGCTTCCCACCCTGCAGGCAGGTGACCTTCAGTGGAGTGTCCCCAGCCCTTCAGGGACTGGAAGGAGACTGGTGTGACCAGCCCCAGCGCCTTCTGGAACAAGCCAGGGTGGAGCGGGGTCACATGCAGGCACGAACGGCACCGGTATGAGCTCAGCGATGACTTGAGGAGGATCTTAGAGGAATTCCCCCAAATTCGAAACCCCCACTAAACCTTCTCCTTCCTCCTAAGCTGGAGTTTCAGCTCTGACCACAACCTCCTGCCCGTTCCTCTCATCTCCAGCCCCTCCACGACCACCGCACCGGGCGCAGGCAGCTCCCGGGGCAGACGCCAGCCCCCACTCCAGCAACTCCCTCCTGCCGCAGTCAGGCCAAGCCACGCCTGGCCCCGACGCGCCCAGCCCCGTCCCCGCTGGCGCTGGCGCTGGTGCCGGGTGCTCCAGACGGAGGTTTTGCAGGAGAGAGAGGAAGGGGAAAGTGCAGCTTGGCGGGACAGGGTAAAAGGTAGGGGTAAAACTATGTGATGGACTGGCCAGAGCTTCAGCTAGGGATGCTTACAAGTGTCTCACTGGTCCCAGCGGTGGTGCAACAGGGACATCTCCATGACAGGGCTGTCACCAGGACAGCAGTCATGACTCCTTATGCAATTTTTCATGGCCAGATGAGAAGCATCGCCCATCACCAAAGTGCTCAGGAGCCCAGAGAAACGGGCAGAGCACTCGCTGTCTCACTGCACTGCTCCCTTTCCTCCCGAGCTTCATCTAACACTCACAGCGCAGCACGGTGCCTTCCAGACCCGTGCGCTGCAGCAGTTCAGCCACCTGCGGGGGGCTGCAGACGGACGGTCCCTGTCCTCTCTACCCCCGTGACCTGCTGGGGGTGGCCTTGCAATCCTGAACGTGTCCATCACTGCAGTGAAGATCTGCCACTTGCTTTGGTAGAGATAATCTGTCACAGGTTCCCAGAAGCAACACCAGAGAACAACCATCCCAGTCCTACAGCTTACTGGAAGCTCTGATGGTGGCTACGCCTTACACACGTGCTTCAATGCAACTTTGGTGATTTATTGGAAAAGGAAGGAGCACAAGGACATGTCAAGCAAGTGCCTCTTGAAAAGCTTCCCGGCTGTAACCCCGCTCCATCAGTTTCCAGTGAAGGTTTCTGAAAACTAAAAATCAGCCTTATAAAATTTCATTCCTCCCAGGCCAGGGGCATTCCTCCCTTCGAAGCAAACCAGCCTCAAGTTGGGTAAAATAAACTGCACGTGAAGCAGGCTGGTAATGCAGGGGCCGGAAAACTGAAGCTTTATAAACGTCTCACTGGAAATGGCAAGAAGGGATGCGGCACAGCCCGCAGGGACGGCGAGGCTGACCACGATGCAGAGTCGGCGTAAAGTGAGTTTTGGGCTAGAGGCTGTCCGAGCAGCAGCGCTGTGTGTTACCTGTGACACCAGGGAAGGCGGCACTATTCAGAAATTACGTGGATTTTGGAAAATGAGATTCTTTGAAAAGCACCAGTGCTGCAAGAGCATGGTAAATCTGTCAGCGTTTAAAACAGTGACACTACTGTACAGCTGTGATTCTACAGACACCGGTGAGACAAGGTTTACAGGTACCAGCAACATCCTGTGTTGGACCTACTAAAAGAGTTGAAAAAAAATCAGCAGAGCTTGCAGACTAGTGGCTCTTCTCCAGCTCGGACACCTGCAGTGAACTGCAAACCTCTAAGCAAGCTGGGAGGGATCAGTCCAGCCACGTCGCAGCCAGCCGGCACGAGAGACAGGGCACGTCAGAGCAGACGGGCGTTAGCAGGGGGAAGCGATAACGCGAGTATTTCCTAGGAGAAGAGAGACCGGTGACTTACAGTTTGTGAAACATCATTTCTCCGAGTCTGGAAATAGTTTTGCTCAATTTTCCCTCTCAGATCTCAAAGCACGTTGGGAAGGAGAATGACTTAAACTCACCGCTTGTGAGAAGGAATGAGTCAGTGACAGGTTCGAGAATACTTTTGCAGATTTAAACCAGAAAGATGGTGAGATCATTTAATCTGACCATCTGCACAATTCAGGCCACATAACATGAAACACCCCTGTGATACACGTGTGGTCTTGAACTGAGACTCCCGGAAAGGGGCAGCCACAATTCCCCTGATTAGTTTGTTTCTACGGTTAATCATCCTTGATATAATTTGTGTGCTAAGAATAGATTTTTTTTATACCTTAGTGCCACTTTAGCCCACGAGAGCATACTGCTTCTTCCTTCCTTTTAAAAAAAAAGCTATGTCTGAAGGGATCTGAATATCCCTACCAACCTGCAAAAGACAGGTAGGGCCCTAGGAAAGAAACATTTACAGCTTTATTTTAGCGCCGAACCAATGAAGTAGCAAGAAAGGATGTAATTTAACTGCGTGATGTGCGAGGGCAAACCTTACGGAAGGCTCGTCCTTGGATTTCAAACACTAATTGCACTGCAATTCTGCACTGAATTTAAAACAGAAGATGAAAAAAGAAAGCGCACCTGGTCCGGCTCCTATTGCTTCTCCTGCCTTGTAGCCAGACCGCAGGAGGCAGGGGGAAGGCTGCAGCCTGTGAACTCGGACTCAAAAATCTCTGTTTAAAATGAGGGAAGGAGCTTGTCTTCTTTGCTCAAGTGACCAAGAAAACCTGCTGACGACTGCCCAGTTGTAGGTTTGCTAAAAAACACCTTCCTGTCTAAAACGTGCACTTTTCATAACATCCCTAGAAATTTATTACATTGTTCATTCCGACTTTGGATAATCTTATTTGCTGGGTGCCGGCCTCTCACTGAACTAAGTCCAATTAAAAAAGAATTATATTATGAGCAGACACATAGCATAAACCACCTGTTTCGAGGAAAGGTAATGGGGAAGGGGCCGCTGGCTAACCTGTTGGCACTGACAAGCCACCCCAAAGCCATTTGCCAGCGTTAGGCCGCAGGGAAGCAGCTGACCCATCCCTCCTCCGTCGCCTTCTCAGTGCCATCCACCCAGCCCTGCGCCCTCACGCCCAGGCGTGGAGCCCGTCCTCCGATTTCTCCCCCAGATGCTGGGCTCCACAGGGACAAGGCAACCCCCCGATGCGGTCGGTTAGTGAAACGGCGAGGTCAGCAGCATCTGCCAAGCACAGCGAAAGTCAGCAGGGCTGAGCAGAGCCTCCAGCGAAACCCTGCCTTCAGCCGGGCAGTAACATCATGCTTTTGGCTTTTGGAGGATCCTTTGCCACATGCTGCTTTTGAGCCACAAGCTTCACCAGAGACCCTTGAGAGCAACGAGGGGAGGGGGAAGAGCCCGGCCAAGGGAGCGGAGACCTGCCTGGAAGAGTGGAAGAGGGAGGCGAGATGAGCCGGAGGGAAAGCAGCTACAGCTCCTCTGATTCGGAGGGCTTGGCAGGCAGAGAAAGTCTGGCTACGACCCGGGTCAGAGCCCTGTTTTCAGCCAGAAGTTGCTCATTCATCTGCCTCAGAGTGTGAATCTGTTTGAGCTGGTGGAGATTCTGCGGAGAGTGAGAGGAGTGGACAGAAAAATACAGAGAAAACACACCACGAAGACAAAACGGCACAGAAATGTGAATTTAGTCCACAAGCACTAAAAGAAAAAAAAGAGAATAAAAGAAAAAATAGTAGCAGTGAGTGCTGGACGGGCAGCAGCTCAGATGCTTATGGGGAAAGCCTTACAACACACTGAGGATGTTTTGCGAACCACCCCTTTCTCCAGGGGCCCCCAAAGCCTTTAAAAAGGTCAAATAAAGGGATTGCCTACCACAAAGCAGGACAGTCCCCTGCAGGTTACGTTCTAGTTTACCCAGGCAGCGAGCTCCATCAGCACACAGCCCCTGCACTTAGGAACTACTGTCAGAACTACCACCATTGACTTACCACCTACGCAGGCTTTGAAAACACTGCTGGCAACTGAGAATTTCTTTAACATTGCTTTTCTTCATGTATCTCTAAAAGCTAAAGCAGTCTTGCGTAGCAAAGAGCGAACAGAGCTTCACGGGAGATTCTAAAGGCACAGACTGAAGCGTCCGAAAGCGTCACGGTCCTACAGCAGACCACCGAGACACGTCCCGCGTCTGCTCGCATCCCTCGTCCCTGCGGCACCTGAATGAAGGCTCTCGGGTCTGCTCAGGCTTCAGTCCTGCCAAAAGGTCTGGCGCATGCGTGGGTTTTTCAGCCCTGCCCAGATTCAACCCTTCTCTGTCACGGGGCTCAATTTATCTCTGATCTCCAGAGGTGAAAAGTCAGAACCTTAAACCGCTCATTTTAGCTAGAGGAGTTTGAATGACAGCATCTGACACAGGAGGCACGTGAAAACATGGCATTCTTGGTTACAGAAGAAACAAAGGGCAAAGAAATCGCGCCCCAAAGCTGGGACTAGCACAGGTATAGCAGCACGGGGAAGATACAGAACATAAAAGCAATGAGGAAGGCAATACGGGAAAATGGTAAAAGCCATGCAGACATCACCCTTTCTATAAGGACGACATTTTTCCCAGTGATGCTAAAGCGAAACCACGTGCTGGACATTTATACCAAGCGTGGGTGCCAGGACATGCTGAGGGCCGCAGAGCTGCTTTGTGAGCAGCGTCCCGTCCCTCCGTCCTCCCGACGGGCAGCGGGGCCACGTGAAGGAGAAACTCTCCTCCATGGTGGAGGGAGCACAGACACTGGGCAGGGGGAAGGCAGGAAGGGAAACACCTGTGAGAAGCGTAGTTTTAAGTTCAAGGGAAAAAATCCCAGCCCAGAACTCAAGCAGCTTCTGTCGTGCCCACAAACCAACATGCTCTGCCCTGTGTCCTCCTACTCGTGAGCTTGCGCTGGCAGAGAGGAGATGGAGGGAAGGGTCTACTGGGAAGGGGATTCCTTTCTGCCATTTAATTAGCAGAAAGTGCTCAAAGGGAAGTCCCTGTCTGTCCTGAACCAGAAGCAGCAAATCTACTGCGATACGAAGAACTTGCACAAACTTCCACCCAACTTGCATGATGTGGAGCTGGCTGCAGTTGGCAAGGAACCTGCTGCATCCCAGGACATTTTGTCCAAGGGCTCATTCCTGTGTAAAAGAGAAGTATTTTGTGCGGCCCCCCCATCCATCAGCTCGATTCTAGCTACCCAAAACCACTACCTCTGCTCCCCGTTAAGGAATCAAGATGCCTCACCCAAAAGCCTTGCAAAACCAATGGAAGCAAGACAGGTGAGGGCAGGGAGTCAGCAAAGGATGGGGTTTGAGCCCCCCGAAGGCATCAAAATGAGAAAGCAGCTCCTGCTACTTGGGTTGCGCCAACGCAGTTCTGACACTGGATACATCAACAGGTCCTGAGACAGAGCTACAGCCACCAAACGGCAGGAGACCTTCAGGGACACCTCGTCAGTGAGATCCCCTCTCACCAAATCTCAGCCACCTACCTATCGCTTAACCCACCCGAGCTGTGCCAGCTCCCCCCGCGCTCAGTGAGGACACAGACGGACATCACACGTCTGTCCTGACAAATCACACCCAGGAGCTGCTGGAGGATGGTTCATACTGGAAAAGTCATTTCTTTTGGTGGTATCATGGATTACAAACGTCCTCTGTTTTATCACAGGGAACACAGCCCAGCATCAGGCTGGCAGAAAACATCAAACGTGTAAAACAGGGTGCCGTGCTACGCAGGACAGAAAGGATTGTGATCATTTTAGAGACCACCTTTATTTTTCCATACCCATATAGCATGAAACCTCAGCACGGCACGATCAGACACGGCTCAGCCTCAGCACGCTGCCACAGACAATAAAAAGGATCACTTATATAAAAATATGTGTGTGCTGCAGGTAGGACAGCCTTCTACTTATCCAAGCAACCTAGCAAAGGCCGGGAAGCTGGGACTGAAGCCAAGGGCGAAGACCAGAATCTGGACGATACCGCTGTGATTGCTTATCACTCTGCTTGATACCTGGCTTACCAAAAGCAGGTTTTTCAGTTCAGCTGTACCTGCCTTCAGTGAAAGGATTTTGTGCCTGCAACACTAGGGGAAATAAAAATGCCCAAAGTATGCACAATGTAAAAGCCAGGAGGTGCAGTGCTGCTATGGAATAAAGAAGCTTCTGTGACCTTCAAGAAAAATTGCTGTGTTAAGTTGGGACCTCAGGCACTTGGCATTGAATTCAGTTCAGTGCAAATGCTAATTTTCTTTCTCCTTCCTCAGCCAAGTTGCTGTATCTCCAGTCAAATTCTGCAGTCACTTAGGAAAATGCTGCACCACTCTGTCACCTTCACAAGAGCAGGTCTGCAGGAACAGCTCTGGCACCAAAGACTTCTTTGAGATCACTGAGTTTGTCCTGCTCCTCTCCATTTCTTGATTGCTTTGTTAGCAGTGGTTAAACTCATGAAAGGAACAAAGCTCGTTACCTCAAGCATAGCCTGAAGTACAAAGTGTTTCTGTCACAGAAACCCAGGACCTTTCCGTGACCACTGCTGTGCCTCCTCTTCCTAAGAAGTCAGCTGCAAGAAGAGGAAAGCCCTGGCCAGGACATCTGATGCACAGAACTGGACACAGAAACCCAGGATCAAAAAGCTGGATGTGAGCCACGCCGGACTGGTTCAATTCAAAGACCAGTGGGAAGAATCCCAAAACGCACAGTACTACCTGAGACCTAATAACCTGGCATGTTTGGATGTTTCCCCTTGCTGCTCTCCACGTTCAAGGAAACTGGTGGATCTGCTTATCGCTTATTCCTTCTGATTCTGCTCGACAGCTATTCAGCTAGCACAAGAAGCAGGAATGAAAGTCTAACCCAAATTAATAGATTTGTTCTCCTGGCTCGACGTCCACACCAGGGATTAACACAGATGCTCTGCGGAGGTTATCTCATTCTAGGTAAACACAGCCGGGCTGACTCTCCCGCTTTAAGGCACGGTGTAAGTGGACACGGGAGTGCTTTCCTTATGGACTTGTCCAGTTCAACTTTTTTATCTTCAGAGATTTTATACCATTGAGTGGCTGTCGAGAAAGACATGTGACAGCGCACACAGGTACTCGCCACATGCTCGAGTTTTTGCAAAAACTAGTGGAAACGTAGCAGAACCTCAGAAGAGGTATTTTCAAATTTCCTGTTTATTTATCCTACTAACAAAAGGCCACTTCGGTTGTTCAACGCAGCAAGAACGCAGCACAGAGCAAAGAGTAAGTACCGCTCTCGAGGACCTGATAGCTCATTTTCAGCAAGACCACAGGCTCCTTTAGCTCACGTCTGCAGCAGTGACCAGCAGCTTGGGGGCAATATAAGAACACGTCAAACTTCTAGCAGTGCTTCTCCTTTTGCACCACCTTGGCTTCCATCAGTCTGCAGCTCCGGACCACCCGAACCAGAGGTGCTTTAGCTGCGTCCAACAGTTCCTACAGGCACCTTCTTTCATTAATTGCTTTCCGAACCAATATAAATGTTCAAAACTGACAGGCCACTAGAGGACACCAATTTGTCTTTTTACTCCACGGACTGAGCTGGTTTGCAGAGTGATCTGCACAGCTGAAGAAACAACACAAACTGCTACTGTCTCCATTTTCTCTTGAAGGCCGTATTTCTGTAATTACAGGAGGGTATTTCTGGAGTTAAAGGTTGCTACCTGTTCAGTGAACAAAGAATTTGGAATTTAGGCATATTCAGTTCTTTCTCCTTCCCCTTCTGGCTAGCGCATCCACACTTACTTTCTCCTCTTTGAAAGAACAAGAGAGCCTTTCCAGTAAGACTCCACCAAATCATTATTGCAGTGGAAGACACAAGCCAATGGGTCCTTTCAAAGATGTACGCTCAGTAAATAAATGACGCTTCAAGTAGAAACACAAAGTTGGACCCTCTTCCAGGGTGGCAGGAAATCGCTTCCATTAGTGCACCGCGCCGGGAGGGCTCACAGCTCTCAGATGGGGTCCTTCCTTCTTAAAGTAGCTTGGTCCCACCTGGGTCATGCTCAAAGGGAATGAAAGCGCAGGGCACAGAGCAAAGGGGGGCATTCTGTGAATACGAGCATTAAAATATAGCGTAAAATGACGTAACGCTGCAAAATCAGTGCGAAGTTTTAGGTGTACTTAGGCGGCAAAACACACTGCTTCCTGCTCTGCAGTGCTCCCCGCTAGCCCCGTGCTCGCAGGGCATCCAAGCCACGGCAGGAGAAGAACCATCCCTCGAAGCAAGGCCACGAGAGAGAGGAGAACGCGAAGGAGCAGTCTGTGGCGGATGTCTCGTGACAGTAAGCCATGCTGCACATTTCACCAGGAAGCAAATTCCTCTTTGCTGAAATCTACTCCAGGCTGACTTACTGACGCAGCCTGCCAGTAACATGCTTTAGGAAGAGTACAGAAATACAATCACTCTGTGTTTTTTCCTGGCTAGTGTGCGTGATCTCAAAAGCCAGCTTTGTCTTCTTACCCATCTGGAGAGAACCACGACGGCTTAGCTCGGGCTGCAGACTATACAGAGCACAGAGGATCAGCACACTGAAACTCATCGATGCCACAAAAGGTTAGTTCTGGAAAGCAGTTCAGGAGAACAGCTTTCACAGTTCTTGGATCAAACAGCATAAAAAATTAAACACATGGTACAATCAGATGAATGATAATAGGAGTTTTATTAGTATTTCATGTCTGGAGAACATGGCCATTAAAGTAAGTTCTGCATAAAGGACTGCATAAAACACAGAGAGAACACGAGTCCCTTCCCATGTACACCTTTAATATCCTACTCCTGGGTTACAATCCCAAAAGCACTAATACAAAGCATAAAAAATAGAATAGATAGAGTGAATAGATTATTTCCTACCTTCATCTCCTCTTCCATTTCAGAGAGTTTCCGCTCCAGGGCTCGCTTCTCCTGTTTACAAGGATTCGTAACAAACACGGTCATAAGGATTTAAAAGAAAAACTTACAGCACATTTTCTTTTAAAGAAAAATAAGTGTCTTGAATTTCTGCAGGAGCATTCACTGAAAAGCATCTTGAAGTAACCCACAGGTTACAACCAGAAGCTGATCAGATGGGACAGGGCAGCTGGTAAACCAGCAGGCGATACACGCTGGGCCCGGTTCGGCAGATGTCTTGATCCTGAGCTCTCTTCACACCCCTCCAACTAAACTATCCCCCCACCTTTAGTGATCCCCGTTTTCAGGCCTTTCTGATGTAACGTGATTTTGAGCTCTGTAGGAGAAGCCATGGATTTAACTGCACCCCACTAAGGAGGTAATGATAAAACCCACCGAGCCCGTCAAATAAGAAACAGTGAACAGGGAAAGGTGCCTGGAAATTCTGCTTCTCCCAGATCAATTTAGGGCTTCAAAGCTGTAAAGCTGGCTGCTTTCAGTATATTTTGGAAACCGACAATTACACAGGTAGGCTCTGCCACGCGAGTACTGGTGGTGCCCTCAGTGGACAGCTACAGCCCTTGCCTAGAGAGACCTGGGCTCCATCAATGACTTTTTCAACATGAGAGGGCTAAACCGCCCCCGGAAAGCACACTGAGCCGGAGGAAATGGCAAACGTGGCTCAGGAACAGGCTTTACACTCTCTGCCCCGCTCCTTTGCGCTCTGCAGAGAAACACGAGGCCAGGAGAGCGAGGAAAACACAGCTTTTGAGCGTGGCCGTGAATGATGGGTTCTGGGTCACTTTTTGTCTCCAGCACAGTTCATCCAGGGATTCGTCAGTGCAAAATGCATAAGCCGTCCTGGAAACAGTTAATGCCGTCTTCACTAAGAACAGTCGGGCACTTTTTTTCTCTCTAACTCTCAGAAACCTGTATTCGTGGCTGTTGTAATCCTAACTCAACAAAAGCGACGCAGGACATTGCCCCAGCTTGGAAGCATCGCACGGGTGGGAGATGGGACGCGTGGTGTGAGCTCCCTCTGGTTGGGGATGTCCGCTCAGGGCAAGTGCTCTCCTTTTTTTTCCAAAAGAAAAGCTCCACCCGTGTCGCGACTTCCCGCAGCAGCTATGCTCCGATGCCAGTGATGCTTGCGCGCTTGATAACCCCACTCAGCCTGCTTTCAGCACACCTAGGAATCAGGACCACACGGATCAATGCTTTGAGAATCCCAGTCTCGGGGTTCAGACTGGTGCAGAGATGCTCAACCGAGCTTACACGGCAGTGCCCCGGCCTGGGCATGAGCTCAGCTTCAGCACCCTTGGTAACTTCAACAGTCAAAGCCCGGCACCTGTGCCGGCGGCTGTACCACACACTCTACTGAGGGCTGACGTGCTTTGCCTAACTCTCTCCAGAGTGGGGATCCTGAACGTCACCTCCTCTGGACTGTATCTGGCAAATCCCGGGAAGTGTTTACACATAAATAATTAAGGTCTTTCCTGGTAGGAATTGAATTTAAACACGCGGTTTGACCATCCAGCAAAGTTCCTAAAAATTCAGGAGATGAAACACTTTAGGAGGAACCTCCACTCCAGGCGACCCTCCAACATCTAAGTGGACCTTACTGAGAAACTGGAGCTAGACTCCAGCTTTAATTAACCACTGAGGTATGTGGTGGGAGAATGAGCGGTAATGGCCATCGGCTGAAGCAGAGAAGGTTCTGCTAGATATAAGGAAAAAAAAAATCACTATAAGGATAGTTAAGAAGTGGAAGAAGGGGCTGCAGCTGTGGAAACTCAACACTCGGAGGTCTTCATGAAATGATGGGACAAAGCCCTGACTAACCTGGTTGACTGCTGAGATGCACTGCAGATCTCCTCGGGTCCCTTCCAATCTGACTGAAGCTACGGTCACTTAAGGCAGAGATTTAGCCAGACACTGCCTGTTCAGCTTAGCTTACTGCAATGAATCTGACTGTTCAATTAAGAGGAAGGAGCATTCAAACATTCAGATTTCAAGTATAATCACAAGACAGACACCCAGCTAGTGTTTTGCCTTGTTGTCCCCGCCACCCCAAAACGGTCTTTACTTATAAGAATCAAGAATATTTTAAAGCATAATGGACCAACAGAATTTTAGCACGATACAATACAATTCATTGGTCTGCAGCTTCCTATAACAAAAGAAAGAAACCAGAACTCAGCTGATTTGCAAAGAGAGCAGAAAAGTCTCAAGACACTGAAAAGGTCAGAACACAATTATCACTGTGCACTGCTCCACAAGGCAAAAATATAACTTATCTTTTAATTAACACTTTCCTTCAAGAAATTACTATGCCCTGCAGAGCACCACGAGGCAAAGATTGCGACTCAGAAGAAAGCAGAGACACATACCCTTTTCTCCATCTCCAGCATGCTGGACCGGTCAGAAGTTTTTTCCTGTTTCTGCCACGTAAATTAAAAATAGAAAGCTATTAAAACTGAGAGGCATTCACAGGATGCTGCACAAAGGCCTAGATAGCCTACAGATACACTTGCCCAGGGAAGAAGCAGTCTTTACAGAATCACTCACACTTATTTCTGTGAAAAATAACAGTCTCCTCTGTAGCACCTTCCCTCCCAAGAGCTAAATCCTTTCCCATGCTGGAACATGCACTGGCTTGGCATGGGCCGGTGCTCAGTTTCTCCAGTCTAGGAGCCGGTTTTTTCCTTACCTGGGCTGCTTTTTCCAACTTTGATTTGATGTCGGCCAACTCAAGTTGGGCTTCTTGCAGTTTTGACTTCAGCTTTTGATTTTCAGACAGGGCGCTTTCATATAACTGAAATACGAAACAAAAGATTTCAATTAACCAGGCGGCTCTTCGGCCGCCGCGCAGACCCAGTTCTGCCGCACTACTCCGAGCAGACGCGTGTCCTCAGCACCGAGCAGAGGCGGCTGTGGGGTTTGTGTTGCTCCCCCGTGTCAGGACATTAGAAGAAGGGCAAATCCAGAAAGTTTGGATGCTTTACTTGCGTTTTCATAATTCATGTGAAATAAGAAAACAGCTGTTTAATTTTGTAGGGTGTTTAAACACAGCCAAGAGGCAAAGAAAAGGGATGTTTTTAATTTAGGTAAACCACCGAGCATAATAAAGTACTGAGTAGTGTATGCTGGATGTATCTGAACCTACAATTCCGTTGTGCTTCCCAACGCAACACACCCTAGTTGCTCTTGTGTGCTTTTAGTTTGAAGAGGAGAAGAAAGGAGGACAATTTTAGGCCACTCCAAAATGGACTTTTTCCCTTCACGTCCTTCAAACAAGCAGAATTTCCATCCCTCTAAGAGGACAAACTGGGCATACTGCCTGCCTCTTCTGGCCAGACATGTTCAAGAAGAAGGGTGGGATGCTGCTGACCGTGCAAGGCTTTTGAGCATCATAGTCATTTCAGAATTAAGGTCATCTTAATCTGTTTACTTTTCATATGGTCTTTGCATTGATACTATATGTGCATGGCAGTCCATATTACTGCCTTTCAAGGATTACGTTGAAAGTTTCAGAGATTATAGAAAAAATAATTCTGGAACGTTATAGCAGCAAAAATAATTCTGTGGGGATACACGTGCTGGCGCCACGCTGGTATGCTCAACAGCATCTTTTCTTGCTCCTTTCAAATCCCTCCCAGCATTTCCCCAGCCTGAGTCCTCAATCCCCCTCCCCCAGATATCTGACGCTGCACGGTGCCCTTTCACTCCTTGTCCTTTTTCGACCCTCTGAAGGGCTGATGCATTTAAAAAAGGCTGGTGTGACTTCCAAAAGCAATGGGAACAGAGAAAATGAAAATAAACTTTTTCTCTGTCTTTCCAAAGACTCTCGGTGCAGGTTTCTGCAGCAACAGGCAGCTTCTAAGGCGCATGCAGTGCCAAAAACACATTTTAAAAAGCCTACTTTTTTATAGTCCCTGTTACTCTCCTCTTCTGCTCTGCTGCTGAGGGCGGCTAACCGGTTCTCCCTCCGGGTGTAGGCACTGGAGCGGCTGGAGGCACGATCGCTGTAGGAGGAGTCACTGGTGGTAGGGTTCGTAGCTGCTTCCAACCTAAAACGCGATGAAGATCGAGCACCGTGGAGCCGCTGATGCTTTGGGACAGCCAGTACGAGCCTGACCAGCTGGGACTCGAGGCCGAGTCCTCACTGGGCAGCTGAGACCACCCTCCACCCCGCAGCAGGGCACCGCTGCTGAAGGCAGGCAGCCACTGTTTTAAAAACTGGAACAAATCCAGTGGGTATCAGCCCAAACCCCAAATGGGCACTAATTTCCCATGGACCTCTCGTCTTCATGGTGGGAATGGGCTCCATTTCTAAGAGGGCACAGAGGGTTTTTTTCTCTGCAGAGTAGCTGTTAAATAATTTGGGGAGCAAAGGATGAAAGCAAACTGGCCCCCCAGTTGAGCTAAGGTAAGAACCAAATGGCCAGTACCAGCCTCAGCTTATGCTGTTGGTTTGAAGCACAGGGAATCCCCAAAGCCATACAAAAATACGCTGTCAATAAATATTAAATAGAAAAACCTCCAAAAAATAAAATTCTTACCTGGAAAGTCTTTCATGCTGAAGGAAAAAAAAAAGAAAGAAAAAGGGAATTAATAATGAGGAGAATTAAAGGTTCAATTCAAGAACTGCAGAGCTACCATGCAGCAGCAATTTCCGACCTCTGATACCAGCACCCAGCTCACAACAAGCTAAACAGCGTTATTTCCCACACTCAAACTGGGAATCACCTATCCCTGCCTGAATCCTTTCAACTGCTTCAGCTCCTCTGAAGCATTTCAGATTTCATTTCTTTTGCTAACCTAAAAACTACTGAACCTTGTTCTTCAAATCCTAGTTTCCAGAATTGAAATCCATTCCTTTGAACCAAAACTAATCTATTGTTTCCCTTTTAAAATCAAATTATTCCTCCTGACTTTGATCACTGTCCTATGCATGATGTGGGTGAGAGGGATTAACGGACCATGATATGCAGAGCTCGCTGCGTGTTTGTGTTGAGCTGCAGGAAATCACGAACGGTAATTTTTCTCCATGGGCAAGTACCTCCCCCGTGAAGAAAAGCTTCACTGTGGCAAGATGATACACAGCAGAAACTGCACGGGGAAGGGAAAGGAGCCTCACACCAGCCCAAAGGGTGGACATGCGGGTTGAAGCGTGTGCTAGGTTCTTCTTTCCCCATCACCATCCAAATCACCCCTGTGCCGCCCCCAACGCTGCCTTTGCTGCAGCCCACAATTGCAGAAAACAAATGGTAACGGCAGAGGTGTCCTGCAGGATAAACTGCACTGAACTGCCACCTCCTCCTCCACAAGCTTTCTCTTTGTCCGGCAGACGTTTACTCAAATTCAAGGTGCAGTCGAACTCTTTTTCAGTCCCTTGAACTGGAAATTGAGCACGATATTCCCCTGCCAGCTTTATTAGCAGGGTCATTTCTCTGAGTGAGCACAAACCACCTGCAGGCACCACCGGTTATTTCCCTAGATCCTTTTTAAGAAGTGCAAGAGTCAACACACGAAGGACATGACAGAGAAGACGAGGGGTCAGGCTTCTAGTGCCCAGACACGCTTGTGCTGGCGATCGTGCTGCCTAGACGCACCGCTAACCCTTGTGCTGGGTGGCAGATCTGCTGCCTGCCTGGCACACCAGTGTTTGAAGGCTTCAGACCTCCTGCTCCCGCCTGGCACCCAGATGACGCCTCTGATTACTGGGCAGGTGCCTGGGAGCA
The DNA here is from genome assembly GCF_964195595.1 of Calonectris borealis. NCBI lineage: Eukaryota > Metazoa > Chordata > Aves > Procellariiformes > Procellariidae > Calonectris > Calonectris borealis. The sequence continues at coordinate 1,806,359 of NC_134337.1, forward strand.
CGCACCACGGGCAGCTGAATTAAGTCACCCCATTGCATGGAGAAGGAGGGTAGAGAAGCGACCCTGCAACGCCAGAGGACCACAGGGGCAGAGCCGCACGGACTGCGCCCAGCCTGCCTGCAGTGCTGCCCTCCGCTCGCCAGGACGCAGGGACCCGGCTACGTATTACATATACCTAGTTATTAAGTTTTTAATTTAGCCTGCCCTAACGTAACCCTCATCTTGAATCCTGATTCAAGACAGGAGCCTCCCCAAGGAACCTGCAACGCAGCCCTCTGACGTGAGATGCAGTGATTTGACCAGTAAACAAGAAACAAACTGAAGAACCCTGGCATATTTGAAGCCTTGCGGATGGACAACACATTCAGCCAAAGCTGCTAAATGCAAAGCTCAAAAGGACAAGCAAGCTCTGCTATTAATTAGCCCGTTCTCCCTCGAGCTGCACCCGCGGGGCCACCCTCAGCCGGGCTCCCGGGGCAGGTCTGGGTGCCAGCCCCATGCCGTAGAGACGGTCACCAAAGCTCCAGGAGCCCGTCCTGGTGCTGGCATGGGTCCTGCGCCATGGCAGCGGGTCCAGCCCCGTATTATTTTATTTGCTCTAACCCTTTCTCCACGCACCAAAAGCTTTCTTTGCGTCATACAGGTGAGAACCCACCCAAGGGAGACAGCAGATGGCTTTCCACCAGAGCTAAGCCCCGCTGCACTTCCACAAGCGATGCTGGATGCTGTCTGGGGAGCTTCTCATGGGGCCAAACGCCTGGCAGCTGCCTGCCTTGTCACGGGGACATCTGCCTGCTTGTCCAAACAGCCGCGGCTGCTTCCCGTAGGAAGCTCAAAGCCAGTAAGTTGGGAAACAGTTTCTGTAGGGCTGGCCTCCGGCACGGGGCTATCATTAGAAAGATTTCCCGTTTTCAGCCGCAAACACGCTGGCTGATGTCTCAACGGTCTTTTGTTAGCCGAGCTTCCGACATTTGCTTCTTAAAACCCTCAGCTGCCTGACAGCTCCCTTTTAATTTTGGCCCAATGACCCAACCTCCCCTATTAAGTGAGAGAGAGGAATTAGGAAGTGATTAACAAGCCTCTTGGTGAAAGTTATTTGTGCACTTTATGCTAATCCCCTTCAGTGACGACTTTTCTTACGATGACAAATGGCTAGGCAAGTAATCCACTTAATATCAAACTTGCATTTATTTCAACAAACGCACCTGCTAATGTATTTGAACAGCGCTGAGAAAGTCCACACGCAGCTGGGCAAGGCAATGTGGAAACCAAGCAATAAAACCTGAGCAGGTCCCCAAGCCAGCCCGTGCGCTTGCAGCAGGAGGGAAAAATCATTTTTGTCTTTTTTTTCCTCCAAAGAAACTAATAATTTCCATAGGCAGAGAGAGCAGGGGCGTGCTTCTGCAAAGGAAGGGTGGGATAAGAAAGGAATCACTTTAAACATAGCTGCTGGGAATGGCAAAGGGAAAAAAAAAACCAGGTTTATTGTATTTAAAATGTAATGGATACTGAGATGAATTGTTTCAGTCTGCAATTGTCTCTGTGTCTCTAAAGAGGAAGAGAGATACTTGATGAGACGGGAGGACCTGCGAGCATCATTCCTGCCGCTGCTGCCGGCACTAGAGCAGAGCAATCCTGCAGCGACCTGCTGCCACCCCAGCACGCCGCGGCCCCAGGGCTTCTCCAGCCAAAGTCTGGATATTCCTTAGTGCTCAGTGGTTTCTCCTCCTGCAACTTTGTCTGCCTTTGGGCTCATTTAAAGCACATCTCTGCGCCATAAAACGACTCCAGTGTCTTGCAGAAACAGCACGGAGCTACAGGAAATCTCTGTGTTCGCAGCTGCTGGGAAAGCCGGTGTCTTTCCCCCACCCTTCAATTTTCGGGTGCCTCTCTCCATGTTGTTTCAATTAAAAGTGGCATTTTTGAGACCAAGATGATTAAGTTGGAGAGGAACTGGATAAAGGCTGAGGTCTGGAAAGCAGAGCCTGAAGGAGATGTTACAGCAGCCGTTGGAAGTGTCCCTGCCAGAATGAAAGTTGCAGAACAGCTTTCATCAGCCTTCTACTTGCTGCTACCTTCAGAGAGGGCGGGAAGATTTATTTATTTTGTTTTAAATCAATTTCTGGCTCAATATTTTCTTGGGTTTTGCACAAAGGCCAGTGTTTGTGCTGATATTTCAAGGAGCAGCTTATTCAGGTGTTTTGTTTGTTTGTTTGTTTGTTTTTAAATAATGATGGAGGAGGGAAAAAAATCCTGGGGGGAAAAAAAAGTTCCATTTTGCACTTTCAAAGAAAGGCTCCAACTAAAGGAGGCGACATGGAAGGCAGCAGTTCTTAGCACAAAGAGAGGCTCTCCTGCCCGAGGAAGTGAGTTAAACAAAACGACGACTAAAATCTCCTACTCCCGGGAGGCGGCGGTGCCGTGCAGGAGGTATCTGAGCCCTACAGGCAAACGTTGGACTAGGCGCTTAACTGAGACACCCCTGCTCTTCGCTCCAAGACAAACAAACATTTTCACTGGGACATCACATTGGAGACATATTTTCAGTAGAAAACAGCATCTTTCCGGCTCAGTTCTGCCCTGCTTTTGGCCATAGCGCCCTTGGAAACCTTTGCCACGTGCTTCCAGCTGCACCTGCGCTGTCAGCTCAGCAACCGCCTCTCCTCCACTCCCTGCCCCTTCTTTTAAAACAACCACAGAATATTCATTTAAACTTCGGCGGCATTAGCTGGCTCATTGCACTGTGTATGTAAGTAGTGAGGAAGGTTGTATCTGCTCGGAGGTGCCGTCCCAGAGCTGGAAACTCCGAGGTCAGAGTCAGAAGGTGAAGGACAAAACTCTCCCTCCTTCATTTCTGGAAAGAGAAGTTGTGGGTAAACAGAGGGAAACAAGAGCCGAGACACCAAACGTGCACTTATTGACTAAGCTGGTGCAAGAAAGGGCTTTCCATTCCTCATTTTTTCTTGAATGAATACTGTGCAATCTGTTAAGGTTAAAAAGGGGATGCTGAGAAACCGCTGTATCAACTGTACGTATGCATTGGGGTTTTTTTTTCTTCCCCTGGCAAATTTGGAACAGCACTGTCAGTTTTGCCCAGAGTCCTTCATTTCCCTTGGGATCAAAAGTTTGACTAGAAACATTTAACAGCCAGGGAGGCATCGGGTTGTGAAATTATCCTTCCTGCAATCTAAACAGGGTCATATCGCTGCAGGGTGTGGGGCGGGAGGAGGAGGACCCCAGGGAAAAGCGAGGCACTGGAGGCGGCTGTCCTGATTCAGAAACCAGCACGGCAGCCAGCGCTGAGCCGAGACCCCGGCACTCCTGCTAAAGAGCACCGAGACACCCAAGGGATGACTTCTAAAGGAAAACTTCAAAGCACAGAGCGCTTGCAAGTTTCTGGTAATCCTCAGCTCTTAGACCTCTCACCTGGGAGATCAGATCACCTTTCCTCCTGTCCATCTCGTGATGGGCAGCACATTCAGTAGCGCTGGGGGTGGCGGAGGACAGCAAAGGGGTTCAGAGTTTTGCCAGCTCTCCTGGACAGGGTCAATTCAACCCAGGTGGGCTGGCGAAACACAGGACATGGGAGATGGGACCTGACAAAAAGCGCAAAGAACGTCATACCGGACCGATCGTCCCTGCGCAAGCCGCTTTCTTCTGAGCCCCCCCAGTTCTCGCTGTGCTGCTGCTGGTCAATCCCAAGGAAAAGGCATAGCTAGGCACTGGCCGTGGCTCTACTCGCCCGGACCGCCGGGACGCTGCACAGCGCCAGGAATGCCGTACGGCTTTGATTTTAAAAATGTGCTCGGACTGTGGAGGGCCGGAGCCTTCCCTGAAAAACTCGAAACTTTTACAGCTGTTAGGAGTTCAGTAAAGTATAATTAAAACCAAATTCCTCGTGGAAGGTTTAGATAAAATGCAGCCCTGAAATGCAGTGCCAAAAGGGGGATCGGCCACTGCTCTTGCCAAGTCAGAAATTGGCCTAATTGCTTCCAATTGTGTTCTTCTGCGGCTGGGATCTGACCCAGCAAAGGCAGAAAAAGTCTACTATTTACATTGTTTCAAAAAAAAAAAAAAAAAGGAAAAAAACCAGATGCTTTGGGAACATTTAAACTTCTTTATCTCCAACCGGCCAACCTCAGGAAAATGTGCACTATTTTAAGATAGTTCTCAAGGAATTTATTTTGGTGTGTTTTGTCTCAGAGATCCTGATCAACGCTTATGATTAAATAACCACCATTTAACAAGATCCTGGAGCACAGCTCCAGCCCTGCTGTCCTCCCTTTTCTTAATCAAGAGGGGAAGTTTTAGAAACCTCTCGAATTTTATTCTTGTGTTGGCAAATATCCTCCTGGTGAGTCCTGTTTGTTTTAGAAATTAAACATAAAATAAAGCCAGCTGCTTCTGGGGCCAGTTCTTTCCCTCTTATATGCAAAAGCCACCACGTTCCTGCAGTTAGGAAGCTCTGCTGCTCCTACACCTCCATGGGTTTACGTGCTTGGCTGTGCTGATGCAGGGCAGCTGTGAAAAGGACAACCTCTCCGGTGCGTCGTGTTGCCGCAGGCAGAGTCTTCCCAGAGCTGGCACGGTAAGAGCGGAGCTGGAAGGAGGAAGAGCAATGAGGAAGGCTGCCCGGTACACCTCAGACCCATCCCCATCGGGTACAACTCAGATCGGCGTTCCCCTCAAGCCACGTTTGTCTTTCAAGTCAGGTACGGTTGGGGTCAAGTTTGGTTTTCCAGTGGGTGCAGAATAAGTAGAAGGTCTGGTTGAACTCTGCTTTTGATACAGTTTTTCGAGGTCATCGCCTCCCTCGGAAAGCTGCTCTGCTGACCTGAGGGCTGTGGTTTGCTACAGCGTCCTGTTAGCTACAGCTGACGTGATGAATAGCACCGCCTTCCAACGCAAGTTTGCATTTGTGCAAACGCAAGGCTTACAAAATCCCACTGATATGATTAATAATCCAGTGTAGCCAAACCACCTCCATATAACCTCCAACTCCCAAAAGCCTGATGCAAAATATGTTTTCACAAACTATAAATCAATAAACTTTGCTTAATAAAAACTGCTGTTACTGAAGCATAATATTAAAAGGTTCTCCAAGATGGAATAGTGGCTTTGGCAGCTGGCTGCAACAGATCACATCATTTTCAGTACGGCTAGCACGTATTTCATCAGAAACAAATACATATGGCTGCAACGGACTGACGACCGCATCTCCTGCCATCCCAAACAGATCTAAACGTTCTGCAGTTGTACGCTGGTTTGTGTGACTGCCAGCCCGTGCCTCAGTTCCCCGCGCCTCTCACGTGGCCCGTTGGCTTTGCAGCAGCTGCAGTTTATTACTGCTGTCCCTTGGGGATAAAACTCGCCATGTAAAACGTCAAGCTGGATTGTATTTTAATTTAGTAAAGCCCACAATTCAGAAACCCGGGTTTGTTGCTCTTCTTTTTTTCCTTCTTTTCTAAGGGATCAAATTTTATTGGTGAAAAATTTAATTTTGCAAAGTGACGTGATCTTAGACAAAACTCTCCAGACATGAGGAAATAAAAGCCGAATGGTGAAGTGACACAAGACGAGAAGATATCTGCTCCCAAGTTTCTTCAATACGAGAATGCCACAGGTCTGCAGGCAACGATGTCTTCCTTGCCCCTGCAAATGCTCTACCGGGACATTTCCAGGTGTTATCATCGGGTATTTAAATACCTATTTGGCCACTAGCCAGCATTCAAGCTGCCTAAAGCCAACCTGCTAACTTTTCGGCGTGAAGCATGCTCCAAAATCTGGTGAACGCCTCCTCCAGCCTGCAGCCACACGGCATCGCCGTGACAGCCGCGACGGCCACAGGCAGCGCTTGCGTGGAAAAGCGATGAGGGCTGGTTTAGGTACGCTGACCCGTCTGTATCACGCGAAGCATCTTGTGCTGTTAGAACTAAGACAGTTTATACTGTTTCTCTCCCCTCATTTGTTTCAGTCTAAAATAGCTCCAGACCAGCTGCCGGTCAGTGATCTGAACCTGGACCTCTGCTCCAAAGACCTTACTTCTACTGAACTGCAATAGTAACCTCAGCAATTTGAGGTCACTGAAAAGAATTTACAATTCATTGGAGAAAACGAAACAAAACAAAACAATAAACAACCCACCAACAAAAAACCCCAAACCAACAACAACCTAACAATTCCCCAAAGTCCGTATGTTTTTCTTTGACCACCAGTTGCAGCTCCAGTGCAGGAGGCACCATCTCCACTGGTGGAAGGCTGCAAGCACAAGACACATCTGTCAGGAACGGCTGCTGGTGCCCTGGGGAAATGGATGGACCGAGCTCTCTCTCTCTTACTGCCCTGTTTTCTATGGGTTTGTATTCGTTTTATGAAAAACAAAACTATAACGGGCTCCTGCAAGAGAAGTAAACATTGGTTTCCAGTTCAGCAGTTTGAAGTGGTTTGCTGCCTACAGAGTTTCCACCCGCTCTCCCCATCGCTTCCCGTGGCCGCTCGTTCCCATCCCACAGCACCTCCCCGTCTCAGCTGTGCCAATGTGCTTGGTTTTGTGGCTGTACCATGAGCCGACCCAAATTAAAGATATCCTCTTTCTCCTTCTCCCTTCATCCCTTTTATAGTCCAGACTGATTCCCTGGTCTGGTGCAACCCCAAGTTGTCCTCTGACCTTCTGGCCTCCTTGCCCTGTGACAGGCAATGGTTTCAAAAGCTGAGCCATCACAAGTGATTGCTCTCTGGCTGCTTAACCGGCTTCTTCAAAGGCACCCACCACCGACCAGGCGGTAGAGGGTCAAAACGGGAGTTTTAAATGAGGTTGTAGTGTTACATTGTGTGCTGCTTTCTGAATCGTCCATGGCCACTCAGATCCTTTAATAGTTAACAGACTCCCTGCTATGGCTTTGGCTTGGATCAACCCGCTCTGTTCCTCAGAAGGGAGGAGAGCTGAAGAAGAAAGTTTAGCCGCAGGGACACAAGCCACTTACCCCACGGGTCACAGCACGTGCCCTGACCCATTTTATTTCTACATCCAGACGCAGCCAGAGACAGGAGCATCGTCTGGCTACGGAGTCGCAGCAGGGAACATCTAACAGGTAGTGTCCTAAGAACGACTAGAAGTTCCCGATACGCTTCCAGATATGGACATTTACAGAGGAAAACTCAAAAAACACCAGAGAACAAACAGAACCCAGAAGGATTTCCTACTGATACCCATCTAAAGAACGTGATGCTTGAGAGATAACCAGTGATAAACAAATCAGGGTGCTGAAGAACACAGGCTAAGGTTAATTGCCTTAAAGTTCAAGTTTCAGTATCCCACATTTTTTGTTGGCCAATGGGAGAGGAGGTAATAATTTCCACAAATACTGCGTAACTAGTCAGCAATCCAGAAATTAGATAGGAAATGTCATGAGACAACTTATTTGACCCCATTTCAATTTATGCAGCATCATTTTTATCACAACTAGAACGAGTCCAAGCCACTAAATAGAAACCCAGGAAGATAAAGTTTCCTGGATAAAGTTTTCATAACGCTCTTTATTCTCTAACGCGTTTCCAGCGGCAGCACAGCAAGTCAAATGATTCATACAGGTCTACCTAATGTGAGAATAAACCTGTTACCATGAACATCTGAAACAGGATTAAACCTGTTGCAAAAACACTCATGGAGTGAAAACTGACTGTCAGACACATTTATATCCAAAACTCTACGAAGGCTGTAATCTGATCAGGCATTTCTACCAACCTCTCAGACTCCTGGGCATCTCTCACTGATTAAAAGAAGTCTGGTTTGGTCGCATTACCAGACCTCTAAGATTTTATACCATTATTTATGTATTAATATCCAAACCATGCTGGTTTTATTTGCATGCCAAGCACCTGCAGCTCAGAGGGCTAACGTTTCTGTGCATTAGCTTTTTCTTCTTTAAGATTTGCTTTGGATTCTAGATGATGTGTCCACATCAAAAATCGCACCCAGATTAGATGCATTTGCTGCCATGGTAAACACTGCTTAGAGCAACCGCAGGCTTGATGCGGAGGCTTGCTAACAGAAACAGCAATTTGGAAACTGTTGCTTTTTACGCTCAAGTATTACTATCAAGTGACTCGGTGAAAACATATGGCCCATAAAAGGTGATGCTCCTGCATCCCATATTCCACTTAGTGCGGCTCCTTCAGACACTCCAATGAAAGGCATAATAAAATCCATCAGTACAGACCACTGAGTATACTTAAAACGTTACTGCTGAGCCCTTACTGACAAAAATGCAGGTGGAAAGCTCAAGTAACAAGCACTGAAGGTGGCTTAATGAGGGAGCGATCTAACACCAGAGGGAAAAAGCCTTGTAGTGAAACCGTGAATATGGCCAGAACAACAAGAATTATGTAGCGTCTCTTGAGGAGCGAGTAACGACCATCAAGTGGTGGGAGCCAGAGGGATGCAGCCACTATTGAACGAACATGCACGCTGCACACAGGCACGCTGACGAGGGTTTTAAGTTTTGATGGTCTTTTTTACAGCAAAAAATACTGGATGACAAGACAAGAAGGAGCAGCCTGTAGAAGAAAGGAAGGTTGGCTGACAAAGAGGTGGGAAACAACTGAAAAGCTGCAATTACAACCTGCGCAGTAAGTTGGGATTCTGCATTCTCCTTAGCTTTCATCTTCCTCCTAACCAATATGCCACGGAGAAACGCCAGGGTTATGAAGTACCACAATGAACAGATGGATGAGTCTAAACACAAACTACAGGGTATTTCCTATGAAAAAACAACTGGCCCAGTGTAAATAGGATTTAAAAAAAAAAAAAAAAGAGAAAATTCAGTCCTTGCTTTCACCCTCATCCTTCGAGCCCTGCCATTCATTTCCTGACTTATTCACAAGAGGTTTCATACCATGGGTTGCCTATTGCCCCCTTGGAACTGACTGTGTGAATAATATTTTTTTGAGGAAGAGAAACCTTGAGCTAAAACAGTGTGGTGCAAAACTTGAGATGAAAAGGTACCCACTGCCACAAAAACGGAAGCTTTTGCCAAATAACGGGACAATCTGAATTGATTTCAAAGAGAATTTAAGTTTCCACTTTCTTCCAACATCCTCATTAAAGCAACTGAAAAGGTGGAGCTAGCAACGTTTGCCCTGGGTGATTTAGCAGAATTTACTTGGCTATTTCCATATCAGTGACTATAATTCTGGGCTGTTCTGTTGTGACACAAGAAATGAAGTATCTTAGTTTGCGGAGGTTCAGGGGCAATAGGACAGTGCTGACCTTGCACACGGAGGTGTTCACACACCAATACCCTGCTCTCACCACAACCTCCTCTGCCTGCCTTTTGCTCCCACGCCCTATTCAAGGATATTGCCTTTCGTATGAGTTCACTGCAAAGTGCTCATCCTCCTCAGCTGATGGGGAGACCCCATCAATTAAAGGTGGAAAAAACCACATGCAATATTATCGTAACACCTAAGGAGGAATGTTACAAGCAGCAGGGCAAGTGCAGCAGGGAATGCCATTGGAAACTGCTTTGCAAACGACATCTGAACGCAGCTGTTTGGCATTGATACCTTAGTAAGTAAAACCTTCTTTGCTTTGTCTGGTCCTCAAAGAGGTTTTTTCCACGTCTGTACCATGCATGAGGCTCCCTGCCTGCTCGTGTGTTTTCACACTCCTGCTCAGCTGGGAACGTTTAGAGCCCACAGGTCTGCTGGTATCAATCTTGACTGGATGGAAAGATAAAAGACTCCAAGATATCACATTCCTACCTGTTTTATTAAGGGTAGTGGCACCTTGCAGCAAGGGCTGCTGTTACTGTGGGCATGGGGGAGTGGGGCAGGGGGAATGCACACGTGGGACAAATCCATAGAAAACTGCACTCCATTATTTCTCTTGCTCATGGCAGAATCACTTTGTCTTGGAGAAAGGGTTAACTCATATACTTCATTTTAGCCTGAAGTGAATCCTTCCCTAATTAGCCTTTTAAGGCATGGGCTATTTCCATAGCCCGGACAGCACCAGGACTCCTTCCTATACTGACTCGTGAGTCGATGCTGCTGCACTCCCGCTCTGGCGTCTCCCACATCGATGCTCCGGAGCCACAGCTGGCATTACCATTACTACTGCAAGAACCACCAAGATTTCTGTGCTCATGTGTTTGCTTTCACCAAAAACCCACTGCCACGACAAGCTGAGAGAAGCTCTTCTCCAGGCCCTCCCATTCCCACCCGGCACCGTTCTGTACCCACCTGCTGGCCCACCCGAGAGCTCCCACCACCTCCTCCAACATCCACGGTCCCCCCCAGGAGCCTGCAATCCCATCGTGGCTATCGACAGAGAAAACCAGCACCTCCTGCTAGTTTGCATCAAAGCAGACAGGCATGCACCGTGAATACAGCAGTCACGGCTCTTGCGAGATGTTTGTCACTTGTTTATATGCCTGGATGCATAAGGGGGGGCAAATGAGTCAGTCTGTGTACGCCGAACATGCCTGATCTTAAAAAACTTGGGTTTTGAAAGAAATAAAAACATTTTCAGCTTTACTCTCTGGGTAAGAGCACATTTGAGAGGTTCCCCACCTGCTATTAAGCTGGTTATCAATACTGTGGCAATTTACTGAGGAATGGTAAGCACAGCTGTAAAAACTGATGAAGAAAGTCCATCTAAGCACACAGGGGATAGTTTTAGATTATCTAAAGGCTCCCCAGAGACACTCCGATTGCAGACAGAAAGAAAGCACAGACTCGGGCTCCTTGGTTAAACAGTTAACAGCCCGGGGGCAACCAGCAGCCATGAAAGCCGTTGAGGCTGAAGTTGCAGGGGTCAGGGACTGCTTCCATTAATACCATGGCAGCGGGTTAAAACCCTTTTTACATATTTCAGGCAATGTTTTTTCCAGACCAAGATCTGCCACTTCAAAAGGAGCAGACAATACATATCTGATTTGAGCAAACACCAGTGCTCAGATTAATTTAATGCTTACATCTAAAATTAGCCTGCCTTTTAAAAGCTAATTCCTCCAGGCTTTGACTCTGGCATGATAAAATTTCTTGATAGTGAAGAGACTGCCCGTATAACGATAGAGACCCGGAGAATTTCGTGATAGCCTTTCACATGACTCCGGAGCTACTACCAATACCGTTACGAAATGTTCCCAACTTTCAAACACCTCGGTAGATGGGGAGGGCTGGTTAAGTACCTCGACTTGCCTCCTGCTACAGGTGGTTTTCTTTTTCTTGTTGTTGTTGTTGTTGAAATTATTAAACTATACCACAGGTCAGCACAGCCCCAAGGGTGAACGCTGGATAGCAAACCTCATTTCACCAGCAATATCAAAGCGCTTATGGGAAGAGCGCAGTTTAACAAGCCGATCAGGTTTTGCCTCATTTTCATCAGTGAGGTTTTCTTCCAGCCATAGCCTACCAGGAGAGCAATGTTTCTGTGAAAAGCAGGGTAAGGGAGAAACTACCATCACAGCAACTCCCTACAGCCATTAATGCAAAGAACCCCAGCGCAAGGACTCATGCAGCTTGCTTAAAACCTGTTGCTGCAGAGGCACCTTCCCAACTTCCATTTAAACCATCCTCTTTGCAAAGCAAACCACAGACACAGGTCTCCAAGGGTAAGACAAGAAGCCACCACCACCGGTCTCTGCTCAGAGCACGTGCTGAGCAGGTCTCCGAGTAATACAGAAAGGAAAAGGCTGCTTACTCTGAGTGTCTTTGCGATCGGGGAAGGAGAGGACGGGGGAGAATCTGACTGAGCCTTCCTGCTGCGAGTATATTCTTTACTCCTGGTGTACAAGGACGACATGGCCTCTCGGGCTGGGTCTCTTTGAGAAGCAATGCAAGTCTTGCTGTCCTGTCGCTCTACGGCGCTGGGCAGGTCCTTCTTCCAAGGTCAGAACAAACTAATTAAACTATTCACAGCTCTGGTAATTAAACCCTGCTGTTTAGGGTGTATAATTTTAGGCATTAATCTGCTGCAGGGAGAGCTGAGGCTCCACAATGCTTCTTGTCCGAGAAGAAGAAGAGAAAGTGTCAAGGACTCGCTGTGCTCCAGCGCCGGGCGTTGCTCCGTGCCAGCCTCACGGGCCGGGCCCCGTCCCGACTTCTCCACAAAAGGACATTTCCCCTCGTCCGGAGCGTGTTCCGCAGGACCAGAGCGATCTCCCCCCAAATCTGCAGGAGGCAAAAACTCCCGGCTCAAGAGAGAGAGCGCTGGAAAACCGGCTGGGTTTTTTTTTTCTTCTAGACACGAAGCTTTTGCCAAAAAGAAAAAAAGACAAAAAAAAAAGAAAGGAAAACCAAAACCTGTTTTACTCCGGAGTGCTGCTGCGAGCTCTCTGCCGTCACTGTGCAGAGCTGCATGCTTTAAGTGAAACACGAAAGCATAAATCAGGAACAAACGCTGCTTTGGAAAGGGGCAGTCCAGATGAAGTTGTGTTTTGTTCCGTCCTCCTCCTCCTCCCGGGCGCCGTTACCCACGCGCAGGCTTCTCCCGGCCCTCCCCGCCGCTGCCTTCTGACATTCCAGATCCTGACTCGCTCCGTGAGGAATGCTGGAGGGCGGCCAGCAGCAGCGATTCACTTTCAGCTTGGGATTTGGGCTGCTACTTGTAGGGAAAAAAGGGGGAAAAAAAAAAAAACAGGGAAAAAAAAAAAAAGGAGGGGGGGAAGAAAAGAAAATAACTTACAAGCTCCCAAGGCCTGTCGGGCTGTCGGGCGGGAGGTCGGAGGCAAATCGATGGCACTTTGCAAAGCTTAAATTCCAGCACGCATTTTGCGGCTGTGACAAAGGGAGATATTTTAAAGGACACGGAGCAGTTCATACCATTAAAGGGAGGACACACTCATGCAGCACAACAGGATTTTTGTTGTTTGCTCATAAGCCTGTTTGGAGCTGCGAGAAGGCGACGCAGAGCTTGTGTAACGTACGCTCGTTCAAACGAGCGTTTGGGATTGAGGAGGAGGGGAGAGGAGCTTGGAGGAGAGGAAGAAGGGTGAGGAGACCATGTACCTCTCTCAACAAACTTCCAGCTAGCTCTTTGCCGAGCTGTGCTGCCGCTGCACAAGCTGGCTCACTGGAAAGCCGCTCTCTGCAGTGTCTCAGAGACGGCAAGGTTGTTCACTGCAAAGGCAAGGGGATGTCCCTCATGCACACGGGATGTTCATTGGAAAAATACCCTCAAACGCACGGTGGGTGCACTGATTTAATAGCTCTCCTACGCTAAATACAGTCTTGCAGCCATAAGGTTGCAAATCTACGTTTTTCTTTGCTGGAAAGGCATCAGCCCAGGTATCTGCACTGGGCCAGTTCCAGTAAGGCGGCATTAACAGACCAGTACCACCCCGAAGGATGTGTCCTCATCCAGACTCATTCACACCCACCCGAACCAGCTACCGACCAAGTCTGCTGCGCACGTTCTGCTCCAGCTCCATAAGCTGCTTTATCACGAAACGTTTCCTCGCAAGTGCAAAAGAATATCTATATAAAAATATTTTAAGAGTATTACTACACTTGGAGATCTCTCTGTTGATCTGAAATATTGACCCTTTTGGCACACTGCTTGGCAACTGTAATTTTACTGACATACATACTTGGGGAAGGGTGCTTGGAATAGCGGCTGCATTATTTTCTCCTGCCATCCAGCATCTTCACTATCCAGGGGCGATGCGGCATCGCTGTGTGACCACGGAGCGAGAGAAACGGGGCTGCCGGATTGTCCTTCTCTAGGAAAGTCACTTTGAGATCAGGTTTCTGCTTGATGCCTCATGATGAGGAAGGAGGAGATTCATTATTCACTGACTGCAGGAGATGGGTGGGGGGGAAAAGTTTGGAGAGGTCTACTTCTGCCTGGCAATATTTCTGCATTCCCTTTTAAAGGTATGGAAATTAAGTCCAGACACACAAGAAGGTAGTGACAGGCACCCCGCTGCTCCAGGAGACTGTGGCAGGACCTTGATCTTTCCAGCTTCCATCTGTTGCACTCATCACCCCCACCCTCCTCTCCCAGCAGTCTGGAGCCGAACTGCCGTGCAGCGACAAGAAGGCAATTCAGACATTTTAAATGCATATTTATAGAACTTGCACACGTGGGTGATCCTTTCGCACTAGTCTCAGTTTCTGGGGTTTCAAAACAGTACGAGTAATTGAAACTGGGCTAACCCGTGTGGCCACCAGCAGACCGGAGTGTCTCAATCACAATCACAAGGCTGACAAAGCCCAGCTTAGTCACCAAGGTGGAGTGAACAGCTCTAAATTGCAGGGTTTTGCTTCCCCTCCCATCCAGTCCTAAATGAACCGTTGCCGCATCCCTCCATGGTCACGTTTCTGCTGAGGAGGGGCGGGAAAGCTCCCAAATCAACATTTCAGCAGAGAACTCACAGCCCGAGCCTCAAACCAAAACAAAACCTGAGCTTTCTATTCCCTACTAATTAAAAGTTAATTAGTCATCCAGTGCAGATGCCTCACAGATTGACAAAATGCATCTTGGTGGACAGTAACTCATTTTAAAGAGAAGGCGTGGCATGAGAATTAGTATCCTTATTAGCCAGGAGAAAGACAGCAGACTGAGATGCAATATGGCAAAACACGCCGGGTTTCATCATTATTTCAACAAAGGTGCCTAATTTATGGGTTTCTTCCTGCCGTTTTGTACAGTTTACTCTCAAGTTTTCCCCTATGTAAGTACGAGACCTGACTCTTCCTTTGCAGCGCTGTTGTCCTGATGTTTGCAATATTCAGGGTCACGGTTCAGATCTGACTGTTTCTGTCTGTTAAGGGTATTCCTCAGTCAGAAACAGCAGCCTGGCCTGTGCTATAGCTGTGGTGCTGCTTACTTTGCTAAGGAATATTAATACAGCTACCAGAAAGACTTGCAAAAAAACCAAACCAAACCAAAAACATCTCCCACGAGCACTTCCACAACCACTGGACACAAACTCCTGAGACCGCCCAGGCTGTAACTTCATGCTGCAGCATATTTCTGGGCAACATCACCTTAAAGTTTCTTCCCATCTTTAAGTACAGCAGCATAACTGTACTGTGTGGTATATTTCCTATACTTAGAGACTACGATCACTCTTTTCAGACATCTTTCCTTTTCCTTTGAGATGGTTGTCCTCTCCTTTCCTTTGGTAATGACATCTGTGCGTACCCAATTTTTAAAATTAGTTAGAGAGGAGGACCCACATCCAAGAAAATGACATACCAGAAAAAGGATGAAGCCCTGAGCTAAATATTTCAGGGGAAAAAACACAAACACCCCTTTTATCTGTGTTGAAAATCTTCACCTACAGAATGTGACACTGATAAAATAAATATAAGTAGCACTGTAACTTTCCAACCTGCAGTAGATAAAAATGGGAAATAAAGCTAGGAGTTAAAGCCAGAGCTGCAGAGTGATGCTCACAGGTGATGTGAGCCCATGGCATGTTCTCTGGGAGTGCAGAGGAGAAGGAAAGGAGAAGCCCTCCAATGAAACTTGAAGGATGAGGGAGAGTAGTTGGTATTTTTGGAACAAATTATCCCCAAACTATCTTCTCAAAGTCCTAGCTGTCATTTTCCACATCAGCCGACTTCTTTCATTCATAGGCAAACCTCCCTGTCTCCCCGGCGCAGGCACGTATTGACGAGCACGTTGGCGTCTCCAGCTACACAAGGCTCAGCTGATGGAGGGGCTGAGCTGAAGACACGAACTGGGGCTACACAGCACCAGGATGCTCCCCACACCATGTACTTCCCACAGGGCCTCCTTGGCTACATTTGTGAAAGTAAACCCAGCCAGGGACCATCCCTGCCCACCAGCACCACTGAGCTTTTGGAAGATCTCTGGCACCGTCTTGTCCTTGGCCAACCAACACTCTTCCACATACAACCTGGGCGCTCGCAGGGGCCATTCCCAACAGGCGCCCTGGACACAGCCACACCAATCTGGAGGGTAAGAGGGTTCGGTAACACGGATGAGCCTTCCTTGCCAGCTGGCCTCCGTGCTAGAGGACAGTTTAAGCTAGGTACGCTGGGACCAACACACTCAGCTGTTGAGGATGGGGTCTCACCGGGGGCATAGCCCTTTCTGTGACCCTCTCCTACACTGGGCCAAGCAATGCACGAACAACGGGGCTGGACTGGAGGGACACAAAATGCGAATTATAACCCAACTGGACGAGCAGCAAGAGGGAGAGGCAGGCAACACGCTTCATGTTTTCCTTTTGAACCTATTGCTGAGACCATTTTGCTCACTTTTCTTCGAGAAGCAAAGAACTCCCCCTAATTGCTTAATGCAATCCCAGACACCGCTGGTACCCCCTCCCACAGAGTTTACTTCTTTGCTGTTCAGTTAAAAAAAATCTTCACAACCCTCACTTCTGGATTTCCCACCTGCAGGAGGAGAGCGTGCTGTTTGTGTGTTGAGTCACGTTCCAGTCCAGGAAAACACTGAAATATGTCATTCATATTTTATGCAATACTTAAATCAATTCTAAAGCTACATTTATTCGCATGACACTTCTCTGGAGAAACAGAGCAAAACAAACTATCCTGGCAGTTGTTTCCAAGAGCCAGGCTACAAAGCCACTATATGCCCATAAAATAATTGTTCTGGGTCTAAAGTAGTTCTGTAAAAAATCCAGAGAAACTTAGTTTAAACATAAAAACCCCACTAACTATTGAACTATTGACACAGGCTATAAAGAACAGATTCAAGATTAGATTTCCTATTGCTTTTATGTTACTGGATTGGCATACAAAACCGAAATCCATAGTGTAAGAGTATTGTACCTCCCTTTTGTAGTAACATTTATTCTGGGGGCAAAGTTTAATAAATCCTGTGATGCCCTTTACCTCAGAATGTCCTGTATTTGTGATTATGCAAGCCCTAAATAATGCGCAGTCTTTGCACACACTAACCAGTACCACCGCTTTGTCCCTAGAAGAGTTTCTTACTTGCCTTGCACTTGTCTTCCGATACGTCCAAATCAGACATGAGCATTGTTATTTGCAAAGGAAAAGCCCATGATCAATCTGAGATTGGGTCTGGCAAGCCAGGAATACCGATTTGTTTTAACATGCAGGGCTCCACAGTCAGATGAAAGGTTACGGTACCGGTGATTACTGCACCTCGGGTACGTGCACACCAGTTGTTTCTTCCTCTATGTGTGCGACCTTGCAGTAAAAAGTCTCTAGAGTATTACCAAAACATTTGGAAAGGAATTCACCTGCAAAGAAAAGGCTGAGTCTTGCTAACCCTCCTGCTCTCACATCTTTATTCACTGTACCCATCGCTTTTTGTGCAAAGAAATTCTGCTGGTTCTGTAGAGAAACTGTTCATTTCAGTGCATAACGAGCTGATTTGGAATTACCAGCACTGTTACTTAACCCAGGAGATGTGACCAAAAGCCAGTCTTTAAAAGTTGTAATAATAAACCTTTTTTGTACAGCTAACTCTCTATTATCTATGATCTGTAATCCAGTTTGCAGATACTCTGTGAGAATCCAGAGGGCTGAAGAGAGGCTGCCGTTATGTGGGACAATTCAGGGTCAAAGCTGTAGCAGCTGTATTCACCGTAATACCCAACCCACTATTATTTTGGATAATGAAAAGTTGATTGAAAATACATGCTATAAAACACTGTAAATAAATCACTTTAAAATTATACGCAAGCTTTAACAGGTTCAATTATAGCTTCGCAGGGTTTCTTTAGAACCGAAAAAGGCAGTAACGGTTATGTTCGGCAACAGAAGGCTGTAGCAAAGAAATTATTGGTCAGGCAATAAGCTGTGTTGTAAACGTGATGTGAAGGCACTGCAGCAGTTTGCCATAAATGGAATACAAACCGTAGAAGTGAACGGGCTTTCATCTGCAGTGCACTGACTAGGATTCCCATGAGCAGATCTGGCGTTATGTCTCACAGATAGGAAGCAGAAGGAAAGGATCTTCCTCTCCTCCTGAACGCACACACAGCAGCTGACAGTCTATAATTGCACATATAGCATCATACTTCCCCCTCTTTTTATTCCCATCACTAAATTTATCATAAAAAGGCTGGAAGCTATACCCATTAGGGATACCTGGATTAGCATTAAGCAGTAGAAGCAGATAATTTTAGTGTGGGCTGAGAATAGCACATTTTAAATATAAAACTTCAGAATTCTTTTCTTTTTGCTTTCTTACAAATACAGAAAATAAAAAGCAGTAGTGAAGAGAGTTAAAAAAGCACCATTCTGAGCACAGGAACATCATTTTAGCACCTGTAAGTGTCAAACTATGCATGCAGGGGAAAAGTCTTCCAGCAGTTCTCTGGAGCAGAACTGATTTTTTGGAAGAATGGACAGGTGCCTTGAACACTCAAATCCAGCGTTTATAACAGGATGAGAAGCAGGTGTTGTTCACCAACACCTCGGGGGACCTCCCTAACTTCAGAAGTTGAGAATTGAATTTAAAGAGAAGATTGCAGAAGAGGGAGAAGGATTTTGTTATCTTAAGTTCTTCATCTCCAGAAGGGCTGTTGGCGAGAGGTTACAGAAACGGATGGCAATGGTAGCAATAATCAGCAACAATAAAAACACTGCAGCAACAGAGTCCCATTAGAGGGAGACAGATGTGGCAGTCACTACTTTGCCAAAAATAAATGTCCCCGAGACCACAGATTTGATTCCATTCAAGGCTGAAAACGCAACCACGGTTACAAATCCAGAGGCCTGGGGTGACCCCAGCGCTGCGTATTTTCATGCCATGATCCTCACGATGCCCACACACCCGTGGGAAGACCGAGGTCTACAGATAATTTGCTTCATGTCTACCCAAAGCCTGGCTCTGCCTTTTCACAGTCAGGCTTCTTTCCCAAACTCAATACCATGTTTTGTTGAAAAAACGCAGCGTGATAAAAACTGGAGAGATGCTTTCCACTGTCCAGTTTAGAGCACTGCTCACGCCAAAAATGAAGTGATTTCATCCAGTTGCTACCATTAAGGGTAAAGCAGTGTTAGAACGTAGTATTTTCCAGTCGAAGTCGTCCAGCAGTTGCACTCTGCAAGTGTTTACTGACAGGTTCCCTCTTCCCCCATCCAGCTTCCTTGCACAGGATGAAGAAGCACAAACATGCTGAGTTACAAAGGAGGAATGCAGCAGAAATTTGCAGAGATATTAACAGGCCATGTCAGGGAAACTGAGAAAACAAACACTAATATAAGAACCAGATGTAAACAAAGCTATTTCAAGTTAAGGGACTTTCCAAATTATGACATAGAGAAATAGAAATCTCAGGGCACTCGCAAGAGTCATGATCCATTTTGCTCTTTATCTAAATTCATCAGATTTGCATAACTCCCACCCGCCCCAGCCACTCCACGGCTATAAAATCTTTCTGTTAGCTTGTCTGTGGAAGCAACCGGCTGACATAAACCAATATTCTAGTGCCACTGGCCAAATGGATGTATAACTTCAACACATTGCTATCTAACTATGCTTCAAGCCTATTTCTGGCCTTCCTTCAACAGCAGCAGATTGTGGTGCAGAAGGTTATGTTCACTCCCAAAGATGAAATCTAGGAGCAATGAAAAAAAGCCTATATATAAATATATATGTAAAAAACCAGCCCAGAACAGTGCCCAGCATTAGCTACATGCTAGGTACCTACTATAATGAGTAACAAAAACGTGCCAAGGTGTGAATTAAACCAAAGCTGGTGGGAAATTCCTGCCAGGAAGGAGTTTTGCAGCTTAAGGATTCTCCATCTTGACATAGCAAATAATGAAGTAGCTTTCTGCCAAACAATGTTACTTCTAGCAGGGAAACTCCATGTCCAAAAGCAAAAAACTAACAATGACTTTCCAAATATGAGGCTTTTTCTGAAGAGAAGCATGTGGGAGGATATAAACTCCGAACAAAAAGTGACCTTTTAAAGACAAGGGGGACAAACAGCATCACCACACTTGCATCACTGGAACACACAATTTTTCCTACAGCGGTAGTTTCCAAAGGATATTTTATTGCCAGGGAATTTGACTTCAGTTTTCCAAACAAATTTAGATTACTCTTCAATTCCTTGTTAGCCATCTGGCAATACAGCTTCTGCTTTTCGCTCCTTCTGGACGTACTGGGAGATAAATCATTTACTACCTAAACACGAGACCGCCCCATTCCGCACGGTATGTCCAGGCAACACGGACTATCGGCTTCACAGGGGCTTTGCCACGGAGCCACAAAAAGCATTCACCAGCAAACTGGTGAGGTGGTCTTTAGAAAGGAAGCTCTGAGTATGGCAGATACCAGCTGCATCCGCTGAAGCCATCTCCTGTTGCCCACGCACAACTCACCTGTTCTCTCAGGCAGGCAGCCCCTAAGGGGCCACCCAGACACCTACTGCTGGATGCAGGAATTTTAATCCAGCAGATCAGATTTTTTGGAGGATGTCTTCAACCACATCAGGAGAGACATCCTCCCTGCAGCCTGCTGGCTGACTGACAGCGAAGCACAATCATCAGCTCCCAGAGGGGCAGAGAACCTGCTGCAAGTAGTTAAGCAGTTAGAGACATCTTCCCTTTCCACAATTTTGAGCATGTCGTGATGAGATAGAGCTTGACGATTTCAAACAAAAATTAACCTGATGCTCCATTACATGTATAAGCACAAACATACGCTGTTAACCTTTAAAAAGTCCAATATTATAAACACAATCAGACATGAAACAATATTAGGTTTATTCTGTCTTTGGGATATGGTCCAGGGAGCAGTGCTGTTCCTCAGGCCAACGGCTCTAGGCTAACAGCCGCACTGAACGTGACTGGTCCTGTCCACACTGCACTGGAGGCGGAGGGATGCATACACATGGCGCTGATCCTGCTGCCACCCTGTCCATCACACTGTCCCGGTTCCTTCTGGGAAGAAAGCAAAAGGATCCCGGGACACCTGTGAGATAGCTGCCATGCAGGCAAAGGGACAGGACCCTGGGGTGAAATGAGATAATTTGAACTGACTGCAAGGCCTCCCAGCAATGCCAGCAAAAGCCAAGGTATCTGGTGGGTATCCCATGCATGGCTAACCTCAGCTCCATCGCTTCAGGAGAAATTACTTGCTGACAACTGAGAAAGATTAGTCACCTCAGACTACATTGAAATTGCGAGAGTAATTTACTAAATAAGAAGTTAAAGCATAAAGTTACCTTAAATAATTATGAGTCCATGACCTTGTAAATCATTCCTGGAGGACTCACTATTTTGCTTCACCTTCCTGGGACTCGCAGATCGGATTTTAGCTGGTTTTGTGTTACTCATCTGCACCTCCATCATGGAGACTGCTTCACATTACACCTTCCTAATTCAGCAACTCGGTGAATTAGAGGAATTACCCTGAACGCATTTAGCTGTAACCCTGTAGTCTACATAGCAGGCTTGGATTGCTTGGCTTTAAGTACAAACAATATGTTTTCCCAGAGCCGTAAATAGGAACTGGGCAGCCACGCTGATGATTTAAATGCTGTATCAACAGGGATAGTAGACAGCAAGTCTGATGCCCTTCTCAAAACATTAAGGTTAAAAAAAAACAACACAAGCATATTAGGCTGGAGAACTCATGAGGCAAATCATCTGTGCAGATGTGAAATTTTTTTGTAGAAATATTTGCAGAATGAATTTACATTTCTATAGTGTCTTTCCCCTCCACCTCCCAAAGAACCCAGGGCACTCCGAACACAATAAAACTGTTCTTCACCATATTTAAAGCCCTATGACGAAAGACTAGCTCATGCTCTTGCAGCAATTTTCTGCTATTTTAGACTCAACTTTATATTGCTAGTTATACACATATTAAAGATCTCCTTTCCTTGCAGCATACACAACCCATTATAGCATTTTGTTTATAAACACGCCTAAACAGAGCCAATCTCTCACAGCCTTATGTTACACATAATTAAATGCTCTATAATTTAACTATAGTCACGCAAGTGACGCACAGTACCACCTACGTTTCCTTGGACATGGGCCAGATGGCTTCCCTCCCACGTCACACTGCATCTATGCTGGAAGTAAATATTCAAGGGTAAAACCAGGGAAAAATACTTGCATCCTTAATACCCAAAAGGGACCTGGGCTAGGAGCAATAAGGCATAGGATGAACAGTACCATATAGAGCTATTTAGATTAAAAGATTTTACTTTCTTATCAGCTAGCAAGAAGTTCACCTATTTTGTTCCCTTTTAGTAGTCAACTTTCCCTTGCATCTCAGCAAAACAGCACAGCCCGTGAAGACATACCTTACCATATTAGGCAATCTGAGTCCAGAAAGTGGAGGACTTGGAGCCTTCCTTAGCTTAAAAAGACAGTCCACAGGCATGTCTTCAGCCTGCACAGCACCACACTTCACTGTGCTGCATCGGGGAAAGGCGGCAATAAAACAGTGGGATCCGGGGTAGTTGCTAGGACTCCTAGGGCTCCCAGTACAAGCAGTCTGGCTACGACAGGCAAGTCACAAAACACTGGCTAAAGCTATTTCTCATCTTTTCCTTGTTTACGAAATCCATCTTTTAAAAAAAGGTAAACAGCAGGATTACAAAAGCTAAATTGGAAGTCTCTGTGGAAGATAAAATGCCACTAAAAGCAAAAATATAGGTGAGAAATAGAACATACCAAAATCAGGACTCCCAAGTCACAACTCTGAAACAGCTATAACATTAGGACATTTAGTTTGCAGAAGGAATTTTCCAGTTCACTGGTCTGCCCTTAGAATTCATGGAATCAAGCTTAGAAATTCAGTCCTTCTAAGACAGAGATTTAGTTTTTATTAGTATCCAGTTGCATCTGGTGATTTGATGTTCATAGTACAAGTAGGCAGAACACGTAATATTTACAAAACAGAGTGGGCTTGAATAGTGTTTTGCAGAATTTAAAATACTCGTGTTTTGTAAATCAAAGTACAGGGACAAGAATGGAGCCTATTTAATACTCTTACTGTGATCGTAATCCATAATTGTATGTTTCAGTGTTATTCCTGCATAAAAGTTAATTCTATTAATTTGTCTGGGTTTTATACTGTGCTATACAGGCTGACCTAGAAGAAGTTCATGAGAACAGATGTTTTCTATGACACTTTTACTACCCAGAAATTGTTACTTTACCAACGTGATGCTCAGTGCATTCCCTTGTATTTAAAGCTTTCCCTTGATGAACTATCCAACACATGGATGAGCACATTTGTAATACTACTAAAGAGAAAGGCAAGGAGATAAAATTCTTTAAATGATTACAAACATTCTTCTGTTTCTGTGTGCTATGTCATTTAAAACATGCTTTTCTTCCAAATTTGTTCCCAGTTTCTCCTGCTGTGTAATAGCGATGGCAGAAGTCAGGTGTAAGTCAAAGCCAGAAGAGCCAGGGATAAGGAAAACCCTCTCCAAAATGTAACATCGAACCATTCCCTTTAGTCTTCACCGTTATCCTTAAAATGCTGCATCCCAAACTAGAGCCACTGATTTATATCTGCACTGATTGTATTGTATTGGTACTCGCTGGCCCCACCACGAATGAATTCTCACTGATACTTCACAGTCACTGCCTTGCAGGGAGCAGGAAAGGTTTCCTAATGCCAGCCTACCCACATGGCTCAGACTGGCACTGCTAACGGGATCTTCCAGACTCCCACAATTTTTAATTTCTGAGAAACAGAGACTAGACTGTGGCCTAATTTTTTTCCCCCACCTCTGGTTTGAGCTCAGGTTTCCCCAGACCAAACAAAGGCTCTTTCCTCTACATATCCTTCCCAGTGGAACCACGCAAAAAACTCTCCTAAAGCTGCGTCCCCAGAGGCTCTTTCCAGCTGAAGTCCTTGTGCCCTTGAACATTTATTCCACAATAAAACTTTGTCTGCTCTTCCAACTTTCCACAATGCATCCAAGCAGTCTGCATCACAAGGAGAAAGGCGGGGTTGGTAGCAAAACATATGAAGGTTGCCTGACACATCCTATTACGAGACTGCTCGCAGTTGCCTAAAACTCAGCCAAAGCGTCTGGGCTGGTTTCCCACGCTGGTGCTCATAAGTTTCAGCCAAAATAATTCATCCACTTCTGAGAATTAGAACAACATGTATTTGCTCCTTTTTCAAAAATTGCATCTACCTTTCCTTTGCTAAACTCCAGCTCTGCATAGTTTGGAGGAGGAAATTCGCCTTTTTTGGCTCCTCCTAATATCAGCCAAGATATAAACACTGGAGGAAAAAAATAACTGCTCACCTAAAATCAGGAGTGTCTTTGGAGGTCTGCAACTAAAACGGGACACTTTAGTGTGTTCAAGTTCACAACTCTGATGGTGGCACCTGCCATTCTAGAATTATTATTATTATTATTGATGAATTAATGATTATTAGTTGTACTTCCTGCTTGATACTAGAACTGAAAGCAAGTAGCTGTTCCGTGGCTCTTGCCAAACTGATGGCCAGTTAAGAGGACAGAAATCTCTCTGATTTGGATGTAAAATAAACTGGGGAGGAGCAATCAAGTGACACGACGCAGGAGACAAGCAGTAAAGAAAATGAACTAGAAACTGGATAAAAACAAGAGGACTGGGAGAATGGGAAAAGCAGCACCATCAGAGCGGAAGGAGAGTCTAAACCAGGGTCTAACCTCCACGAGGTGTGTACGAAAACAGCGGAATGTTGCCATAAAGCACATGCGCAAAGGGGCCAGGGGAACCGAAGGGAAGTTGCTCTGCTATTAGATGGGAACCCACAAGAAAATCGTGGGAAGTATAAGACAAAAGGATTCCCTGCTATTAACTTGGGGAGAAACAGCATCATTAATTGTAAGAGACTCGGTGACCCTGAATTTTTGGGCAGGAACATACGATGGGTTCTTACGAAGTGCAGTTTACCCATCTACAAAAGCGGTAAGGATTGTGCTCAGTAGAGTTTTCAGCAATTTTAGGACTGGACTCTATGAAGCCTCCAAACCTGCAGCCTCAGATACTCTTTTGTCTTGATTTAGCTAATCTGGGACAACTTCCCAGAAGAACAAGACGTTCCCAGCAAGTCCAAAACACGACTGCTAGAAACAAGGTGTCCCTATTATTATTACTTTTTACACATTACAAAATAGCCCTCCTTCAGTCTTACTGTGAGACGGCAGAAATGTCAAAACAATTTTGAGGACGATAAATGGCTGAATCTTTCATGCAGGGTAAGTGGAAGATTTAACAAAGCCGTGTACCGCTATGAACAGAAACTCCTGTGGGAAGAGCTGGGCTTCTCGAAGCAGGTGGTGCTTCCGTGGGAAGGAGTATCCCGTGTTTCACGTTGCAAAGTAAGCACTGGGAAAGCAAAGGCTGGCACTGAAAGATAAGCACATGCTAAGAGCCATCCCAGCACCACGTGAGTCTCTGGTCGCCACAAGGCTCACCGTGACTTTGCCCCATCTTGAGTATTGCAAAAAGAAAAACAAAAATATACTTCGAAGACCGTTACTGAAAATTTTCAGCAAAGAACCAGTTAACTTGTCAATAAAATGATGCTTCAATCACTCTACTTAATTGTGAAGTATGTGGAAAGACCTCCGTAAATTCAACATTTTCTGGCAAAGATTAAACATCACACAAGCAGGCTGACCCCTAAGAAACCTCAAATTTGCCATTTTTCCCAGGTCTTGCACATCATGCTTTAATAGTTTGGAAATGTATTTAGCTTTACCATTGTCAGAGTAAGTCATGTTGTCAGGCTCAAATGTGTTTTAGACAAAGACAGACAAAACCAAAAGAAACCAAGGAAATTTGGAAGGACTCAATAATTATTATAAAAGAAAAGAAAGGGCCTCGAAGGATAATAAGACTATTGCAAGAACAGGGGAACAATGAACAATCTCTGATGCGTTGCTTGCCAAGACAATTTCTCGCAAGAAAACAAATCCATGAGGAGACGAGAGTGCAGATTTTAGAAATACAAAACATACTGTCCAAAATAACAGCGTCAGGGTGATTCTGAGACACAAGGTCATGTCCCTTCTTGGGACACCCGACAGCCACGCTCCCTAGCCATGGCAGCTTCTGACAGCGCTCTCAGAAAGGCGCTCACCCCTGCTTCTGCTCCAGTCCCTCCAGGTTTGAGAGCTGCCTATGCAGCTCACGAAGAGCCAACTTTTGAACTTAGGCCAGTCTGTATATACTCTTTATCTTTCAGACGAGAAACCAGGAAGCAATTTGCTACTCAGAGCTACCTCCCCGTTCGTACTCAGCTCCTGAACAGAGCCTGAAACTCTCGCATAAACAAGAGTAAAGCCATAGAAGACTTCTTGCCACCAACACTCAAGACTGAGACACCAACTATTTAGATACATGTTTTCACTTACCCGAGTTTCCTTCACTTCCTCATTTCCATCAACTTCATCATCATCCTAGGATGAAAACCAAACAATATAATTAGGCAGCCTTGGAGACAACAAAATTTTACCACAGGAAGATAATGTACTGCTTATGATTTGATGTTAAAGCTAAGAACACTTCTGTCAAAAGAAATGCCTGTCTAGATGCTTTTGGCCGATTATCAGCTCAGGTTTGGTATGGCCATTTGGAAGATCTTGGTACTGAGGACAGCATTACTCTCTTGAGATAGCTACTGTAATTTGAATGCTCCTGAAGAGTCAGTAGGAGAAGCATTTCCTTAATATACTGAGGGAACAAATCTGACAGTTGAGAGGACTGCATGTCTGAAATGTTGACGTAATATTGACTTTCAAAGAATATCCTCCACTTCAAATAGACCCCAGGAGGAAAGACTAGTCATGCCATCCAGAGGCACCTGGACAGGCTGCAGAAGTGGGCCCACGTGAACCTCATGAGGTTCAACCAGGCCAAGTGCAGTGGCCTGCACCTGGGTTGGGGCAACCCCCGGTATCAACACAGGCTGGGGGATGAAGGGATGGAGAGCAGCCCTGCCGAGAAGGACTTGGGAAAAGCTGGACACGAGCCGGCAATGTGCACTCGCAGCCCCGAAGGCCAACCGTGTCCTGGGCTGCATCACCAGCAGCGTGGCCAGCAGGGCGAGGGAGGGGATTCTGCCCCTCTGCTCTGCTCTGGTGAGACCCCCCTGCAGTGCTGCGTCCAACTCTGGAGCCCTCAGCACAGGACAGACATGGACCTGTTGGAGCGGGTCCAGAGGAGGCCACGAAAATGATCCGGGGGATGGAACACCTCTCCTGTGAAGAAAGGCTGAGAGAGTTGGGGTTGTTCAGCCTGGAGAAGAGAAGGCTTCGGGGAGACCTTATTGCGGCCTTTCAGTACTTAAGGGGGGCTTACAAGAAAGATGGCAAACTTTTTAGCAGGGCCTGTTGCTACAGGACAAGGGGGAATGGTTTTAAACTAAAAGAGGGTAGATTTAGATCAGATAAAAGGAAGAAATTTTTTACAATGAGGGTGGTGAGACACTGGCACAGGTTGCCCAGAGAGGTGGTAGATGCCCCATCCCTGGGAACATTCCAGGTCAGGTTGGACGGGGCTCTGAGCAACCTGATCTGGTTGAAGACGTCCCTGCCCACGACAGGGGGTTGGACTAGATGGCCTCTAAAGGTCCCTTCCAACCCAAACCATTCTGATTCTATCCCAGATAGCTTGCACTTCCGCAGCCTCTCTCTAACCCATTGCCTCTTTGTAACAGCTCCACGATTCCATGGAGCAATGGTAAACCATGGCACTGCATCTGACTCCATACTGAAGTCAAGGTATTTCAGCAGTTGTTGCTGCAGTTTCATATAGAGACAACATGGAAATGAACTAAAACTCTGAGAAGTGATTTGCCTTCTGCTCTGAAGCTAGTAATATTTCTACAATGATCCAGTAGACAACTAGGCAAGCTGTAAAGCATTTAACTAAAAAAAAACAATAAGCAAAAAAAAAAAAATATCACATTTGGCATGCAAGTGAAAAAATGTAAGAATCATTTGAAAATAATAAAAAGGGGGTGTTTGCAGCAAGTCTTTCAATAGAAATTCTGAGGTTTCCAGCACGGCCCTGTTCAACTTGTCTGTAACTCCAAATATTCAACATATCTACTGTTGCCACAGGGAAGACCATTGGGGTTTTTTCATTGGATTGTGCAGGAAGCCTCTACCCCCGAGGTGTACGAGGAAGGCTCTATGGCCGTAGCTGGACTAGAACTGTGGCAGACTTCTTAACCTGATAATACTTATTCTCCTGCTGAAAAAGGTGATCTGTTTTCCTACCAGAGCGTCTAACCAAGGTTTGGAGGGCTGGATTTCTTCCCTCAGACTGAAGAAATCCTTTTGAAACCAGGACTAAGAGGAATGACCAAGACACAGCCAGTCCTTCTGCATTTGTGCTGTGTGTGTTCTCTGGTGCTGGTCAGGGGATCCAGACATGGGTTTTATTCCTCATTGTCTTCCTTTTAGGGGGCCAAAAGCATAGCCAAATTTGGGCTCAGAGGAATGTGAAAATACTTCCAGTGGCGCATGACCTCCTTCTTCCAAAGAAACTAGACTTCTAATCTCTCTTCTCCCATGTGGGCTCTTTCACAATTGTGCACGGATCATACTGATTTCTGGCTCCAGAACAGGCTTCCCAGAGCCTGCTGCTTGGGTTTTACAGGGGCCAAACAGGGATGCGATTCCTTTGGAAGTGCCAGTCTGGAATAGACTTGGAGAGGGAAGGACTAATAGGAAATCAACTGACTTGAAAAAAAATCTGAAGCTTGGAATTGGAAGGAAATTCACCCTGAATATGACAGAATGAGTTTCTCTTCTCTAAGGAACTCAAACTTACATCTTTTGTTGAGAAAATGATGCCGGTGCCTCTTCGCCTCTCTTTTGGCCGCCGCCTCTCTCGGATTGACTGTTTGTTTAGAGATCTGTCGTCTAAATCCTGATCTTCGCACTCTGGCCAAGCAAAGAAAGACTGCTTTGGTTTCAGTGATTTACATTTGTGCTTTTGCTAAGGTACTGGAGTTCTTTTCAAGCTGATCAAGGTCATCTTGGCTTGTGTTATATTACAAAGGGGTTATTAAACCAAATGAAATGGGATCTCAGTGCCCTGCTACATCTGGTTATTCACTCTCGTTATCAGAGCCCAGAGAGGTTACCCTGGCTTTCAGCTCTCCCCAAATCATCCTGACTTACTCCTATTCTGAGGACAAACTGTACTAGGGGAATTGCTTCCCCCAGCTCTAAGAATTAAACGCTCCATGGACTACTATCTCATTTTCTTATCCAAAATGGAAAACATCCTTCTATCCCTCACTGTTACAAGCAATAGGCTGTATCCTACATTAGGATTTTATTTAAAGAAATAAGATTTGTTTTGTGAGGTGGCAGCTCCCCATACTGCTCCCCTCAGAATAACAAGTAAACTTATTCTCTCTGTCTGTACACATCGAAAGTTCTAAAACTCATGAAAATCCCTGAGCTTTGACTGTTCTTCATTCTCCTGGGTACATACCATTTTTCTCCATCTCTGTGGCTGCACCTCTGAAGTCTGCTGGATTCACAGAGTCAAGACCTAGATACTTATTTGTTCGAGTCAGGTACGAACTTGTATAAAGGAGAGGTGCTGACGTCGAAGGAGATACAGGTGTCGTAGGTTTGTCTGGTTGTACTGGGCACCTTAATCGCCGATAGACAGTCTATAAACAAAGAACCATGACAAAAAGTTAGCGGAATGAAGAGGAGCTAACAGATTTGGGATTTCAAGGAACGGGGTAATCTTTTAGAGTGTAATGTTTTCTTCACTGCTGCTGGAAGTGATCACCTCCATCCGCCAGATCAGGCTCATTCCATCAGACTGGGATGAATGTTAAAAGCATCGTACAGCTACAGTATGAGAGCACCTTCCCATCGCTGGGAAGTCTGGGATCAATCTCTTTGTCCCTACAGCCAACGGCAGGACAAACACGTTATCTGATAGAAATGAATGATTTAGAGTAAAAAAAACCAGAAGTGATGGCAGGGGGAGAAAACTGGTCTCTCTAGCTTTCCGTTACACAGAGAACATCTGTGGAAAAATGTGAACACAAAGCCTCAGTCCAGCCTGCACAGTGAGGATGGATCCAGGCCACATTTCTATCATTAGCCTTCTCATTCCACTTTCTGTGATTTACACAGTTTTATTTTCTGGCAAGAGGCAGAAAAGTGAAATTCCCAGCGGAGAGTAAAGGAACAGCTAACCTCTAATACCTACACATCCACATCCCCTGTGCAGATCGCTGAGGTGAGGTACTACTCCTCAGCATTACTTCTTTCCAGCAAGTCTACCCCACTAAATAAACAGAGATCCCCCCAAGGAATTTCTCCTGATCTCAGCTATCCTAAATGGTTTCATTAACTCTGAAACAACGAGAAGTGAGGCCAGGAGGATCACCTCCTCATCTGTATTTCTGCTCCACCGTGACCGGGTCTCCTGCCTCTCACTGCTGTCCTCAGCAGGCTCAGTGCTCTCAGCTTTCTCGCTTTGCTGCTCCTGAGCTTGCCGCTCTGCCCGAGACCTGCTGAAAGTTCGCTCTGCCTCCTGAAGGTCTGTCAGTGTCACACCCTGGAAAGAAAGCAAGAGAGAGAATTTTAAAATTTATGCAATTAGATTTCAAGTCTTCCAGGTCAGTATAAAATGCCCAGCAGGCTTATACCTAGCCAGGCTAATGTTTCATCTTTATGCTAACAGAAGAAAAAGAATTCTGATGCCTTTAACACATTTCTCAGTGTACCTACCTAATCACTGACTCAAAGCAACCCAAATATACGTGATCAAGCTACAAACTAAAAGGCAGCTATACTGCAGAAATGAGAACTTTGAAATCTAACTCGTGTGTGCTCAGGGGAGTATTTTGTAATAACTGTTTGCAGGAGCTTTTGCCAGAACCTCTCCAAGACAGTGAGGGTAGACAAGCCCCTCGTCCTAAGTAGTAACGTAAGAGCAGAAGAAAATCTTGCCTCTTTATACATCTCTTCATCCTAGACACGAGCACGAGTATTTCCATTCTTTACCTGTGTAGACCTGCGAGTCTGCCGGGCCTGCCTGGATCGTGCCTTCCTCAGTGATTCCGCTTCCTCATCCCGCACCGGAGTCAGATATGACCTGAAAAAAGAGGGCAGAAGAGGTTAAAATAAAAACAGATGCTCTGCCTTCCTGTCTCTGCAAGCTCCAGAGCTGAGATATTATTCTCTTTCACATGGACAAAAATCATTTTAGCTCCATCTACCAAGACTACTGTCATCTTCTGCTTTGGGACAACTTTCCTATGAGCATATGATACAAAATGCTCGCATTACATTCTCTGTAGTTTCTAAATAAAATCTTTAGAGTCGGACATGTTCTGTTTAAAAAAGGTGCAACTATTTAGTATATTATTTGCCCCATTCCATGTCTTATTGCATCACTAGGAAAAAAAAAACAAACAAAAAAGCAACAAACCACCTCTCATTCAGATAAATATCTCAAGAACAGAAATCCTGCACTGGCACATTCCTCAGACCCTCATTCCTGTCATTATATTCATGATCATCATATATTTCTGCAATCTGCTGTCTTCATCAATATGAAATCCATCATGCTAGAAACCGGCTGAACTGCAGGCATCTTAAAAAGACAAAACACCTTGGAAAAAAGCTATGAGATTAAAGAAACGACCTTCACACACCAGAGTAAACTGAGTCTCTTAACACGGAAAAGCAGTTGAAATACAGAGCTGGTCACCACTAGATTTCATTAAACTGGGGAGATTTCAAAAGAATTATTCACATGAAAATACATAAACTGAACTCTCCGCACTAGCATTCACTGTGGACAAGCTGGAGAGGAATTCGGCAGTGCTCCCGCAGAGTCGGGGAGGGCACAGCAGTACGTCTGGTTTCCATATTGGTGGAGCGGCTTCCATGTTAGGAAAGATTAATTAGATTGGACTCTTCAGCCTGGTTAATAGGGAATGATTATTAACACTGCCTCACCGTACAAGGATGAGGGTGCCTGAAATGCAATGTTCTTCTGTAGGTCTATCGCTGCCACAGGTTAACAGAGTATCAAAGATCTAGATACATTCAAAGAATAATTAGCCAAGTGAGGGCTTAAGATCTATCAAGGAATATGCTTACTTTGTCCTTGGACTGTTTTCCTGGTTCTCCACTACAGACCACTTTCACGGAAGAGGTAATGGGCTGAACAGATTTTGCATCTGATCCAGTAAGTTAAGACATTTATTAGAAAGATTATTAACTTTGCTGCACTATGACAAAACCTCAAAGAATCAGAAAACCTGGATCATTCTAAAACCATCTACCACGATGCCTTTGATCCACCTTCACGACCTTTTCAGGTGTGCGGGCAGGCACCGGCTGACCTCCAGCACCCCGCAGAGACACGTCACTCAGCAGGGGCTCCGCAGACTATTCGGAGGTACATCCACGGCAGGTACCTCCACCACCTCGCACTTCACGTGTTGGTGGGGCACCCGTGAGAGCCTTCTCACCTGAAACTGGTGTAAGTATTTGACCCGATAAATCACGCCCCGAGCTCCCCTGATCTCCAAAGACTACCAGGAGAGGGCGAAGGATCGACTGTCTGTGCTGGAGATGCCTGTGCCGCAGACTTCTGGAGGAGATGAATCATCTCTGGGAGCTGGCTACAATGGAGATGTCTACATCCGAGCTGGCCAGGCTCACTGAACTGCACTTCCAGGGTGCAATTTATCACCTTCAGAAAGAGCCTCCAGCGCAGACCATGTGAATGCATTGCAGAGGAGCTCACTGCTTCCCATTGATTATCCAGACAGACACACTGGCTGTGATGGATATGCCAACACGGGAAGCGCCTAAAATTCAGAGGGATGATTGCCTCCCAAGAATTCGCTGTTTCATGAACAAAAAGAGCTGCTGTTTGATGAATGAAAGCTGTGCAACTCCTAATTTTGCAGACAAGTAGTTCTCTTCTGCTCTCCTTTATGCAGTGCGTATGTGCTACCCAGGTAATGGCACATTAAAGAAACAATAAGCATTTTCTGCAGCTTTTGACACAAGTAGAATAGCTGCTATTTGCACAGCATCCAGAAGCAATAAGGCACCTACAGGAAGAACACATTTGCAAAATATACTGCACATTAAGTTCAGAGCAGTAATAAAAAAAAAAAAAAAAAGTTCCTGAAACATATAAACCAAGTAAATTTGTAGCTAAGTAAGGTGGACAGTTTACTGCAACAGCTTTTTATCAGTGGAATTTACATCTCATACTCTGCAACGAGGACACAGGCGTGTAGGAGCTACATACACACGACAGGAATAAGAGGAGGAAAGATGAGACCTGCCTTTGCCCAAGGAGGAATTCAGCTCATACAACAGCACGTATGCAGTGGGCCACGCTGCGCCTGTTCAGGAACACCGCTGGTACGTGTGAGCAACACGAGGTCACCCTTACAGCAGCTGAAGTACTTTTGCACACAATAAAAATAATACTGAGCTCCCCGACACAGGATGTGAGAGAGGACAAAACAGATTTTTAAAGTAGTTTCAAAAATGGTTAGGCAAATCCGTGGAGAACAGGTCAGCATCAGCTACTGACAGGAGGCTGGGCACGCTGCTGCTGAGCCATGAGGAGGGCTTTGCGGCAGGGTCGGAAGATGCAGGTTTGCAGGAGCACAGCAAGGGTGCAGGGTTTCCCTTGTTTCGTGTTTAGCTATGGCTTTGCGTACAGGAGCGTACAGATACAGCGACAGAAAAACCATTTTGTGTCTCTTACCCTGTCATCCTCCCAGACTTTTTTCCTCTGCTCTCCCAGAATTTATATAAAAATAGGAATATGTTAAAACATCATTAGCAATTTTGGGGGTCCAACCTGTAACAGTGACTTAATATTCAGACAAGCACATTTTGCAAGTCAGAGTGGGCAGCTCAGTTTGGGCTGCAGCCTTTACCAATTGCTAACTTTTGGTTTCTTTCCATTTACACAACTCCCCACTTCTTGGAGCTCACCCAAAGCCATTTTACAAGCATGAGATAACTGAATTTTCTGAAACAAGGCGGCAGAGCCACTGCACAGTGACATAGCTGGTTTCTCCGAATAAGCAGCTACAGCCTTTTTCTGGTGATGAAAAAAGGCCGCCGTGCTGTAAATATTTCAAATGCAAACAGCAGACACCATACCTGCTGGCAATTCAATCATGTTTTTGCTCTGCTTGGCTTTTTTTTGTGTTTTGGATTTTTCTTTGAGAGAGGGAGAGAGGATAAAGACAGATTTTACAATTTTAGGTGATGCTTCACTTTGCTTACAAGCTGAATTTAAGAGACCTGAGTGTGCTAAATGGGATAGAAGAAAGAAAGAGAGAACAAAGTCACTGAAAGGAGATGGCAAGTCTGATGCAGCCACAAAGCAAGGCTGGGCTGGATGACAGAGGAAGAGCAATACACTGCCCTCCAAAGCAGAAAAACTGCAGATCACAGCAAGCTGCAGGGGACAGACAGCAAATGGGGTACGAGGCAGTCTGTAAACAATCCACAGAGTTTTTAATTACGTTTTCAAGAAACACATTGCTTACTAAAGTGCAGTATCTCTGTAATCCTATTAATTCAAGCAAATATCACATGATCTAAGCAGATCTTCAAAGAAACGGTCCTATGCGTTGTATTTTCTTGCAATAAGCTTTCTCTGAGATACATGAAATAAGAGCAGCCATCATGCCAAGTTCAAGGCACGCATAAAACAGAACAGATTTTTCCCAGAGTTTTGGTTGCAAGTACAAGCAGCAGAAAATAAATTCTTAGAGATGCGTACGTGAGAGTCAGCAAAAACACTGCAGAAGTTTATAGTTCCCAGAGACAGAGACAAGTCTGTCCTGCTGCCACAAGAGAGCTGCAAGCTTTTGATCCGTGCATTAGCTAGAAAGATGGATCCCAACTACTCATCACCATCTCAAGGCAAAAGGAGCTGCAATAAAATACTAATAGAAGGGGAGATTCAAAACAGGGCAATAATAAGCCTGGATATACAAGCTGGTTAAACCAAGAACACAAGAGCAAATCTGTATGTTAGAGAACCTGTGCCAGAGACAAAAAAAAAAGAACATACTGTGGAGAGAAACCCCTCCCAAGTAAAGGGTAAATGATGCAGAAAAAGAAATTACAATCCCCTGTTAATTGGTGCACAGACAGCGAGAACAGATGATGAATTTCTCCAAGAAACACAGAAGCTTCTGATAATCTTTTTACGACGCTGGTCTCCTTCCTTTCCTTCCTGAACTCCTTCAAGCACTTACAGATTGAAGTATTTGTGGCAAACACCATCTACCACCACGTAGAGTCCTTTTGCAGAACAACATCACCCAGTCCCAGAGGGAACACCAAGAACCTGTAAAGCTTGCTGAAGTTTTACGTTTTCACGCTTCAGTGACCCAGCACTGGGAAAGCGCCTAAAAGACACTCGCTTATGTGCGTCAAAACTTGGCAACAAATTTGGAAGCTAAACGTTCATTAAACACTAGAGCTGCCCTTTTGTCAAAGCGGGTTCAAGGCATTTCATCTTGCTGTTAGGACATCAAAAATTGAGATGCACACCCCATGAGCTGTAGTGGGCCACGATGGGTTTCCCCTCGTCTCCATCAGGTCCTTCTCCAATAAACCCACGTTCCCGTAGCAAGTAAGAATACAAGTTGGCAGACAGGAACTATAGGGTGTGTGGTCTCTGTGAATGCCGCGCTGCTGGTCGTGAACTGGGGCAATACTTGATGCGGCTCTTCTAGAGGAAAGCTTGCCGTGGGCAGGCGCTGCGCTGCTGGCTCTCTCCGACTCCTCTCACCTCAGCCCAAATTCTCCTCCTAGTTCAGGAGTGACTCTGAACTACACTCACTGGACTAGAAACTATAATGACAGTTTTCTTGGAAGCCAGAACAAACAGAGTTTTGGTTCTTCCAGCTCTGGATAATACGGGTAAGGGGAGCCAGGCACGGGTTTGGCTTCCTGCACACAAAAAGGCGCGTTCAGCCATACAGATATTCAGACTCTACAATGTTTGGAATAGCTTTTCTTAAGAGTACAATGTCACTATTCCAAACACTGCAGTAACTTCAAAAATCCTTGTCATACATATCGATCTCTACCTCTATCTCTAATACATACCTACACACATAAATATGTATATATATAATATAAATATATATATATGTATATGTGTGTGTGTACACACACACTGAAAAAAGGAACACAGGAAAAAAAACCCAGCAAAAGCCTTAAGTACTGATACTGTTCCCCTGGAAACAATTGGAAAAGTACAGCATCCCAGCGATGCATTCCTACAAACTGGAAATTTGCCATTGGCTAAGAAACTATCTATAAGCTGGGGGAGGGAAGAGAAGCAAGCGCAAGTTTTGCAGGCAACAATGCTGACAACAGTTCCCAAAATACAATTCCTTAAGTTAGATAATAAAGTATGTACCCAGCAGCAAGTCAATCATTGACAATTACATGGAAACAGTCAGAAAAAGAAGCTTTCCTGCTCTCTCATCCAAGTAAGCAACAGGTTTCAGTTCTTCACTTCCCTGCGCTAACATGTTCTATGCATCAGCCCACCACAACTGAAAATACTCATTAGAGAAATTGCCATGAAAAGTTGGCTGACTATAATTTGAGAAGACCATTCAACAGGCAGGAGAGAAGGGTAAGATGTCAAACTCTGCAAGTGTTGGAGCTGGGAATGAGGGGAAGACAGCCAGACAATGCTGAGTTATTTAATAAGCCGAGGACAGAGGGATAACAGGATTTCAGGATCATGCTCTTAAAGCGTTTCACAGCTGGCTCAAAAAGGCTCGGCTGAGCATTCACCATTTTCAGGCCTTTGCTTTTCTCTCTCAAGTTAGTTCTGGCTGTTGTGAGCTGTCGTTATGTTTCAATCTGGACTGTGAATTCTCAAGTCATGAAAGTTTAATTGTCTGAACTTCAATCATCTATTTACAGTATGATTAGCAGGTTAACAAGCACAAGATGAAATTCTTTATTTGCAACAGCTTTGCTTTGCTCAACACGTTCAGGTGCTGATCCGAGAGATTAGGAGACTTGTGATCTTTGTCACTTGTTAATCAAAACAAGTACCCTTTATCCCTCCTCAAAACTCACGCTTTGATGTGATGTTTACAATGGGCTGAGGTTACACTCAGGGCAGCTGATGCTCTAAGAATACTTCCCATCATACAGTTCTTGATGATTTTGCATGTGCTTTCCCATCTGCCCATGTTCATCTCTTTCTGTATGCCCTTCAGAAAGCAGAGCTGCTTCTTTTCTGCTGTATCCCTGCAGCAGCTAGCTCAATGCACGGCCTCTGCAGGCTGGACTACTGCAATACAAAGTGAGTAGTGCTCTAATTGCAGACCCGGGTGGGAACGCAGCCCTGCTCACCCTCAGCCCCAGGTGCTCTGTATGTCTTCTGCCAGAAGAGGAAAATACAGCATTGGAACCTACTGAGAACTCAAAGTTTGGGGCTGGGGAGACAGAACATAGATTGGAAGCTTTTAAATGATCAATGTTATCCCTTTGCATTTATTAATGCCACTCAATATCATGGTAAAAAGTGAAAAGGCAACAAACATCACAGTGACCACATTCCTTAAACTGGCTACCTCGCCTGGAGAAGGCTTGCTGTTGCTGTGAACCTAGACCTTTAAAGTTCTTCCAGAAAAAGGGAAAATGTACCTGTTTAAAAACAAAAAAAAAAACAATCCAGAAAATTTTTCTGCTGCAAACACAAAACAAAGCCAGCCAGCAGCGCTTTTTCCCTACCAAACTTCCCCTTAGTTATTGAACGCATTAGTTGTGACCGTCACAAGTGCAAAGCTTTCCAGGCTGCAATATTCTGAAATTGGTTTGTGCTCAGCATAGGACATTAGGTGTCAATGTACAACGCTGAGCAGTTTGTCACTGCGTCACGGAACAACGCGCTACTGTCTGCAATCCTCAGAGGCTGAATCTTTGCATTATAAAAATTGCTGCATGAAAGAGCGCGGGATGAAACTCCATCTCCTGCCAGCTGATGAACGAAATGAAGGCAAAGATGCGAGTGTCCTGCCTCCCTCACTATTTCTCTTTCTCATTTTCAAGTGAGCGGCAAGTCAGACAACACAATTTGACATTTTAAACAACCTCAAGCAGACCTATTACAGCTTTCCCAAAAGCTAGTTTACACAGTCTGAAACAAGGCAGGAAATCCCTGGGGGGGAAAAAAAATTCACTTGGCAAAAATCTAAATATTTGGGAAATTGCCTTTACAACTAAAAAAAAAAACCAAACTTGATGGTGATAAAGAAGATTCAGCTATTGAACTAGATAAACCGTAGGAGAAATGCTCACTCGGCGAATACATCTAAGCAGCTTTCGACTGCCACCTCGCGGGAGCAGCCACCGAACAGATGCCTGAGCAGTTTCAGGGAAGAGGCTCATGAATCAGCCCCAGCTGAATTACAGAAAATATCACTGAACATTAATAACGTATAAGAGATTTCCATTGCCTGATGAGCTAAGATTGCAATTTCTTAGCATGTGGCAGTGACTTTAGTTCAATTTCAAGTGTCTACTATTCTCGGGGACAGCAGATTAATTAAGTTTGCTCAGAAACTTTTCCTGTAGAAATCCCAGGCTGGCTACCTGGCTTCCTTGGCTTCTCCACCTGTAACATCCACAGGTCGGTGCTGTGGAGCAAAGAATTTAACAGAATAGCTGATTTTGTGCTAAATTAGCTCTCAGCTGTACCATCACACAGTATGTCCACAAATATTTCAGGTACATTCTTTAGTTTAATGGCCACTTTTGGATACGGAAAGGTATTTGAACATGTTGAAGTTAGTAAATGCCCATACCCTGAACATCCAGGTAATGGTACCCAGATGGAACTGGAGTCCTGGCAGCAGAACTTGCCATTAGACAAATGTGCTGTTAGACACAAGGATTAAACACGTGAAACATGTCAGTGGTTACAATTAGTAAGCAAAGAGGAATTGCACACAAGTTTTGCACGTAGACAGGGATGGGGAAAGGCAGTTTTACCTTCTGCTTGCTCCATGCTGTCAAGCTGCAGTTCTTTTACATTGGTTAGCTCAAGTGGTCCCTGCTTCGTTTCCTTGACCATTCCTGGAGGATCCCGCATATATTCCTGCTTTGAGTTAGCAGGCCAACCTACAGCCTGGGCTCCTCCGCCCAAAGCAAATGCCAAAATATCCCCCCCCGCTTCCCCTGAGCACTGGATAAAGTCAGCCAGCAGCTGAGCACGCAGCAGCACACCTGCTCGCCGCCTTTACAGGAAACAAGGCTCCGCAGCAGCGACCCTCATCCCACACCTCGACCTTTTTCCAAATAAAAATGCAGCCTGATTTCTGATACAGCAGGAGTAATCTCGCCTCTTCCCAACATGGACAATCCGATGGCCAGCAGAATTCCTGCCCTCCCACGTCATCTGCACCAGCGGCCTTTTAAAAAAAGGACAACTTTATCTGAAAGAGATTAACTGCAGAAGTGTGGCAGATAAATGCTTTCAACAGCAGGTGCCAGATGATTGTTCAGTTCTTCACAGGAGAGAGACCTCTTAACTTTTTGTTGTCCGCTCTGTAGTGCGGACGGGAATCTGTCCCTCGCCATGCAGCAGCACTTTGCACGAGTATCGCCACTACCCTGCTTCCCAGGGACCTTTCCCAGGAGAATTAAGACCACTCAGCTTTACGTCAGTCAGTGATAAGGATTAGAGAGTCAAATACTCCTGAAAAATCCCCAAGGTGGTAGCAAGACAACGCTCACAGCTTTTTCTACCAGTTCCTCTCAAGTGACATTTAAAAACCCCTTGAATGCAAATCCCATAGTTTAACTTTTACAGAGATCAAGGTTCCTTATGTTTTTGTCAGATAATAAGGGTTAACAGACATATCGGGCATCCGTGTTCACCCTAGAGGAGTCATGCTCTGAATTTGGACAGGACAAGAATCACAAGGTAAAAGGACTTGCCAAAAATTGTTCATCTAACAGTACTGGTGGAGGAGGATTCAGTTATTAATATATTATTAATATATGCTACTATAATTAGCAGCTGGATCCTTAGAATGAAGGAATGAAGAATGAAAAATAAATTCCTCTTGGGAATGAAGCAGAAAAGAGAAATGTTTGCTAGACACATTTACCTTGCATGTCAGTGAACTTTCTTCATCAAAAAAAATTTCTAGGGGACACTTAGGGGGCAAGAAGCCAGGCTGAGCACAGCTGTCAGCCCCAAAGCTGCTAGGAAAACAAGCCCACCTCTCTCCTATTCTTGCTTTATTGAAAAACTGGTCAAGTGGATTAAAAAAATAAGGAAGAGAGAGACGTGTTTCCTGTCTCTAACTAACAGCTTGCCTGATGGCAAGTGCTACCACCTTGCTGGAACCTTCCTGAGGAACAGGAAGAACAAATACAATTGGAGAAAGCAATTGTATAAACAAAGTGGCTGGGGAGGTGGGGGGGCGGGGAGAGGAAGGACAAATTAAAATCCTAATTCTTACAAAACCAGGCCAGATTTCAAATTCAGGAGTGTCCTTTTAAACTGGTCACACAACTGAGAACACAGACTTGGGATCTGCCTTGTGGAAGTTCTCAGGCAAAGCTTGTCTTACCCCGCATGACAGCTAACCACGAGCCATGGGCTGCATGGTAGCCTTTTCATCTGTCCTGGGACCCAAAGCTTTCATATAATGTGAAAGGCTTCAGCGAGACCCAGACCTTCCTTTCAGCACAAGTCATGTTGCAGCTTGGCAAGATCTCCTGCAGACTCCCCTGCAAGCACAGGGGACGCAGCTCCAAGCAGCCTCCAGCGCGCAGGGAGCCTGCGACACGGGGAACCCTCTCGAGAGGGGCTGCAGCACAGGACTGCCGGGAGAAGATGTGGCCACAGAGCCCTGCACTGGAACTACACGGACAAGGTCGCAGATGAACTTTGCAAAGGAGCTTTCGGCAGCACTAGAGGCCGCTGTCATCCCAGATGAAGGGGGATAATCCAGCAGTGGGCTGCAACCAACAGGACCCCCCGAGTCCCCGCCACCTGCTTGCACCAAGCAGATGTTAGTTTTGCATCAGGAAGAACAGGGTCTACATAAGATGCTGTAGGCACAGCATCCACGCGCTTGTAATTCACCCTTGGCAGAGCCAGTGCTGTTTTGAGTTCAGCTGGACAAATGCATTTGCAATGTGAGACAATTTGACGCCGATAGGAGATCATCAAAATGGCCAAACAGCAATGTTCATCAGTGGCTCCAAAATTCCCATGAAAAAGAAAAAGAAATTGCCTGGCAGAAATGTTGACTCGGGAAGATGGCATGTTTCCAGCCTCTCAGCATCAGCGCTCCGCAGTGCTGCAGCGGAATTAAGGGAGGCTGAACATGCAGCTGGGTACATGTAAATATGCACGGCAGCAGCTTGGCTGAACGTCCAAGACATATGGCTCTAACACCAGGCAGCGATTTGCCACGGTCCGTCCAGGTAGACGGACTGCATTGCATTCCTCTAAACTGATTTCTCCTGTGCTGCCTCCTTTTCTGTTTTTTCTTTCCTCCCCTTTGTAACGACGTGAAGCATGATTCATGCTATTTTCCAGCTACTGGAGCGTTTGCTGACCAATTTAGCCAGCAGACAAGCAGCAAGTAAAACACCACGGATGAAACGCTACGGTGGGCCAGGGTAAGGCTTGTTGGCCACCAAAGGATGCAAAACAGCACTCCAGAGCACTTTGCTAGTCGTTCCTCCCCAGACCTCGCAGTCCCTTCTGCTTTAACCTTTTGGCTTCATGCAGATAATTTAAGGCCACAAGTTAGGAGACATCCCTGTGATCTAATATTAGATGATAAGCTTGTTTATGTTTTTGTTGCTAAGAGAAAGCTGGAGCTTTGGAAACACTGAAGCAGACCAAATGCTACTGCAACAGCTGCCAGTGGGAACTGAAATCCATATAGTGCTTCCCTGACAACTGTTTGCCATTTTCCTTTTTTATTTTATTTTACTGGAATTGGTCTCCTTCCAAAATAAGCTTTTCCCATTTAGGTGACCTCTGCTGTTTCTCTAGGTCCATGTTTCCTAGTTCAAAATGTGCAGGCAGTTCCCCAGTCAGTATATCCTGCTGTTAGAACATACATTCATAAATAAGGTTTCCT
Source organism: Calonectris borealis (assembly GCF_964195595.1). Taxonomy (NCBI): domain Eukaryota; kingdom Metazoa; phylum Chordata; class Aves; order Procellariiformes; family Procellariidae; genus Calonectris; species Calonectris borealis. Next base: position 1,848,456 of record NC_134337.1, read on the forward strand.
CCACCCACAAGCACAATGCATCATTGCTGTGCTTTTCTTCCTCTCAGTAGTTTCAAAGCATCAATTAAAGGTGGGAGGAATTTTCTGGTGTTTCTCTTTACATTACCATAATTCATAGGAATAGTTCTCTAACAAAAATGCAGGAGACAAACAGATCTTCTGTATTATTTATAGAAACTGATTCGGCAATAAATGCCAATGCAGTAATATTAATAGATGCTCTTTTGGGCATCTACAAGTACTATCACAGTCAAGTTCCCTGTCTGCAGACAGTGCCAAAAGTCTGGGAGGTTTTGTGGAGCCCACTTCTCCACGGAAAAATCTGAAGCTTCTGCAACTTGATTCTGGGCTTGCCAAAATGGAGATACTGTTGTGAAACGGTCTGAAGCGTGAACTTAAAGCACAATACTCACTCTGTCCTCTTTTGCACAATCTTACTTTGCACCGGCAGTATCTTTTGGCAGCTCATCTCAATTCAATTGCAAATGACACCAAGCCAACTGACCCCTAGCAAAATGACGAGCATACAGAGGCACTCCTAATATTAAACGTGAATGTTCTTATAGACAAAAATACTCTGCAGTAGCTATTTCAAATTATGTCCCTGCATACGGAGTTGATAAATGTGGCTTATCCAGAATGCTTGCAATACCTTCAAAGCACTCCCTGTGCTAGCTCTGGAAAAAAAGAAAAAAAGCCCAAACAGCATTAAAAGTTTGAGTATTTTCCAAATAGCACAGACCACCTTCTTTCTTGGATCTGCTGCAGCTGAAGCAAAGAGAAGCTGGCGGCAAGCATGCCCTCCCTCCATGGGAGAGGTCACGTGGCTGACTGCAGATTACATGGCACTGCTGAGCTCTACCATCTTTATCTTTGCAAGCTGATAATTTTCATTATTGCTTTTCACATCCCTTGGCTTCGGGCCATTTAAAATATGTCAGAGCACTATCTCCACTCAGGAAGGTCTGTATTTTAAGTTATTATTTTAGTTCGGAAGAATCTAATTACCGAAAACACTCCATGAACTGGTTGCTAGTTAGAAATACACAGTTCATTGCTGCATTTTATTTATTACCATTTACTTTCATCAGAAGAGACAGATTTTGCAAAAGTTACCCTGTTTGCAGGAATAAGTATGGATCATTTGATATTCTATACTTAAATGCACAAGGTAAATTTCCTTTGAAAAGAGCACTGGCTACCCCAGTTTGTATTTCCCCAGTCTTAAAATAACATCATACGATAAGAAAGAGATACCACCACCTAGATTCAGAGTAATTCAAAATGCTGCTACTGCTGGAATAGCCTTGGTTGCACATGGTAGACTTCTACCTCTGTGCTAAGTCTTCTTTTATAGTCAGTCGAAAGAAATGCATGCTGCTAGAGTGCAGTCCCTCCTGTATCACACATCTACACGCTCCAGGAACGTTTGTTTTCTCCCACTAGCTACAGAGCGAATCCAGGGGACTTGTACAGCAAAGATGTCTCCATCGGGGCATATGTAAACTTAGCTGAGCAGAATCAGAAGGCTGGATTTTATCTCAATGTGTCTCAGTCCAACACTTTTTCGGATGGGATTCATATTACAGAACCTACTGCAAGCAGCTACTGGGCTGTCTGTCCCTCTATATATAGAGGCCTTAGGGATTGAGATTAGTAGCTGAGATAACTACTGAAGAAAAAGGCTGAGACACTGAAAAGACAAGCAGAAAATTATGAAACTCAGTTTAACCTACAATCCACTGATGACGCAGTTCAAAACCTCAAGATGGAGCAGGGGCAGCACCCTGTAACTCCACAGCACCTAAGAAACCGTTTTTACACCCCCACCATCACCACCATGTGAACCTGATGATAGAGGAGGACCAACACACACCAGCACTCTGCTCACTAACCTTCTGCGCTCCCTGGCTTCCTCAGCTGAGAAGTCCTTTCCTGTAGTTGAGGCAGCACCGGCATTCGCAATACCATTAGCAGAGCCGAGTATAGCACGATTTGTGATTACACCTAGGGGGGTGCTAGTAGAGATGCTCTCTGTATTTTTCTCTACAGCAGAATCAGTTTGTTGCCTGAAAGGGGCTCTGAAATAGAGAAGACATAATGGAAAGCAAAGCAAGTGAACTCAACTGCTGATCGAGACCAGCCACCTCAAGGGAGCATTGACAGTTCATTCTCCTCGTTCTAGACTTGTGTTTTTGTGGAGAACAGCACACATTAAAATGAGCTTTTAAAAACTTGTAGAAGAATAAGCAGGAGGAATTCATAGTCTTCACATCTCTGTTTATAGCAAAAATGATTAGAAAATGTACCTGGTGAATAAGCAGAAGGAATGAACTCCAAGAGCTTGCACACTGAACGCCCAAGAGCAGCCTGAGCAACACGTAGCGTCTCTAACAGGGTAGCAAGAGGGCACAATTGACCACTCCAGTGAGCGAAGAAGCTAAGGTCACATACGGGCTGTTAACTGCCTGCTGGTGCATATGCACTACTGAAACTGTCCAACGTAACCATTCTGGGATTTCTTATCAGTGCTTCCCATGTGGAAGCACATTTCCAATCCATAATCCACTCCAGAATTCAGAACTTCCAACCCAAATGCTGGTTTTCTGCAGCGTTATCTCAGCTGTGAGCCGTTACCTGGTATATTGGCGGGCTGATGCAGTAGTGTTCGCACCGAGAGATGTGGGACAGGAAGAGACAGGTTGCCACGGGGTGCCCAATGAGGTAGATGAACCAATGGTAGTGGGTGAGGTAGCTAGAGATGTATTGCGACTGGCTGAAATGTAGGGACTGCTGAGGTCACTACTTCTACCAAATGAAGCACTGTAAAACAGCACAAAATCACGTCCTTCAGAGCACAGTAAATATTCAACAGAACATCACCACAGCTGGGCTCTCAGCTGGAAAGGGAGCAAGTATTACATCTTAGCAAACCATCTGCAAGGAGATTAGAGTACACCGAGTCGCTGCAGGTCGCTCACGCAGGCTAGCGCTAGCAGCACCCCTCTTAGCTGAGCCCAGCGAGTTTCAGTGAGAGAATAACAGCGTGGAGGTAATCGGTGAAGATCAGGGAAGGGAAAAACCCTACTGCAGTGAAAGCTGCGCACACAGAGCACCCCTATGTACTGGGGAAAGGTAGAAACAATGAGCAAGGATGAGGTTGCTTCAAGCAGGGAAGGGGAGAGTGACATAAGCAGGTCCGGCTGCATCACCTCCTAAGGATGCCCGGGACTTCCAGTTTTAACAACTTGTTTTCAGTGGCTTAAAGCTTTGCAAAGATGATCAGTTCAGGCTTTAATTTTCTTTAAGGCATGTTTGGCACAAACTCTGTATTTCTGGAAAATAGCTAGCAAAACTGTCCAAAAAAATATTCCAGGATGAGCAGGGGAAATATATATTTTTGCCAGTTTAAAACAAAACCCTTAAAACCATTATTACTGAAAAGCTGTAAGTGTTTAAGTGCTCCTACTTTGGAGAAGAGACAGGAGAGAAGGAGAAGGGCTCTATACGAGGATGTACCCTTTCGCTTTTTCAGAGAAAATCCACCCTAAGTGGGATAAGTTGCACACCTCTAACAACAGACTTGATGAAATCTGGCAAAATCTCCTCATTGCATGTGCCAGAAACCCACATACGGGCTGCTCGTTGCCTGCACAGAGCAAACGAGCATGCATGCATGACCCAGGACACTGCCACGCCTTGCCCAGCAACTGGTATTCCTGGTTGCTACTGGTCTGACTGTCTGCAGGATCAAAGGCAAGGAAGGCTGGAAGGCTGCCTCTCACCTCCTGCATCCTAATGACTCCCATGCCAGCGCACATGGAGTACGGAGGAAAGTGGCTGCACCAGGAATAAAAGCTGACCTAGAGGAAAAGCAGACCGGGACAAAGAGCGGCAGGTTTATGGGAAAGCCAGGGACAACAGACTGGACCTGGAAGTCAACACTAGAGCAAGAGTCAGAGAGAGCAGCCAGAGGCCGAAATAGAACTCGAAAGGGGCAGGACAACAGCCAAGGACAGGAGGCTGGAGGAAGGATCCAGTCCAATCCACTTAGGCAGCCAGTTTAGAAATCAGTTTTATATGCCAAGGCCCCCAGCCAGCCCAGAACAAGCAGCTGGTCCCTAGACAGTCAAAGGAGAGACTGGGGCACCCTGGAGGGCCTCCACGGGGAGGAACCTTACATTTGGGCTCTTCAGTTGATGGCTGTTTGCCATATCCAGGTCACAAAGGAACAAGTAAGTTATTGTCACCAGGTAGCAACCTCCACCGGACCCTAAACAAAGCTTCCTCTGGAAAGCCGGCGCCTGCCCGGAGCACTGGGGAGCAGGAAGTCCTGTTGGAAGCAAGTGCCTCCCTTCTTGGCTCTCTGCACCAGAGGAAAAGGCCAAGCCCTGGAGATGGGCTGGGAGGAGGGCGAGAGCAGGGAGCTAAGCCTGGATGGTGTGGGCGTGCAGAGCAAGCGGCCATGAAGTTGCAGAAATGAGTGTACTGAGAAGACGATGGTAGTGGAGCGTGTGCCAGGAAAAGGAACAAGAGGAGCAGCAGGCGAAAAGGTGGTGGCAACCCTGGGGGAAGCAGGGTTGATGTGGCACCATCCTAGGAGACCCCAAGGCAGAGACGCTGGGGCACGAGGGGTGGCTGCAAAAAAGAGAAGGAATTTGGTCAGGAAGGGAGGACACAGGAGAGTTATTAAGTAAGACCTGACAAGGACTGTCTTTCAGAAGGGAGAGGTAATGGGTGAAAAGGGGAGACAAGAGGGTGGAAGCACCACCAGGTGCCTGGTAGAGCAGAGATGTGGGGGAGCTGAGAGGGGAAGAAGGAGGAGGAATGGAGCAAAAGAGCATGGGGATGGCATTGTGATAACTCCTGCACGCACATGCCCTGGGTCGGAGGAATGTGGTGCTGGGGCATCATGCACACACTCCTGCTCACAAGAAGGGAGCCAAGGCATTGCCAGCTCTGCAGAATTCACCTCCCCACCCGTCACCCTGCATGAGTGGCATTGCACGGTTTGAGGAGGACTCTAAGGCATTTATTCAATTGTTCACATTTGATGTGAACAGGACCAGAAAATTGCAAGAAAAAGGTTAGCCCGGGAATCTTGTTAATGAACAGCTGTGTTCATATGAATCTGCAAAAAGGAAGATTATGAATTTATGCTAAAGAATTTGACATTAGAAATAAAAAAGGCACTGACACACTGCTACTCGTTCTCTAACATAATCACCATAACATAACCATCAGGGAATGAGCAATGAAATGGAAAGCAACATTTCAAATCAATAAAAAGAAATACTTCTGAAAACAGCTAAGGCAAGTACAATTCAAAATCTTAAAAGCCTTCAAACCTTAAAAAGCTTCCCCATATGCTAATAAAAAAGGTTTGCACAAAACACATAACTATTTTTTTTTAACACGCTGCCATAGTGTATTGCGGAGATCAAAACAGGATTTGCTTTGGCCACAGTGGTGGCTATTAAGGACAACAGTTAAGTATAACCCCTGGCTCCTAAAATCATGATTGCTGGAAGCAAGGAGAGTGTGGGAGGTGGAAGACTGCTCTTAAGTTATCCTAGCTTTTGCAACTTGTCCCTCAAAACCAGTTGCTGTCAGAAACAGAGTCTGCACTGCATGGACTGTTGGCCTGACTCGCTGTGATGGTTTTTATGTGAACAAAACCAGTAAGAAGGTGTTAGCTGCAAATATGTAAAATGAAGGAGAAACTAACTGTGTGAAAAAGCGATTTCATTTTGGTGTGTGTGATCCCTTCCTGTGAGGCATCTCTTACGGCTGATGTCAAAGGAAGTATGCTGAATTAATTCGTTCTGCTATGCCAGTTTTCCTCCAAATCTTTTAACATACAGGTGACGTGAACTGGCTGTTTGAAGGCCAATACGCATTAAAAAGGAGAACAGGCTGTCAGAACAGGGCTCTGCGCTTTTTTGGGCTATTGGTACACCCATAGAGAAAGTAGAATGAATGACAGTCACTACCATTACAGAGAGCGCTTTAATATTTGCTTCAACTAAAGCTGAAGAACATTTGCAACATTGCTGCAAGTTATTTTGTTCCCTTTTAGAAGAAAAGCCATTCTCAACATCTTAAGATGATCTGTTGCTGTTGTTTACTCTTTGTTTACTCTTTGTTTGGGGGTCATATAAAGCACTTATAGAACATAACTAGGTATTTAATTGAGATTAGTTAAATGCTAAGGGAAAGGGTAAATGCAGACGTACAGAAGTCCTCCTCTCAGTAACATCCAAGTATGTCATGTTCACTTTAATTCTTCCTCTCTCAGAATGAGCTTTATCTTTTGGAGTTGCCTTCAGAGTTTTGCTAATACTTGGAAATGACAAAGAGCTCATCCTTTAACAGGCAACCAGGTTCCCTTCCTCATCTTGGAGGCTGATGCACAAGGCTGCAGAAATCAGAGGTTCAATACTATTATATTTAATTTCTCTGTGCTCTTCTATAGAAAACCATATGGAATAGAGGTCAAATTGATCATGATTTTACTGTTTGTACATACAGTGCAAAACCATTGATCTCTTTAAAAAAGTACACTTTGATCCTACCTGGCAAAGCTATTCTCTGTAATTGCTTGTAAACGAACATTCTGCTATGAAAGGCCAAAATTCAGCCTTTATGACAAGAGATCGGAATTAGTGAAATACCATCGCCAGCCAAAACCTTCGCTAGTCTCTGTACAGTTTAACCAAGGAAATACAGTACAACTATGTGAATGTAATACTAAATCTGGTCCAGGATTAGCTGAGATGAACAGTCAATGTTTGTAAAATTTTAACGGACAGCCATGTTAGTGACTGGACTGTCTCTCACCCAGATTAGGGAACAGTAAGGCATGCCAGCAGGAGGCAAAAGTTTTCCAATGTAATCAGCTGCGGCTTGTCGGACTGCCTTTAGAGAGAGACAAGCTATGGAAGTTGGCCTGTCATCACGTCCCAGGATAGACGTGAAGTCACTGGAATGGATCAGCAGATCAGAAGTCTACTGCTTGAAGTGGCTATCTGTTTCACCTTGTGTGGAAATGGGTCTGTACGTGCTCAGCAATTGGACAGACGTATCCTCGACCACAACTTACCTCTACCAGCATAAGTACTACAACACAAAAAAATCTGCCTCTTCCCAAATATCTCAAGCAATTGTTCCATCTTCAGGATAGTTATTTAGTTCAGGGTCTAGAATTTGGTGAAACACAATCTAAAACCTTGAAATGTTTCTGCCTTTTTCCTTAAGCACAGATCAGACGGCTTTGCAGCGTGACATGTTTATACATGCTGTTTTGATGGTTTCCAGTATTAGCTAAAATAAAGGTGAGGTGACGGAACTGTACTTTGCACAAAGAGCTGATCCTCCTTCTCGCAACTGAGATGAAAACTCAGCAATGTATTATTTGCCTTAACAGAGCAGAGCATTCATTCACCTCATTCAGAGACAGCCATTATCTGGTACTTCAAGGAAACCGAGCCTCTGCCTTCCAAAAGGGTAAAAGGTACTGCCAATTAAAGAAGTTATGCACAGGATTGCTTTCCTGATTCTGCTTGGCTAGTTTACCAAAAATCAGCCTCTACAATTTCACATATGCTGTGCAGAAACTGCTTCCTTACTGCCACAAGAAAATGGCTGGAGACAGCAGTCTCTCTCCTTAGCAAGCGCTGTAAGTCATGCACAAGAACACTGCCACTTTTCTGATAACGATGCCATAAACATGGACTAATATAAACCAAAATTAGAGATGAGCTACAACTTACCTGTCAATTGCTATTTGAACAACGCTTTCAAACTGTAATTACTTTATTCTCTTTTTATGATCAATTTTTGGTTTATTATCTGACCATAACACTAGCATAAAACTGAGAAAACAGTTTGCATTTGAATTATGTGAACAAGAGTATTTAAATTCAGTTCAGCAATTTACAAATCAACAAAAATGATGGCCTTTAAAAATACTATTTAGCATGACAAATGTCGTCAAATCTTATGTCCTGCTCTCAGCAGAAGAGTGTCCCAAGGCCAGTTACACTGATGCAGTAAGCAGCAAGCAGAAGGTTGAAGTTTGGGAGGCTTGAACAGAACTGACTGCCTGGGAACCCAGGTAAGGCAGAGTGGGACATACCTTTTCAAGTAGGTGGATACGTAGGTAGTAGGTGCACCAGAATGGGGAGCTTCGTTTCCCTTTGATTCATCCCTCCACGGCTGCCGGGTGTAAGAGCCGCTCCGCACTAGGTTAACAGCTGATTCTCTAATGCAGGAGAGAGCACGAGGTTTGTTTAGAAAAACTTTTGGAGTCTGCTTTTGCCTCCTTTACAGTTCCACAACACAAATCCTTCCCTTACACCTATGTGCACCGGTGTTCACAGGTGACAGAACTCACTGAAACACCTCTTCTGGCCTTAACATCAGCTTCTGTTATTGCCAGCTGTATTACTTAAGAATCACCAGATAATATAATGTTTTGCATAAAGAGGAACAACATCCTTTTTAGTCAAAAAACTTGCAATTGAAATTTAGATTGTCCATAAAAGTAATTTAACATATTAAATAATGTCATCTGACATTCTCTCTGCCGTCTTGTATCAAACAACACTGCATAAATGGACAGATATTGCAACTGCAAGTGAAGTGTTTATTCTCTGAGGTATCCAGGCAATGACAGTAAAGCAATTCAGTATGGCAAATCCTTTGCTATACTTAGCAGCAGAAAACAACAAACAAAATATTTAGCAATATCTAAATCTACTTGACAAGTTATCAATAAATTACCAGTAGTCCTATTTATCATAGTTATCTGAAATCAGGGCTCCTTTTCCTAATACACACTTTGGCAGTATGTCCTATTCTTTTCTGGTCTTGGACAGGACCTCGGGCTTGTAACGCGACACAAATCCATTCACTTGTCAGCCTGCAATTATTTTTCACTTTTCAATTGCCGTGTCCATGCTGATGCCCCTTCAGACACCTGTGGGTTCTGTGAAGTGAAACTCAGCTGTTTTGAAAGGAAAGAATATTGGGAAAAATCTGTACTACACAGTACATCTGGGCACCATCTGTTCACGCAGGCCAGTCCTCCTCATTCCCTACTTTACCAAGCAAGGGACACTTATCAGCAGTCAGCTGGATGTGCCACTCAATGCAAGCCACTGCCAAAACCGCTCAAGCTTATCAGCAGACACAAATTGTCTGCTAAACTCCAGATCACAGTGACTGGCTGAGATTAAGCAAGAACACAGCAGGGAGGTTCCAGCAAAAGATCAGCAAAGAATCTCAAACTGTGCTGAAATTCTCTCAGGGTGGTCATCTGACTTCTTCACAATTACAGTTCACAGTGACTCCTCTGTATGTGCCTTTCTACCACCATTGTGGAAGTGGCTGGAAATGAGGCTAAGCTCAAATTTTACTCCTTCTAGCACAAACTGTGAAGAACCTGTTTGTAGCGATCAGCTCCTCAAATATATCTTGAGATACTAGATATTTATGCCATTTATACTGTGGTTCTGTCCAGGGGCAACTACACACATTCACCGTAAAAACAACCCCTGCGATGGAAACAGTTCCATACACGAGAGAGTTCACAAACTAAAGTGAATCAAAAAATTTAGATTGTCCATAAAAGTAATGGGCAGATGTGTGAACAAAGGGACTGAAGGTGACAGAAGAACAAGCGTAGGTGCCAGCTACAAAATAAGGCACTTCCATATAAAAGGAAAAAGTATGCATAAATCTACTTTCCTGGATGGAGACCATATATGTATGAATACAGAGGTGGAGAAACCAGCCGTTGCCCTGCTCACCTAAATGAAGAGCAACATACTAGAACTTTTATAGATCAGAGATAGCTCTCGATATTGTGAATTCCCGTTTACTTAGGAGTGCAGAGAAAATATATGAAGCATGAATATAGAAAAAAGGTATTCCGGAGGAACTATCGACAGGACAGAAGCTAGCATTAAGTTCAGTCTGTCTCACCTGTTTTCTTTTTCTTCTATATCGCTCGTACTGCTTAGTCTTCTGGGGGCTATTGTGGCAAGATAGCTCTTGTTGTCTTTATCCTGGTGAAGCAAAAGAAGTACTTCGATGGCACATCTGTTACACTTTCAGCGCGTTCAGTGACAACTAAATTCATATCCGAATTTCTTCAACTAAGAAAGCATTCTCCTGTCTAAGGACAACTGGTTTAAGGCATTTTCTTGGGCAACACATGCCACAGCATAAAAGTTATCAGTTCTGAAAACGATTTCCTGAAGAGCACGCTAGTGAATAAAAGCAGCTTCTAACTAGAACTACTTATAAATCAGAGAAATCATAAAATCATAGAACAGTTTGGGTTGGAAGGGACCTTTAAAGGTCATCTAGTCCAAGACCCCTGCGACAAGCAGGGACATCTTCAACTAGATCAGGTTGCTCAGAGGCCCATCCAACCTGACCTTGAATGTTTCCAGGGATGGGGCATCTACCCATGGGCAGCAAAATTACAGCTAGTGAATACATGGGATGGGATTCACAAATTCAGCTGGTGGATACAAGAGGAATCCATATAGATGACAGTAAAGGAGAATTTCCACTGCAGGTATGTGCTACTGTCTGGATTAGATATTTTCTGGTAAAGAACAGGCCATGCCAGACTGGCAGCCCTTGTTCACTGGCAGCCCACTCCAATCCGAGCAGGAATTAGGTCAAAGGGGCACCGAACTCTGGTTCTGCAAGAACAACTGATAGGATAGGAATAATTTTCAAAAGACAAAAAAAAGAAAGAATGAAAGAGACCTAGGTTTGTTATGGATACAAAACCCAGCAATAACTCAAAATGAAAGGGAAAGGGTCTTAAACCTGTGAGGTAAAGTCTGCTCAACTGGGATGCACTAAAACATCTTTGCTGAAAGCCAAACCTTTTCTTTGTTGTCTAATAATGCAGATATCCGAGGACTTGACGAAGAACGGTAGATAGAAGAAGTCTTATCTCTCTGTGCCTCACGAGTAGCAGCGACTTCACTCAACATGTTGTGACTGCCAGTCTTCCGCAGTCCCAGCCGCCACGATGAAGGCGACTCATCCTTCTGCTCGTCTGACTTGCTGAGCCAACTGAACTGTAGAGGAGAAAAAGGGACATTTGGAAGAAGTAAGAGCACTGCAAGGCACAATCTAAGGTCTGAAAGTGTTTCAACAAGCCCCAATTTTTGCTGGGCTACACTTGTAAACATAAGATGGAGTGACTTTGGTTTCCTGCTTAGCTTTAATTACAGAACATAGCTCAAGGTGAACTCACAGGGATGCAAACTGCTGTAGTGCCCTCATCCCCAAGGACAGATGAGGAAAGAAATCTTGTGTCATTGTGCAGCTCCCTTTGCCTACACAATGCCCTCCTCCAGCTTTGCAGAAAGAATATAAGGAACAATGAAGCTTTTATTAGCACCCGTTTAGGAAGGGGCAATCATTCAATAAAGGCAGAAAACCAAAAAAAGTAATCGACTCTTTTGGGACTAGCTGCAAATAAAACCCTTACACAGATCAAACTGGAGAGAGTCCAAAAGAAGCCATTAAGATCATCAGGGAGCTGGAGCACACAACACGTAAAAGGGAGAGACTGAGGAAACCTGGCTTGTTTAGCATGGAAAAGAAAAGGCAAAGAAAGGATTTAATTGCTTTACTACTTGGGGGGTGGGGTTTACAGAGGATATAGAACCAGACTTCTTCTCACCAGTCTACAGTGAAAGGAGGACGACACCAAGTTGGGCGGGAGTGTTGATCTGCTGGAGGGTAGGAAGGCTCTGCAGAGGGACCTGGACAGGCTGGACCGATGGGCCGAGGCCAACTGTATGAGATTCAACAAGGCCAAGTGCCGGGTCCTGCACTTCGGCCACAACAACCCCAGGCAACGCTACAGGCTTGGGGAAGAGTGGCTGGAAAGCTGCCCAGAGGAAAAGGACCTGGGGGTACTGGTTGACAGCCGGCTGAACATGAGCCGGCAGTGTGCTCAGGTGGCCAAGAAGGCCAATGGCATCCTGGCCTGTATCAGAACTGGCGTGGCCAGCAGGAGCAGGGAGGTGATCGTGCCCCTGTACTCGGCACTGGTGAGGCCGCACCTCGAATACTGTGTTCAGTTTTGGGCCCCTCACTACAAGAAGGACATGGAGGTGCTGGAGCGCGTCCAGAGGAGGGCAACGAAGCTGGTGAAGGGCCTGGAGCACAAGTCTGATGGGGAGCGGCTGAGGGAACTGGGGTGTTCAGCCTGGAGAAGAGGAGGCTGAGGGGAGACCTCATCGCACTCTACAACTACCTGAAAGGAGGGTGTAGCGAGGTGGGTGTTGGTCTCTTCTCCCAAGTAACTAGCGATAGGACAAGAGGAAATGGCCTCAAGTTGTGCCAAGGGAGGTTTAGATTGAACATTAGGAAAAATTTCTTTACTGAAAGAGTGGTCAGGCCTTGGAACAGGCTGCCCAGGGAAGTGGTGGAGTCACCATCCCTGGAGGTATTTAAAAGACGTGTAGATGAGGCCCTTAGGGACATGGTGTAGTGGGCATGGTGGTGTTGGGTTGACGGTTGGACACGATGATCTTAGAGGTCTTTTCCAACCTGTATGATTCTATGATTCTATGATTCTATGAGGAGGAGGAATAGACACAAGTTCTTACACGGGAAATCCCAACTGCCATGAAGGAAGACGTACCTCCTGGTAGGAGCGATGCTGCACTGGGGCAGGGAGCAAGAGAGTGGGACATCTCTATCCTCAGAGACTTTTCAATACTCAGCTGAGCTCAGGTAGTTCAAAGCAACATGACATAGGTTTGAAGTTGGCCCTGCTTCGAGCAAGAGGTTGGACTCCAGGCTCCCAGTGGCCCTTTCTAGTTTAAACCTTTCTATGGTCAGGTAACCGCATATTCTATACATACGACAGAATGGACCTTCGTGCTTTTTGTTACGAGGCACTTCTGGCAAGCATATGTTATTCCTCAAATATACAAGTGCTTAAATGTACAACTTTAGTTATAGTTATCGAGTCTTACAAAAAGATGCCTACTGCCATTCAAGAATGGAGCCTGGGCACTGCAAGAGGTACTTCTGCAAAGACAGGGGCTCAACACCGAGTTGTATCGGAAATAAAGCAAACAAAACATTAGGAATTATTGGAAAAAAAAATAGAATATGAAAAACAACACCATTATGCATCTGTGTTACTGCAGGGTACAATCGCACCTTTGATAACACTCGCAGCTCGGCTCCACAGCCCAGAAGCAGCATAGAAGAAGGGGAAGAGATTCAGAGAAAGGCAACAAGAATGAGTACAGCAAGAGAGCTTTTGTATGAGGAGTTATTCAGTGTATCAAGAGTCTCCAGGCTGAGATATGACCAAGGTACACAAAATCCTCAGTGGCACATAGAAGGGTGAATAATGATCAATTATTCCTTGTTCCTTCCCATAAAGGAACTAGGGGGAGCAAACAAAACCAGCGTGTGGCAGACTCAAAGAAACAGGTGCAGGAAGCTCTGTATAATATGTAATTAAGCTGAAGAACCCTTTGCCACTGGACATTACAGGATCCCAAATGTTATGGGCACTCAAAAAGTGACTGCATAAATTCATAGAGGAGAAGACGAACAGGGAGTACTGAATACAAAAAACATCACAGGTTCAGCAAGTCCCTGAAATGCAAATTGCTAGAAGTGGGAGAGACGTCCAGCTAGATTCTGTCTTCTCTAGTATCTTTTGATGGTCACTGCCAAGGGCAGGATACTGGGGTAGACAAGGCTTTTGGTCAAAGCTGATATAAGCATTATTATACCATATTCTACATAACACAAAACGTTTGACATTATCCAGAAAAAATGAAGCTACTGGGGAGCTCTGCCCTCAAACTCATTGACTCAAGACTGCAAAGATAAAATTATCACTGCAGCATTTTAGCGGTGTTTCTTAGCTAATGTTATTTTAATGCAGATGCACAGAGTTAATCTCCTGTATTCCACTAGCACTTCCAGTCTACTGAGCTACACAGCTCTAACACTTTAATGTAGTTTTAACACGTTCCTCAGTGAAAGCTCAAATCCACGTAAAAGCTGTCTTCTGTAATTTTTGAACAACATAGGAACAGCAAATATTAATAACTCCACAGATGGAGGGCAACACAAGCACTCATATTTTCCCATATAAAACCCAACCTGACAAAGAGAGTTACAGAAGAATCAAACATGTAAGAGAAGGTAAAGTAGCCAATCTTAAGTGATTGAAGTCAAATTAATAACTGCTTTGACAACAGGCCTTCTTCTATATCCTAACAGCCTTATTCTGGGTTAAACAGCTCAAACGAGTGAGAACAATACTCTGCAGCTGGGAAAAGGTTAACTGAAGTGCTCACACTTCCCAGTATCCTTCTACCTTTAATACTTCCCCTGCTAAATCAGCCTGAGTTGAACAACGCCCAGAGGAGCTCTATTTCATTTGATCTGGACGAGAAGTTAGACTTAGCAGCATGTCAAAACCAAAAAATTGTGACTAAGCAAGAAACATTTTCCCTGTAACATATACCTAGTGCTTCAGACTTTGGCAAGATGCCCGCATTGTATAGCTGTCCTCCATATTCTGGTGCAAAAAGAAACAAGCAGCATAAGATACCAGCCCTCAGCAGAACACAGAGTCTCCTGGTGCCATCTAGCTGAGTGACGTGAGAGCTGGAGAATTCAGATAAGATTTCAGTAACTCTACTTCATCTTTAAAAAGCTTTCATAGCCTAGCTATCTAGTCAGATGCAAACTTTATCCTCTCTGCTAACTGGGCTGTAACACCACGCCACTGAATCAACTGAGTTTGGCAAGTCAGAGGCACTTTAGATGATGATGCCAAATTCACTGCTGATGTATCAGCAGGAACCAGCTTTGGTGAAAGATCTCCTGCTGGTAAGAGATCGGCATCAGCTATCTCAGAACTGACAGCGACACAAAGCGCTTGCAGTAAGCAGGGTTTCTCTTGTGAACAGCGCAATTTGCTTCAGAGGCTAAGAGATTCAAGAGGAACCTTCTTGTACAAACGTCCTCCTTTGTGCCAGTCCTATACTGTTGTTAACACAGCATCTTTATCAAAATTGCATACTATCATGCTTTCCTAAATTCATGTCTTACAACTCCTCTGAAAATCAGTTTCAGAGCGTCCATTTCCCAGAAAAACCTACTGCTTTCAAGCTCTGTTGGAGTCCCCATTGATTCCAAATTCACTTACTCTTCTGGCAGATGCAGTGAAGGAGTTGGGCTCGGGTGGTGGTATTTGCTCAGTGATGCTAGGCCTGGTTTCATGGCTGGAGTGGTTGGCAAAGGGCTCTTCCTTCCTTTCTACAATTTTAAACAAGAAGAGAAACCAAATGTTTCAGTATTGCACTTCCAAGGCCCTTCTTTACAAGCACAGTGTGCACTAAACTCAAGATCAGAGTTGCTGTGACCTTAGAACGCCTTAGATCATAAAGATGACGTCAGTGCCAAGGCTAACCAGGGCTTTCTACAAAGAGGCTTTCTACCTACTAAAAAATACGATGGATACATTTGCCTTGCAAAGCTTCTGAATTTCATCCCCACAGACAAGCAAAATCTTTGCAGAAAGCACCTTAAGAAGGGCAAACAGATTTTTTTGTTTATTCACAATTTTGTTTCCTCTCAGGGATTGTTCTTCCCTTGTAACACCCGGGAAGAAGAGCAGAGCATGCCGTTCCTATTGCCCTACGTGAGTACGCATTACAGCACGCCTCCCCGAGCGGGCCTGGTGGTGGATTGCATTGCACGGTTCTGCTGCAGTTGCTTATGCTGATGGGCAGAATTTCTGGTCTTCTACAGCAAAATCCTAGCTACACGAAGCTAGGACTGATTCCCAACAAAAATCTTTAACGGGGCTCAAAGCAAGCTAAGCAAACACTATCAAAGCTCACAGCTGGCTCCCTGCTTGTTAGATAAGTGCAATCGTCCAGTATTAAAATTTTTTTTGTATCTATGCACCATGCTTGACGTAAGAACATCCACCAGACATCACCGGGGGAGAGGAAGCAGACGCTGTCTCAGGCAATAGGTTCAAGTGACAGGAGTGCACAGGGCTCCAAGACAACTGTTCACCAAACACAGCCGCATGCAAGGTGCCTGAGAAATGATGTACCTACACCAACAAAACAATGTTTTCCTCTCGCAGCTATGAGTGCCTCACACAGTCATGGTTTTGAAAAAAGAAAGTCATTTTAAGTGTAACCACCCAAACAGTACTAGCAAATGAGGTATGTGCAGTGAATAAAGATCTTCTATTACATATAGAAAGCAGTTTGGTATGGAGCATCTGTGAGGATGGCACCTTGGAGCGCAAAGATCAATCTTTCTGAAACAAATGTTCTCACTCCTAGAATATAGGATTCAAAGGACACAGAAAACAGAAAAGAGCAAGCCAAGAGAAACATTTAAAAATAACAGGCAGTTAGCAGGACTGACAGATCCAGAATTTAAAGAGACAAAGATGCATATCCCCTAGGAAGGTCTGCATGATATTGAAGTCTCAGCCACCCTTCCCTCTCTTTGTGTTATCTCAGCACTTCCAAAGTCATCTAAACAGAGTATTTAATTTCCTGAGCCTAACACGCAGATGCACTGCACTTTCAAACAGCCCTTTTCGGAAGGGGCAGTAGATTACCCATTTCTCCTGGCAGGCCTGACTTGGCATTCAGCAGTCCATGGAAATGCATACAGACAAAAAATTACATGCTGGCCATCTGCTGATTTCTTGAGAGTGAAGCCTGTAAAACACAGGAGAATCCTCGACATTGCAGGAAGGGGAGAACCGCCCTGACCTGACAGCCAGCAGGCTTTACAGGCTGGGCTAGATGGTGACTGGTAGCCCGTCCTGGAAGTTTATAGCGCAGAGGTCAACTTTTAAGGTCAAGCCTAATTACAAGGGCACAAGCTTAAGTGGTAATGACAGGTTGGAAAGAACTCTAACTGTGAGCAATGTGACCGAAAGGAGTCAATTGCAGAAGAAGGACAGGCAAAAGTACCTTGTACCGGCAGCGTGAGAGACTGCATGACCGCAGGCATCGTTGTCTTTAGGGGAGGATCCCACATTTCGGTTTACTAAAATTTCAGCAATAAACATTATGAATTCCCATCAAGGGAAACAGGTCAGGATTAGCTCAATCTCCCCAAAACAAATTCAGTGAGACTGAAAATTTAGTTCTCTAATTTTTCTTAAGTGTTTTTTTTGGGGGGTGGTTGTTTGTTTTTTTTTTTTTTAAACACTGAAAGCTTTCCTGGCCTGCCTTAATTCACAATAATTACCTATTGTAACAGTTACCAGCACAGATAACGACCAAGGAATTTTATACTGATCTTGTTGTTTATATACAACCCAATGCCAAATTGTTGATTGCCCTCAAGATTAATAAAATGCCATTACTGCACTTAGCTTCTTTTGTTTGAAGAACACAAATTTCTTACAGATTGTAAGAAACATGGTACTCTCTGAGGCACTCCTACAATTTCACTGCTCACCTCTTCAAATTTCTTCTCCTCCTGCAGTCTCTGCAAATTCCACAAATTTATCGCAACTTGAGACCCTCCAAAACATACCTCAAAATAAACTTCTGTATTATACAGCCAGCTTCTACTTTGTCCTCCCTTGTGCTCAGTTACCAAAGGAGTTAAATTTTTTTTTTTATTTAAAAAGATCACTCATAATAATATTTTGCCTTTTTTTTTTCCTTCATCTGGGCTTTGAACACTTAGGACAACAGTCATCTTCTATCTGTCCAAATTACAAAGCTATGTGAATTTTAAATCTCAGAAGAAAAGGAAGAGGAATAAGGAAATAATTTCCATGTTTTCAAAAACATGCCTCCTATATCCATCCAAGCATTTAAAATGTCTAGCAGATAATAAAGCATAATTGTTCTTAAGAGTGTGAATTAACTCAATAAGACGACCTGCTCTGGCTTTACACAAAATTTGACGCCGAGTGCTACAGCACTTTCCTTGCTGAAGGATCTTACGCTGTTCCTGAATCAGTTAAACACCACGTAGCTCCACTTCTTATAGCTAATACATACGTTAGAGGTGTTTTGGTCAAGTTCCTACCATGTTTACAAGAATTGGCACATAGCTATACAGGGCTGTTGTCTAGTAAAATTCTGATTTATGGAGCAAATAAATGTGACTTCTACTGCATACCTGTTTCTACCACTGACTTCGCTACATTTGCTTCATTTAAAAGCCAAAAGATTATTTCACCATGTTACTGTCATACCCAAATAGGTTTTTTCACTACCAGCTCTGCAAAGACCAGCCAGGATTCTCAACACCTCTCATACTGCGATAAACATCGTAATTGATACAATTAGCACACAGCTGGCAATTTTATTGGCACAAGAAGCAGGACAAAACTTTAAACTACACTTCTCTGCAAGGACTTATTTGTTAGTATACTGGGATACAGGCCAAGTAAGCTGACGTTAAAAGTAGTTTAACCATTAAATGCATCATAGTCCAAGATCCATTGCTCTTTGCAGAAATATGAAGTACAAGTAAGTCTTGGCTTACTGTAAAATTAAGTATCTTTATAAAAAACTTTGTGCTGCACATATACGCTATTTAAACAGCATCTTAATGGAAAAAGAATGCGATTGAAACGAAGGAAGTGGGATGCCAGCAATCTGCTATAATGTAAAGGCTAACATGACTTGACGTACTTAATCCTTATTTTCCACTAAAAAGTTCCTCATCTCTATAATTACACAGAACAGCTTCAACCCTTCATTTCACTTCTCCGATCCAAATACAACAGGCTATTACCTTCCTACATGTTCAATTGCATTTCTACCATCTTGCAGTAACTGAAGTGTTCATCCTGAAATTGGCCAACGAGAGAAAACATACTGTTTAAGAACAACTTGTGAACAATATGTTACCTTAAATTCAAGTGAGCTGGAAGTAGAAATTAAAATACTATCCACAGCTTTTTTTTGGAAAAGTTATCAGCTTTTTTAGTATGCTAGCTACAGAGCTCTCCATATTCTATACATATACAACGGAAGTAAGACTTTCAGGATGTCTTTAACAACTAAGCAAAACCCAAAAAAACCCAAAAAAACCCCACTTCTCAAACTGATCCACTAATATTGCTAGGGTAATTATTAAATCCAAGACTGTACTAAGCCTTACCTGACTCCTTTTCAGCATCTGATTCCGAAACTTCATCTTCTTCAGCTTCTTCCTCTTCTTCAGAACTAGAACTGCTAGAGTCCTTGTTCTCTTCCTCCATTTCCATGGACTTCAGCGTGTCTTCCTCATATAGAATCTTCTCTTTGCTGCAAGATATGGAAATTTTAAGGACTACCAGGCAAGCAAGTTATTTCTGAGTTCTACTTCTCAGGAACACATAGACATGATTTGCTACACATAGAATGAGCAAAAGGAAAAAATCCATTTACAGACTCAACACCCCAGCACTTCCAGCACTGCCCATTTGCCATGGATTCCAATGCCAGTCTCCCATTTCCTAAATGTGCAAGCATTTCTCGGTCCAAAAAAATGTGGTGTCAAATTGATGCTCAGCAAGAGCAGAAGCGGGGGGACTAAGCACCAGCCCAACTCCTTGTTCTACCATTCAGTGGGTACGTTAAGAAACAGCTAAAATTGTATTTGAGAGAGCTCAAATTTAAAAGAAACCATGAAATGAACATGAAGAGCAGTGAACTTTTAAACCAGCTGAGGCCAGCTGACTGCTAACAGATGAAGCTGGTCTCCTATTACTCTCTGTGCAGCCTCTTTTCAACCAAGAGAATCATAGAATAATAGAATCATAGAATAGTTTGGGTTGGAAGGGACCTTTAGAGGCCATCTAGTCCACCCCCCCCTGCTGTGGGCACAGACATCTTCAACTAGATCAGGTTGCTCAGAGCCCCGTCCAACCTGACCTTGAATATTTCCAGGGATGGGGCATCTACCACCTCTCTGGGCAACCTGTGCCAGTGTCTCACCACCCTCAGGGTAAAAAATTTCTTCCTTATAGCTGGTCTAAATCTACCCTCTTTTAGCTTAAAACCATTCCCCCTTGTCCTGTCACAACAGGCCCTGCTAAAAAGTTTGCCATCTTTCTTGTAAGCCCCCCTTAAGTACTGAAAGGCCACAATAAGGTCTCCCCAAAGCCTTCTCTTCTCCAGGCTGAACAACCCCAACTCTCTCAGCCTTTCCTCACAGGAGAGGCGTTCCAGCCCCCTGATCGTTTTCGTGGCCTCCTCTGGACCCGCTCCAACAGGTCCATGTCTGTCCTGTGCTGAGGGCTCCAGAGTTGGACGCAGCACTGCAGGGGGGTCTCACCAGAGCAGAGCAGAGGGGCAGAATCCCCTCCCTCGCCCTGCTGGCCACGCTGCTGGTGATGCAGCCCAGGACACGGTTGGCCTTCGGGGCTGCGAGTGCACATTGCCGGCTCATGTCCAGCTTTTCCCAAGTCCTTCTCAGCAGGGCTGCTCTCCATCCCTTCATCCCCCAGCCTGTGTTGATACCGGGGGTATCAGAGGAAAGAGACGTACTTGGTGAAGAGTCCGCTTTGAGGCTTGCCATTCATGTCAGCTTCAATTAGCTTATTCCTTGTCTCCTTCTCACTTCGCAACTGTCAAAAAGTCCAAGAAGATTGGAGAAAGAATGAAAAGAGACATCCTAACAAGCCACCTTAGCACAATCCAATAATAAGAGTTATATCCCATACCTTGTTAAACATAAGGTCATCCAACCTCGTTAAATGAAAAATACTGTGGATTTGTTTAACAAGCCAATTCAACAGATGCACATCTGCAAGAGCACGGCGTGTCTTGGACTAGAGCTCCATGAGGGCACAGCTACACACCCAGCGTGTCCTTAGACTCCAGCTGCAATTTAGTAAAACCTTCAGAGAGGTCTGCAATAGCCCCTGCTGAGACCGACTCAAATCCTGACTTCCACAGTACTCCCTGCATCAGCCCACGACAGACACAGCGCTGGAGGTCTGTCCACACGTGTTTGTATGCCTATGAAATCAGGCTAGATTCAGTTAAAAATCTGTGGCCTTTTTAGCTATTATTTACTTGCTCTCAGGGGAAAGCATTCAAGTATGCCCTGTACAGGCAACCGATGGATCTCCCAGGAGGATGGGTCACTTCTTAAATCTCTCGAATGCCAGCGTTAAGTCATCGCACAAGAATACCTGTGATCACCACAGCAAGTGAAATATTTTGCCCAGAGAGCAGCAATATTAATTTGGTCACCACTGATGGACAAAACAGTAACCAAAAAATTGTTTCAGTACCTTCTAGAAGCACAGACACAGTTGAGGTAGAAAAAGGGAGGCTCACTCCCTACTGCCTGGTAGAAAAAGCAATTAGAGGCTCACTTTTAAGGCTGTCTCTTTTGTGTCATGTCTAGCCTAGTTATTCTTTCTCTTTTGACAGGAGCTGACACCAGGCACAAGAAGCAAAAGCTGTGCAAATTCTGAATGTGGGAAAAGCTACATGGAGTCCAGTGAAGAGCCAAAATTTGGGGTACAGCATGTTGTTAAATAGAACAAACTGCTGGAGCACAAAAGGAAGTGCAGGAAACAGCCTGCTCCATTCACAGGTAATTCAGAGACTGCGAAAAAAAATCCAAACCCAAATCAAATTAATTGCTTCCAGCAAACAAAATCCCCTCTTCTCTCCAATAACAGCAGCAAATCTTTTAGCAAGGGTGGCATACTGTTCTGCTACAAGCCTTAGATTAAAAAAAAAAAAAATCTGATTTGAGAGCCATTTTCAAAGTGAAATAATGTACTTAGGGGAATGTTGTGGAACTGCCTATTTCATCCTTAACGAATGTAAGTTTTCTATTTTAAGTGATAAAAATGGCACATGATAAGCATACATGATAAAATGGCATGTCTATTAAAAAAAATCATATCCACTAAAAAAAAAAGTGTGACAAAATCTGGATTCTTCTCTTCTTCCCAGTTCTACTATAGCTTGCTACACTAATTCAATAAATGGAGAAGGTCTTTATATAGCGCTACTATATAGAGAACAAGGGGGGTTGCTAGCCCCTGTGAAGCAAGCCTAAAAATGGGCTAGCACCGATCCAAAAAAATTCTTGTCGTTGTTTTGCTTTTTCTTTTTCTTTTCTTCTGAGGAGTGCAGTTATCTGCAGAATCCTAGCGTAGTGAGATAGGAGGAAATCCAGAATACAACACTGATAGTATTTATCAACACCTCATTTAGGGAGAAGCTGATTAATTTTTAAAAAGTTTCTGTGAATGTTAAGGATGCTATTTAAGGATGACAGCAGCTGTGTTATGATCAGAGCTTGAGTTCTACTACCCACATTGTCAGTTCCTCAAAATACTTTACTGGGTGTTATCAGCAGTGTTCTCATTACGTCTGTGTCTGAATCCAACATTTTAAATGATACTTACTGATTCTTATTTTCTTAAAGAAGGTTGGTTTGTTTTTTGGAAGCACCCAAATGAGGTAATTGAGTCGACCAGATGAAATAGGAAAAAATGCAATCCAAAACCAACTTTCTGGCTTGATGACTGGCTTTACTTTGATCTTTTTGCTTTCCTTTTTCATGCCAACTTTCTTCCAATATCTCTATTGCATTATGAAATGGCAATTTAATATGGTTTTGAAATCACCAATTTTTTTAGTCCAGAATTCCCTGAAGTTTATAATTTCTTCTCACTCAATCAAAAGTCTCTCTATTGTAAGAAATGCAGAGATGGTAACAGATCTCTTTCTCAACAATGACAGCATATTTCCTTAGATGCAAACACAAAGTTGACTTGGGTAATCGCTCATTAAGAAAAGAGCAGTTTGACACTAGAGAGCTTGCCAGCTAACAAAAGCAACTGCAGAATAATAACAATTCCAAAGATGAACTATACATTCCTTACCAGTTTACATAACTCTGCATGTCAGCACGCTACTGACCTTCTTGATGCAGTCATCCAGTTTTCTAGATTTCTAGCTATTAAAAATATCGGTGTAATTAAAGATGCCAAATGACTAACAAAAAAAATAGCTGGGCCTCAGCTTCCTGCGTCTGTTGACGCCATATGTCTTAGAGAACACCTGTGCGTGAAAAGGAAATTGGAGAGGTGGAAAATGATCTGCCAGAAACTCACCACAGTCTGTTTCTTCTGCAGCATTTCCAAATGCTCAACTAGGCCCTCATCAGCCACATCGAACGGCGTCTGGCCCTGATGCAATAAGAGAAGACAAGAGGATATCCAATACGGCATGGTGTTAATATTAAAAAAGCACTAGTTACCAGTGAAGAACAAAAGTGCACATGCTCCGCATCCTCCCTCCCCAAATGCTGAGTCACATACTCTGCTTCACTCCAGAGCGGGGAAAGCCACGCGACAGCGATGTAGTTTTATGACTCAATCCATGATCAGAGCAACCTTAATCTTGGAAGTGCGTTCCCTGATTGCTGCTGCTCAAATCTAACAGCCACGACTAATACATTTGAGTTTCCAGGTTTCCAAAAAGGACACTTCTGTACTGTGAAGGAATGCGATCAACCTGTTCTACTGTATCATCGTGTATTTGAACCTCCTGAAAGGCTGCCAATCATCTGCAGGCCAAAAAATTTGGGAGCCATTTCCACATCCATGGGCATTTACAAAATAAAACAAACTAGAAAAATTACTTTGGGGCACAAAACAGTAGATCAGTTACATTTTCACCATAACTAAAGCTATAATAACCATTTAATTAACAACACATAATGAAACCTGATGGTAGTGATCAAGTAAAATCAGGTTGCCGTGGCCATCTGACCCAGCAAGGTAACAATCCTTGACTGGAAAGAGCAGGTAATGCCGCAAATACAGCTGCGTGTGTTTCTTTTCGAGTCTATCACAGTACAAAACGCACACACATTCTGAACACTTTGGAAAAGCACCTGACGGCACTTAAAACAACAAAGATTCCCTGTGTTTTGGATGCCAAAGAGCTTACCACACTAAAATGGCTCCTTCTCAGAGCCATTTCTTTTACGCTGGTTTCCACTACCGACAGATGCACTCAAACCATACAGTGCCACATCTCTCTCATCAAATTATCCTGCCTGCTTTCATCCCCCGGTGCGGTTCCAAATACACACAACCGCATTCCCTCCCCCAGCAGCAGCAGCCAGGGCACAACTGAACCCGCTCCGGCAGGAATCGGTTCACAGACGCTGCCTGGACATCGCAGCAGGGAGGGGAACACAAAGAACAACCCCGGGCAAGCACACGTCAGCTCTTGAAAATCCACGGGCTCTTCAAGGAAAAGCTTCTAACTATTAGGATGGAAGAGGAATTTTTTTCTCCTTTTCTGTTTTTTTTTTCTTCCATCCTATTTTTCTTTACTCATTTCTCACGAATCTGAGTCAATTTTTCAATTACCCTTTTTATGACCAATATAGTAGAACAGGAAAGATTTAGAGCTGCCAGTTTCTCAAGGGTTCACTGTTTTCAGTGCCTTATACCTTAATATTAGCATATTATTTTGCACTCCAAGACCATCTTTTTTGTTGTTGTTCAATTTGTCAGGACAGACAGACACAGATTAGCCCCCATCCTTTCTTACAATCTTGGTCTTAATCTTTATAATCACTGATCTTTTCCAGTAACACCTGAAATCTTTTCTGCCTTCCTCCAGTCAAGATTCTTTATTTTCTGACGCTTTTAAATGCTCCAGTGCACACGCTAGGAGAACTGCTCACTGTGTAACTTTGTCATGGCGTTGGATCAAGTGGTAAGCAATAAAGTTGATATTCATCTGGCTATAAAATACATTGCGTAAGTTGTGCCAACATCTGTGCGTACTAACCAGCTTGTTCCTGATGTCCATATCGCATAGTGCCTCAGCCAGGATGGAGCAAGCTTCCTTCACTCCCCAGTGCGCAGCAGCATGCAGCGGCGTCCACCCGTCATTGTCCTGGACATTCAAATTAAACCCAGCCTGGATCAAGAGCCTGAGGAAAGAAGCAATATTGATTTCTGCCCACCCGAGAATGACTTCTTGACCAGAAGAATTCTGTCGTGGTTTAACCTGGCAGCAGCCAAATACCACGCAGCCGCTCACTCACTCCCCCCACCCCCAGCGGGACGGGGAGCGAATCGGAAGGGTAAAAGTAAGAAAAACTCGTGGGCTGAGATAAAGACAGTTTAATAGGGAAAGCAAAAGCCGCGCACGCAAGCAAAGCAAAACAAGGAATTCATTCACCACTTCCCATCGGCAGGCAGGTGTTCAGCCATCGCCAGGAAAGCAGGGCTCCATCACGCGTAACGGTTACTTGGGAAGACAAACGCCATCACTCTGAACGCCCCCCCTCCTTCTTCTTCACCCAGCCTTATATGCTGAGCATGACGTCATATGGTATGGAATAGCCTATTGGCCAGCTGGGCCAGCCGCCCTGGCCACGCTCCCTCCCAGCCCCCTGCACATCTGGCAGGGCATGGGAAGATGAAAAGTCCTTGACTAGCGTAAACAATACCTAGCAACAACCAAAACATCAGCGTGTCATCAACATTATTCTCACACTACATCCAAAACACAGCACTATACCAGTTAATAGGAAGAAAATCAACTCCATCCCAGCCAAAACCAGGACAAATTCACACCGCGAGCCACAGAGTGGGTAATGTGGTTCACAATAAGTAGTTTCTTAACTTGTTTATTTACCTAAGCAACATCCCACTCCATGTGCTTGCAACTGTAACAGAAAAGGGCAGTAAACGAAAAGAAAAGTGACTTCGCTGTAAAACCTGCTGGAATGCGTCTAATTGAAAAGGTTCCCTTTCAGCACGTCCTAAACTGGCAGAACACCTTAATTTCTAATCTGGCATTGGTGACCCAGTCTGAACTCCTGCTCCAATGGACAAGAGACACCAGACTCGCTCAGGCACTAAGCAAACAAACAACATCTCTGCAGACTGCCAATTCCGTAACAAGAAGCCAACCACTGCATCTGGCATGAAAAGGACATTTGGTAACTTGGATCTACCAGAGAACAAGGACACACCGTAGGATCGCTCCATAAGGAGACAAGGTCAGCAGGACTGCCAGGTAAGAAGAAATGACATTACTGAGATTGACAGATGTGAAATTTGTAAGTTAAATAACCCACATTTGGGTTAAACAATCCAAAATGCATTTTTGCAGACTAGTCCTTGCACAGTTAAAGCAAATCTTACCCAGGTGAACCCGCCTGGGAACACCCTCGTATCACATTTACTGCTGTGCACCTTCCACCCACCCCCTTCTCTATCGGACCAGAACGCTAGTGTTGCATAGCATCTGGACCTTGAATATTTAAAAACAAAACAAACAGAAGAGAGTCAATTGTAGTCTGAAGCTTCAGAGACATATGCACACTGGTACACCAGCGATCAGATGAAAGCACTGAGCGGCTCAAAACTGTATCAAAACTGACTATCATCCAAGTTGCTTAAATATTGAAGAACATCCCTGGGGAATTCTGCAAGTCCGGTAAAACTGCTACTGAAAATTTCCATCGTGGGCAATTCCACCATCCAGAGCCACCTTTCTGCAGCACAAGGGAAATCCAGCACAACCCCAGAATGGCACCAATAGTTTTGAAACTCCTGCAGCTTTACACCGATGTGTTACTGTGCTAAATAAAACACAGTCATCCTACAGCAGCAGTATGTTTCTCTGTGAAAGAAATTTTAAATTAGGTGCTGACTTTATGTTGATTTTCCAGCTGGCAAAAGGGAGGAACATAGCTGCTAAGGGACTCAAGGTCACAGACAAATTCCATGTCTCATTTGAGAGTCAGCTAGCTCCTGGCTTTCAGCCCCTTTGGTTTAAGTCACTGACGCTTTGTATTTGAACTTACAGAGTGGCCATAAAATACACAAGAGTGAAACAATGTCAGCTCTCCATGAGATCTGTTTGTCATTATACCAATTAATGCCAAGGAGTAGCTGTCCAGAACTAGTCACCCTGCAGACAGTGAATGCAGCCTTCATTGACTGGATATACAACCCTCCACTGAAAGTCCACGGGACCAACACCTCAAATTCAGGAGATACTACATTTCTATTCCACATGAGCTGTGTTAGATTAGTGTTCTTGGGCACGGTACTGGCACAGACAGCTTATAACTCAATTATAAGCTCTAATGAATGAATACAAATAGGAAACATGGAGAACAACAAAATTACTAGAGCTTGACAAGAAACAGCTCTTACACATCAAGTCACGCCACTTAAAACTATGAAATTAAGGATCAAGATAGATGAACACTTCCACAAAGGATTTTAATGCGGGCAATAGAGTAACCTTGCTGATGTTTACGGGCAGCTCCACCCATACATAAAGAGTAGAGAAGAAAGCTTTATTGTTGGAAACCTTAATTTGACCTCACCTGTAAAAATATTAATGCTTTATTGCCAGGAAACCCTACATTGGGCAAGTTTATGTTCATAATAAGCTTGTTAGTGCCAGAGCAGTAGAAGCGGAACTGTTTCGTGTTGGAATCCCTCTGTCAGTGCAAGAGCAGTAGCATTAAGGAGCAGGGGAGAGCGAGATGGAAGTGGACACTGCATTTTTCCACTAGACTGGTCATGTAAGCTGTTGGGGTGTTTGCAATTGTCATGCAGCATGTATTGTCACTTTGTAGGCTGAAATTATACTTTTAACCCTTAATACTGTTTAACTTGCTAGTCCTAAAACTATAATAGTGAAAATCAAACCTTCTAATTTATGTCTCTCTCTCTGAAAAGCTTTCACTGCTTTAAAGGCCTAGAGGTAAGAAAAAGGAATCTTCCAGTCCCTATGTATTTCCAGGTGAACCACTATGGTTGGACACATAAATCTACAGAGCCTTTTGAGAAATAGCAGCCTGAAAATCTCAGTATGAAACAAATGTCTCTCAACTATAAAGCTAGATGTGTTCCTTATGAAAACCAGCCTTAATTCAATGCATCAGCCCTGGGAAGGAGCTCCTACCTCATGACTTCAGAATAGCCCTTTGCTGCAGCAACATGAAGAGCTGTGGCACCTGTTCGAGGCTGCTTTATATCTTCAATTCTCCCACTGTTCAGCCACTGTCGGGCATCCTGTAGCATTTGCTGCTCCTCTTCTTTTCTTGCCAGGTCTAGGTCTACACCTAAGAGGGTGAAGCACAGAAGAAGAGATTATCAAGTGAAAGCTCTCATGTACTTGTTAAACTTAGTCTGTGTTTCATTTGCTATACAATATTAGTAAACTATTTATAATCTTCCACCAAAAAAAAAAAAAATCAGCAAAAGCATCTTCTAGGAGCTGGGAGAACTCCTGCATCACTGACAGAGACTTCAAAGCTGTCTGACTTAAAAAATCTGAAAGTTGAGCCACTGGTTGCAAATCAGCCCAACTAACTACTAGCTCAACTGTGAACTATGGGTGGAAGAATTACATTCTAAATATGATTGAAATAACAAAGTCATGAACAACAGCTTAACAAACTAAATTAAACTATAGAGTATAATCTACAGTGAAGATCTGAAGAGACGATCCTAAGATGTCTCCTGCAAGAGCAGCACAACCCCAACTGTATGCTCACTCAAAATCCAGTACAATCTGCAAGCTGCACATACAGAGATCTGTACTGCACTAGAGCCGTTCACGCCAGGCACGCCAAAAGAAAGATTTAGTGAATTCCATTGAGCAGCAAAACACCAGATTCTGACAAAACACAATTCTAAATCATTTTGGGGATAGAAGGCCAAAAAAAAAAATCTACTCTGACGGCTTAAGAGATCTGATTTAGATGAAGTCAGATCAAGTAAGTTCATCAATACACACATCTGGTATAACAGAGACACGGACTATGGGGCTTTCCAATAACAAGAGGGACAAGTTTCCCACCTAGGAAACAACTGCCACGATGTGGAGAGGCCAGATGGGGCTAGCTGATGGGCTGTCTCACTAAAGCAACAAAGAGGCACAACTATCTTAGACTTGTTTTCCTAAGTGGACTTTTCATGATGATGAGGTCCTGTAAGGATGATATATCAATCAGAAGTACAATACAGCTCCACACAAGATTAATCAGACTAGAGCTCACTGACTCAGGAAAAAATATGAAGGAGAAGATGACAAATCTCAAAAATCAAGAAGGGTGTTGAAGAGCAACTGTCCTTATGGATTAGTTCTTTCAGTATAAGAACAACATGATTCTCAATTAAATCACAGGGCATTAGGTTTAAAACAGAACAAAAGAAACCACTTATCAACTCAGAGTCTGAACTGTGAAACCCACTACTGCAGGACGTTGCAAAGATTAGAAATCCAACTGGCTTCAGAACAGGGATTTTTAGTTATTAAACATAACGCTATACATGCCAGGAGTTCCCAAGAAGGACTGCACAATTCATGAAACAGAAAGCCACGGGGATTCACGAGCACACAGAAAGCCCGTCTGGCTCAGGAATTCCTTGAGGCACAGTGGCTGGAGGCTGGGAAAATGTTTGGGAGGGGAATCATACACACTTGTCCTGTTGTTATAATTTGCAGCAGGCATCTGCTTATAGCTACCGTTGAAGACAGGCTATAGAACTGGATGGACACTTATTTAAAGTTTATACCACATTTACTCCAGCATTTATGATCCTTTTAAACTGTGTCAATGGGAAGCTTCTCGGTGGAGACAGATGGTTGTTTCCGGGCATCTTAGCAGGATGCTGCTAATGTAGTGAAGCAATGAAAAAGCCCAGCAGAATCCCAAGAAGTGTCAGGCAAAATATCTGCAGCTGCGGAGGAATTACTGCCTTAATGCCCCGTAAGGTTTCAACCATGTTCTTACCATGTACAGTTCTCGATACCCACTTTAAAGAGAGACAAGATTACACGGATGTAAAGAAAGGATCTCTATCTACCTGGGCATCCAAGGAAGTCTGACTGCAGAGAGCAGACAGGCATGGTTTGGACAGCCCAGTAAAACAAACGCTGACTGTAGACACAATTCTTCTTTTTAAATACATGAGCAGACTAAATATAAGGGAGAAGGGCTATTTAAGCTTATTTCAAAGTGGAGGGAAAAGGAGAACAAAATAAGAATAACACTTCTTATTTTGTCACAAATACCACTAGCCTAGAAAGTGAAAAGTTTCTATTTACCAGAAGGAACATGATCCTGCATCAATTTTCCAAGAGGAACATAACATTTCATTTAACATTGCATTTAACGTTCAATCCAGCATGCAAACAACCCCAACACCAACCTGCAGTCATAAAATAATGTAGACTGGAAAGAATCTTTGGGGGTCTCAGCCCAAATCCCTGCTCAAAGGAGGGTAACTTCAAACCCAGATCAAGTTGCTCAGAGCTGAATGCAGCTGAGTTTTGACTACCTCCAGTGATAGAGATTCCACAAGTTCTCTGGGTCCCCGTTCCAGCACTTTCCTGGGAAACATTTTTCTGCCATATAAATATATACATAAATATATATATATGCAATCAGAACGTCCCTTGTTCAAACCTATGACTTTTTCCTCTCGTCCTGTCCTGTGCAGCTCTGAGAAGAATCTGGTCCCATTGCCTCTACAACCTCCCTCAAGGCGGTGGAGGACAGCATTTAGATCCCCCCATCGACTTTCTCTTCTCAAGCCTAGATACGCAGTCCATACATATCCAATGTGGATAATTTGGTCTGTATCAGCTCAGTTTGCCTTAGTTCATCACTTCCCACATAGTTGAGACAAATGCATCCTTCAAAAACATTCTTGAAGAACTTTGTAGGTAGGATTTAAACTCCTTACGCATATGCATAGACACCTAACGACCCACAGACTAATTTCATGAGTATGAAGAATATTTTAGACTGATGAAGCATTTTTTAATTATAACACAAGTTACACTGTCCAAGACGCTTCCTCTACCAGTGATGTTTTTGCAGGGACAGCACAGACAGCAGCCCCTCAGACAGGCATACCTGATGAGAAGGGGGAAATGGCAGAGCAGATGGGCTGCAGAAGTCTAGGGAAGGATCAGAATAAAGCAGGTCACTCCAGGACAGGCATCCTCATTTGCCGGTCCCTACTCTTGGCAGGGCTGTAAATCTCAGCTCTGTATTATCAAGTCTTAGTGAAACAAGACCTTTCATTGATACCAGAAGTCAGAATTAAATCTCACTTTAAAAGCAAACAGATCTAATGAATCAGCTTTCAGTACTGTGGTGTCTTGCTTTGAAGAATCCTACTAAGGACAGAGGCTGCACACCACAAACCTTCTGCATCTCTTCCAGTGTTCTGCTACCAAAGCAGAATTTGTCCGCTGCCTCTTGGGCTAGATTTCAGATCTCTTCACCTATAGGCAGTAAGCCAACAGAATTTCTTACAGAAACTCTTGGAGGTCTAACTCTCAGATATTCAATCCCACCATTGATTTACCTTGTTTCTTTACTTGCTCCAGAAGCAGGTCCTTCATGGCTGCTTCCTCTGCAATGTCAGATGGGACTTCACCTTCACTGTTCACAGCAGCCACATTGGCTCCATGACTAATTAAGTACCTACGTGAACGAGACCCATACCAATGCATTAGACCTTGTGTGCAGGCTTCAGTGCAACTTACACAGTAAATTAAGTAGCGGAACAAAATATTTGGCTTTCTCATTCATGTTCAATTACCAAATGAGTATCTTATTCGTATCAAATTTCTAGACTAAAAAAGTTAGCTGTTAAATGCAAGGTCCCTGGTCAGTGGCTTATAGTTTTTGTTTCTCTATAGTTATTCAAATACCCCTAGTTCTTGCACTAACCTGATAGATTATGCTTTTTTTTTTTAAAAAAAAGAAAATAATAATAAAAAAAGAGATAAGCCAAGCCATCATCAATTTTTTAATTTGTCTTTTTATAACTATACCAAAAGTTCATTCAAGAACAGTTAACGTCGTCTTCGGCTTGTACATCTTGTAACCAGTAAAATTCTGGGAAGTAAAAGAAGTATCTGTTTAAACACACAAATCTAGGAGGGTGAGGTAGGAGAAGATATTTTTGCTTGGTTTTGTTTTAAAGTTTACTTTCAATGCCTTTGAGAAATAGTTATCAGTATTCAAATTTTGGTCACTTTTTGGCAGCTGTGGTGGACTAAATACATAAGCATAGTACGACTGGTAAAGAATAATAATATCTTTCATTTGAAGAACTAGTATTTGGGAAGAAGAAAAAACAAACTGATAAAGGATCATCCAAAGAGCTAAGAATTGTTCCAGGAGGAGTACAACACACAGAAATAAATAAGCCACAGAAGATTTTTTTTTGTTAAAATATATTGAGGATGACTATCTTAAGAAATACTATTGTTTTCCCTTCTACCCTATAATGCAGCCTTTATCTTAGAAAAATTATTTCACTTGGGAAACTACCATTTACGTCTGCCTATTCTTTAGTTCCAGTTATTCTAGCACGCCAGGTCACATATTTGAGCAACTCTCAAACTTTCAGAGCAACTTGCTGGTGCACAACAAGTAGTCTGGTATCAGTATCTTCTCTGGGACAAACAGACTATTAGTCCTTTGTGAGCATAATGAACGCTCAGATCAGATGCAGAATGTTATTTCAAACCCTGGAACCAGAAACTGTGCCAAGAAGAGTCAAATTTTTGTTGGGAGTCACCTATAGCAGATTACTGCTTTGCTTTAACATCTACGGGACAAAACTCTGTTTACTGTCTCTTCTTTCATATGTATTTTATGTTTGTACTCACTAGATTATCTAATCTCTCTATGGCAGGCCACAGAATTTCACTTGGTTATGTCCAAACTAATCCCAGTATCTTGTGTTGTAAACAAAACAAAAAAATAAAAGAAGATAATGCTCCAATTGTAAGTGGGTTAAGTAACAAGCAGTTACTTTTATCTACTTCTCCATCTTTTGTCAGACAGTATGCAAGAAACAGAAACATAAGATCTGAATTTGAAGAAAAAGAAACGATGCTGTTGGCATACTGGTGACTGCGGAGCCCGGAACATTGCATTTCTCTCTCGAAAGTCTCCATACAACTGCAGTACTGCTCACATAGGCCTGTGTCCATGGTAAGAAAACATAGTCACTTTGCAAAGCCTCAGAACAAGGGTAAGCACTGCTGCAGTCCCCCGCTGAATTGTTTTATAGTAAGCCATGTATCTACTATTTGGGGTTCACACCAGAATAGCTATATGCATGTAATTACATTAACATACATTTTGTCCAGAGAGAGAATTCTTTTCAGTTAAAGGAATAAAATCCCAAATTGCTCTTAGGTAACACTTAAAATTCTACATGGGCTCCCTGCTGACAGAAGTGCACAGCAAAGACAGTCAGCAGCAGCAGAGCCGTGCTTCATCGCACGTCTCTCTATTAGTGTGCCTGCCTGTCAGCCATCGTGTTTCCCTTTTGCTTGGCATTTTAGCTAAAGTATCTAATAAATCATAAGTCACTGTAATGGGATCAGCAAAAGGCAACCAGTTGCAGGGTCCACCTTAATCCTCACAAATTAAGAATTCAGTAACAGGAGAAATGCATCTATTTTCAGCATTGCTTCCCAAGACGTTTTATAAGTCTCAGAGCATCAATCGCCTGTGTACCTACTCCGAAGAGGAAGGCATGGAAAGTGTTATAAATACCCAGGACAGCCTGAAACTCACTCACTCTGCTATGTTCAGATAGCCACACGATGCCACTGCATGAAGAGGCGTCCAGCCCTCGTTATCTTGCTGGTTCACATTGGCTCCATTTTCTACAAGGAACTTCACCATGTCCAGGTTCTCATCAATACAGGCCTGAGGGAGAAGGGGAGGGAAGGATTGAAGAGAAAAGGAAAGGGGGGAGAGGAAAAAAAAAAGTGTTGGTGTTAAATCAAGTATACAACCTCCATTTGCAGTTTATTGGCAGCAAGTAATTTAATTCCTGGGCTGAATTTCCCACACTGTGAGCTAGCACACTTTAAAACTTAAGGTACCATGAATTTGTGAACTAAAATAAATTAATTTCAGAACTTTCAAAAATTAATTGTAACTCAGAGAGTCCCCAGGGGGACAACCTCTAAATTTGCTCAAGCTTTACTTCTCACCAATTGATCTGTTTCCTTCCTCTCTCCCACACTGTTATCTCCCTGGAGCGAGGACGCACTGTAAAATGATATATCTGTATTAGTTTTAGGAATGGCATCAAATTCCTCTAAGCAAGACAAGCTATGTATTTATTTAGATTACGTTGTTCCCTCAAAATGTCAATGAAATAATATCACAACAATGAACGAAATGAGATCTCACTAGTGGTAGGGATGCGCAGGGAAAGCATGAGCTCAAGAAGCCCGACTAAAGCAGACCATTTGTATACTGGATCTTGCCCTTTACAGATGTAACCATAGCAAAAGCAGAATTTTAGAGAAGTTAATAACTTCTTTATTCAGCAGTATCTATTAATTTTCCTGACTATAGCAGAGTACAACTTTCCCTGTTAGCTCTATAGACCCTGTGAGCTACTGAAGAGCATGACAACCCTTTATTAGCTGCTGTATTAATTCCAGAGCCTGCATTTACAGAGACCTGCTAGCTTTGAAGTTGCCAGAAGAAAACCTAGCTAGATTTTCAAGTCTCAGCAGTTCTGTTGAGTAGAATTCCTCCTTCCTCAAATTCCTGGCTACAGCACGTTCTGCGCTGCATTTACAGTTCACTGGAGGCTGCTATTTAAGGATGAGCTGGCAATTTAATACATGCATCCAAATGCATATGCCTCAGCTGAGAAGCACCAAGTATGACCAGGAGGCAAAAGGACCGGCTTTTACTGCGTGTCCATCTACCGGCAGAAACCTAGTTCTTCATTACTAGAGAGGGAATCAGCTTGGTTGAAATTCCTCCAAAATCTCAGCAGTCAATCCTTTTGCATAGCTTAATGCGGGCACATGTACCAGTTACGGCAGTCAGATGACTTCCAGATGATCGTTCTCCTAAAAGGAGCAACACTGACTATCCATTCCTATCCTAGCAAGTAATGAAAATGAGGAAATTGTCTCTAACCAAACCCCCCCCCAAAAGAGACAATCCTGTATTATCTAACACGTTCATCTGCGCTGCATTGCTTATTTCAAAGGAGAGGCATGCCCTACACCAGGACATCGAACTCTTATTATTTCTACTGCAAGTGCAAATCCCAAACTAGCCTTTTACCCCGCAAACACAAGTTACTCCTACATTTGCTTGGTTCACAAGCAGCCATGCAAAAGACCAGCTTTTAAATCTCCAAGGAAGCACGCTCCAGAAAACTAACTCCTCGTACAGTTACTTGGCAAACATGAGAAAACACAGGGTACATCTATGGCTCTAGGAAAGGATGCCCCAGTACCAGACTCAAGCACCCAAGTCCTGACTGAGCCTATGCTGAAGTGTTAGCATGTTTCCTGGCCCTGTTTTAGACTGGTTTACCTTAATCTTTGCCAGCAAAGCAAAAGCATAATTCTAGAAATAGTTTACTTCAGGGATTGCTCCAAACCCAGAATGGATGAGACTGCTCCTGGGTTGGCTCCATCCACCCTGCTTGGACCATCAACACCCTTCCACCCTCAGGAATGAAACAGCTTCATCCAGTAAACCCAGCTCTGGGGCAGTTCCCTAAGATTATTTCAGGTGGTAGAACTGGAAAAAAAAACA